>NC_053157.1:100896925-101496925 GCF_016835505.1 Polypterus senegalus | reverse complement strand
GCAATGACAGCGTCATCTGCAAATTTCAGGATATGTCCATCCTTGTTTAAACTCCTGCAGTCATTTGTATACTAGATAAACAAAAGAGGACAACACTGTGGAATGCCAACAGATGTACTTAGGCTACCAGAGAAACAGCCAATGACATTTACTCTTTGTATTCTGTTAAAAAATCCAGAGTTCACCCCACCAAGTTAAGACTAGAATCCCTGAAATCTATGAAAAAACTTGTAATCCCAGTCCTTAAATTCCTTCACACCTCTCCATTAGCGTCTTTTGCTCTGTAAATGTGTCGATCAGCACAAGCAGCAAGCAACCTGCTATCCCACCCCTTACCGCCGCAGTTCAACTCGAGGAAAAAAAGTTCTGCCAGCTCAAGTCTTTTTTATCTGGGTGTGAAGTGCCTGGAGTTGTATAGGGTAAATAATATATAATTATTTGGAACACATGCATTTCATGTTTGTTCCATGTCTACAACGATCTATGTAAATGTAGGGTGACACGAAATGCGAAAAATTCAAGAAATGTTGAACACATACCTAAAACAAACTTATTTCATGTTGTAGTACTAATGACAAAATCTTGACATGAAGTATATAACAAAAGGTACATGTATAACAAAACAAGTGTGGTTTTATTCAAAAATATAACTGAAGAAAAAGAAATCATGTTAGGGTACAAGAAGAACTGCTGACTCATAATCAAGAGATTGTGGTTTCGATTCTAGCCGCTTCCCAGAATATACCATTTTAAGTAGTGCACTGCTCTTATTGTTACTATTATACAATAAAAACCTACATTTCATTTGAGTTTCCAAATAAAGATGTGCTATAACAGAGGTGAACTCAGATGAGGATGAGGGTTCTACATTGGAGAAAGAGAACAGAATCCCTGCCCGCAACAATGTCCACTCACACATAAGAACAATGCAGCTGCATCAGGCATAAAGGTGAAAGATGGCACTGTTTGGATGCAGCAAGAGGTCAGGTGTCATCCTGCAGTCAGTCTATCCCACATGCATGTTCTTCAATGCAACAGCAAGGCATAAAGAGCTAGCCAAGATATGATGCAAAGTTCTGTTTGTGATTATGTTTGGTAATGGTCTATATATTAAAAACATTTATATATCTATACTAATAAAAGGCAAAGCCCTAACTGACTGACTCACTCACTCACTCACTGACTCATCACTAATTCTCCAACTTCCCGTGTAGGTAGAAGGCTGAAATTTGGCAGGCTTATTCCTTACAGCTCACTTACAAAAGTTAAGCAGGTTTCATTTTGAAATTCTACACGTAACGGTCATAACGATCGACAAAATCAGCCATGTTAAACTTTCTTATTTATGGCCCCATCTTCACGAAATTTGGTAGGCGGCTTCCCTGCGCTAACCGAAACCGATGTATGTACTTATTTCGATGGTATGACGCCACTGTCGGCCGCCATATTGAACTTTCCAACGTCACTAATTTTCCAAATTCCCGTGTAGGTAGAAGGCTGACCCCATCTTCATGAAATTTGCTAGGTGGCTTCCCTGCGCTAACCAAAACCGATGTATGTACTTATTTCGGTGGTATGATGCCACTGTCGGCCGCCATACTGAATTTTCCAAACTTCACTAATTCTCCAACTTCTTGTGTAGGTAGAAGGCTGAAATTTGGCAGGCTCATTCCTTACAGCTTACTTACAAAAGTTGAGCAGGTTTCATTTCAAAATTCTACGCGTAATTGTCATAACGGTTGACAACGTTCACCATGTTGAACTTTCTTATTCCTGGCCCCATCTTCACAAAATTTGGTAGGCGGCTTCCCTGCGCTAACCGAAACCAATGTACGTACTTATTTCGGTGGTATGACACCACTGTCGGCCACCATATTGAACTTTCCAACGTCACTAATTCTCCAACTTCCCATGTAGGTAGAAGGCTGAAATTTGGTACTTATTTCGGTGGTATGATGCCACTGTCGGCCGCCATATTGAACTTTTCAACGGTCTTTGTTACTTATGGGCCCATCTTCAAGAAATTTGGTACACGGGTTCCCAGCGCTAACGTAATCCTACTTACGTACATATATACGTCCATAGCCTGCAGCTCGGTCACCGTGTGAGGCCTTTGTTGGGTCCCCCATCCCAACGCCTCCCACGTTGTTGGCTGCCTGCCTACATAAGGCCGTCTGTCGCTCCAGTCTCTACATTCCCTTCCTTGCTTCGCCACGGGATTCACGTCTCCCTGCTGATAACTACAGCCTTTTAATTTAATCCACGGCTTCTCCGCTGTTTTATTCTTCATTTATTACGATTATAGTTATTGTGTAGGTATTTTAGACTTAGACTTACTTTACATTGTTCAGGTACCCATTTCCTTTATCATTCCAACCGTACCCCCATTAACATGTCTATCGGCGTGATCACCATCGATCAAAGAATTGTCATTTACTAAGTGGTTTCCATGCCCGGAGATGGCACCTACCTTTTCCATTCTCTTTGTTACATATTGCACGGCCATATCAGGCTCACTCTTGATATCCGGAGGAATATTGTATCTTATGTATTGAATGACTGGGACAGGTTCAAGGTGTAGACTGATGACGGTACAGGAGATAATTATTCTACACAGGAGCACTAGAAGAGTAAAATGCTTAAGCCCTTCATCTATGCATCTGCATGTGAGTTGATGGCTGCCGGTGAATTGTTCGGTTGTCGCTTTCAAGTGTACTGAAATGGCCAAATATTTTACACCTTTTGACAACCGCCAATGCCTCTTAAACATCTTAGACTGACAGGTGACGATTTCAGTAATGGACACTTTGTTGTTTATGAATGTTTAAACCCTCAAAAGCTGGATGTAAAGTTATCGATGAAACCGGTTGTATACTTACAACCCATGACAGATGTCGAATTTCACTTCAACACAAGTCCTACAAATACTGTCATAATTGAAACAAACCATGAAACTCAAACCGATTATGACTGCAGCAATCCAAGCTGTGAGATTTGAAACAAGATTACTGTTCACATGGCCAACTGTATGTTGCATGCTCAAGAGTAAGCTCAGCGCACAGCTTGGTCATATTACAACCGGAGGGCCGAACTCACAATGTGGTATACAAAGAGATCCTTAACAAATAATTATTGGTATATTTTCCCTCAGTTTAAAACGGTTTAATTTTCTTCTTAATAAAAATTTTAAGGCAGTACTTTGCCACTGCGAAGCGCGGGTATTTTGCTAGTTGTTACTATTATACAATAAAAACACTCATTTGATTTGAATCTGTAAAAGCCAGTGTATTATCGTGGTATTTCCCTCTACTTGCCCTTTTACCTGTTTCCTCAAGGGTAAGTGTTCTCGTCAAGTTCGTTATCGGGTTGGTCTACTGTTGCACTTTAAGATGAACACACATACACATAGATAAACACACACACAGACCCTAACCACAACAGTGCCCTATGAATGACACACACACGCTGATTAACCCTTAGCACTTTGAACCACACAAGTGCTATAGGAATAACAGCTTGTCATTCAGCACTTCAAGAGACTTACTTATTTTCGGCACGAACAACAATACAATGTTTTAGTGATATCTCAGACCTAAATATTACTTTTGGTCTACAAGAATACATTTAAACATACAAAGACTCAGCACTCTTGACTATAGGCCATTCATCATCCAAGAATACCTTCTTTCACGTATTTGTTCCTTCTTTTGAGTATAGCACTCTCACTCTCAGCCTTATAAACCTCGCAGCACAGAAATAATGGCAAAACTCCGGCTGTCACCAGGTGTTCAAAGAAATCTAACTTATTACTTCAATCACTCTAGACATTAAGACAAAGCATTGAAAGTTAAAAGCAGCATGGTATTTATTACAAGAATAATAATAATACCACAAGAACAAAGAATACTAGAAAATAGGTACTGACAGGAAAGTCTGAATATATGTAGTCTTTAGAAAAAGCTTACGAAAAAGTTACAGATGACAAGGATGAATGTCCCAGGGAGGCGTTTGATTTAGCAATCGATGTTCATGATGCCTTTCTGACGACCAGGGCCGTCTTCATCCGTTCCTCTTCTTCTTTGCTTCTCTCTTCTTCTCCCTTTGCTTCTCTCTAACTTGCTTTCCAAACCAAGGCATATTTATTATGAAATGTCAAGCCTTGGTTTCACAACACATGCACCTGATTGGCTGGCTGTCCAAATGATTGATGAATTAATTCACTGTCTGTTTTCCCACACAACAAAACCTTTGATGTACTCTGAAGTATCAGTAGTTCTTCCTGTCCCAGGCTATAACCCAAATTGTTGTTCCAGATGTCCATCCATAAAGTAATCAATAGCCTGAGGTATCAGCTCAGCATCCTTTCCCAGGTTATAAACCAAATTAGCACTAAGCTATGAACAAAAATAAGGTGTAAGGAAAGAAAACCAGCTTTAATTTGTCTTAGTTCATCTGTTGTCTTGTCTTGAACAAAATATAATGGAAACCAAAATGTACAGATTTTATACACCATAACAGCCAGTATAAATTTATGGTACTAATAAGGGTTAGCGTTTATTTTTATTGTTTTATTCTCTCGGTCACGTTCATGTTCCCTCCAATCTGACACTGCTATTTTCAAATAAAGATGCTGTATAACTGAGGTGTACTCAGATGAGAATACTTTTGATACTTTGTCAGTATGCCGGTGTCGATCAAACACAGGAAGCCCTGCAGTCTGATTGTGACTTTACACTGTAGGAAGATAAGTACCTAAATCAAGGTAAATAGGTTAATAACATTCAATGTGGTTTATATATAAGTAACTAGCAAAATACCCGCGCTTCACAGCGGCGAAGTACTGCCTTAAAATTTTTATTAAGAAGAAAATTAAACCGTTTTAAACTGAGGGAAAATATACCAATAATTATTTGTTAAGGATCTCTTTGTATACCACATTGTGAGTTCGGCCCTCCGGTTGTAATATGACCAAGCTGTGCGCTGAGCTTACTCTTGAGCATGCAATGTACAGTTGGCCATGTGAACAGTAATCTTGTTTCAAATCTCACGGCTTGGATTGCTGCAGTCATAATCGGTTTGAGTTTCATGGTTTGTTTCAATTACGACAGTATTTGTAGGACTTGTGTTGAAGTGACATTCGACATCTGTCATGCGTTGTAAGTATACAACCAGTTTCATCGATAACTTTACATCCAGCTTAAGTGTCCATTACTGAAATCGTCACCTGTCAATCTAAGATGTTTAAGAGGCATTGGCGGTTGTCAAAAGGTGTAAAATATTTGGCCATTTCGGTACACTTGAAAGCGACAACCAAACAATTCACCGGCAGCCATCAACTCACATGCAGATGCATAGGTGAAGGGCTTAAGCATTTCACTCTTCTAGTGCTCCTGTGTAGAATAATTATCTCCTGTACCGTCATCAGTCCACACGTTGAACCTGTCCCAGTCATTCAATACATAAGACACAATGTTCCTCCGGATATCAAGAGTGAGCCTGATATGGCCATGCAATATGTAACAGAGAATGGAAAAGGTAGGTGCCATCTCCGGGCATGGAAACCAATTAATAAATGACAGTTGTTTGATCGATGGTGATCACGTCGATAGACATGTTAATAGGGGTAAGGTTGGAATGATAAAGGAAATGGGTACCTGAACAATCTAAAGTAAGTCTAAGTCTAAAATACCTACACAATAACTATAATCGTAATAAATTAAGAATAAAACAGTGGAGAAGCCGTGGATTTAATAAAATGGTTAAAATTTTGCAGGCTTATTCCTTTCAGCTCACTTACAAAAGTTAAGCAGGTTTCATTTCGAAATTATACACGTAACAGTCATAACGGTCGATAACTGTCAACAACATACGCCATGTTGAACTTATTTATGGCCCCATCTTCACAAAATTTGGTAGGAGGCTTCCCTGCGCTAACCGAAACCGATGTTATGTACTTATTTCGATGGTATGCCGCCACTGTCGGCCGCCATATTGAACTTTCCAACGTCACTAATTTTCCAACTTCCACTGTAGGTAGAAGGCTAACCCCATCTTCACAATATTTGGTAGGTGGCTTCCCTGCGCTAACCAAAACTGATGTACGCACTTATTTCGGTGGTATGATGTCACTGTCGGCCACCATATTGAATTTTCCAAACTTCACTAATTCTCCAATTTCCCGTGTAGGTAGAAGGCTGAAATTTGCCAGGCTCATTCCTTACAGCTTACTTACAAAAGTTAAGCAGGTTTCATTTCGAAATTCTATGCGTAACGGTCATAACGGTCAACACCGTCCACCATTTTAACTTTCTTATTCATGGCCCCATCTTCATGAAATTTGGTAGGTGGCTTCCCTGCGTTAATCGAACCCAATGTACATACCTATTTCGGTGGTATTACACCACTGTCACCCGCCATATTGAACTTTCCAACGTCACAAATTCTCCAACTTCCCGTGTAGGTAGAAGGCTGAAATTTGGCAGGCTCATTCCTTACAGCTTACTTACAAAAGTTAAGCAGGTTTCATTTCGATATTCTACTCGTAACGGTCATAACGGTCGACAACGTCCGCCATGTTGAACTTTCTTATTCCTGGCCCCATCTTAAAGAAATTTGGTAGGTGGCTTCCCTGCACTAATCGAAACCAATGTACATACTTAATTTGGTGGTATGACACCACTGTCGGCCGCCATATTGAACTTTCCAACGTCACTAATTCTCCAACTTCCCGTGTAGGTAGAAGGCTGAAATTTGGTACCAAAATGGGAAGTTGGAGAATTAGTGATGAGTCAGTGAGTGAGTGAGTCAGTCAGTCAGTGAGGGCTTTGCCTTTTATTAGTAGAGATAAGAGCAGCTCACTACTCAAAACAGTAATTCTGAGAAGCGGCTGAAATCAAACCTGCAACCACTTGATTATGAGTCAGCAGTTCTTATCGCTGCACCAACCAAGTGGCCTCAGTGGCTCTCAAAGTTTCATACCCTAACCCAATTTCTTTTTCTTCGGTTATATTCTCAAATTAAAGCACACTTGTTTTGTTATACATGTACCTTTTGTGAAACTGTTTATTTGATATTTGGACTCCAGACTTCAAACATTATACACTATCTGTTGAAATGTTGTTGTTAGTATTATAACATGAAAAAAGTTTTGTTTTAGTTATGTGTTCAACATGTCTTGTATTTCTCGCATTTCCTGTCATCCTACATTTACATAAATCGCTGTAGACATGGAACACACATGAAATGCATGGGTTCTAAATAACAATATATTATTTACCCTATACAATTCCAGGCACCTCACACCCAGATAAACAAGACTTGACCTGGGAGAACTTTTTGCCCTTTCTGCAATGTTGAGGGGGATGGGATAGCAGGCTGCCTGCTGCTTGTGCTAATCGATATATTTACAAAACAAAGATGCCAATGGAGAGATGTGAAGGAATTTAAGGTAGCCAGAGATTACAAGTTTTTTCATATGCCTCAAGGATTCTAGTGTTAAGGACCAAACAGATTTGATCAGTCAATTTTTCAATTAAAATGTGCTGGATTTTATTAAAATCTGATGAAAATTCTATAAACAGCATTCTTGCATGATTTTTTGATCATTCCAAATGCTCATACAATAAATTCAAAAGTGTTGCTGTGATATCCTCCACACCCCTTAGTGCTCATGAATGCAAATTGTTTAGGATCCAGAACAGCCTCAGTTTTAGTAAGTAGTTGTCTCTTAATTAACCTTCTCAAAGGATATGAGAAGGTAATGCCACTGGTCTAGTCACTTACTGCTTTGGGCTGTGCAGCTTTTGCAGAATAACAGTTGCCTGTTTCCATAGGCTGAGCATTTGCTGTAAATCCAAGGACATTTCAAATATAGAGTGGTACTGACACACACACAAAAACAGTATAGATGGACTGCTGACAGACTGTGAGACGAACTGCTGACCCGACCAGGTATTATACCTTCTTGCAATAGGTTTCAGCTCCAAATTAGATAAATGTATACAGATTAATTAGAAACATTTTGTAAAAAAAAAAAAAAACATGTTTGAGCTGGTAAAGTTAAATTTTGGTTATTCTTTGTAAACTGCACACAGAGGGTAGTGAATGAGGGTTAAAAAAACAAAACTGTAAATTATGCTTTTTCCAAAGACTCATCATTTTCAACATTCTTACCTTGAAAATATCAGTAAAGATATTGGACTTCAACTACACAGCCTGTGTTACTTAGCTTTGACAAGAAGTTATGGGTAAAAAAAAAATCAGCATTGCATTACAAAAATAAATTGATATCATTTACAAAACTATTTCTCTTTTAATTGAAACAAGAGTACAGGTTCACTAATTAACAGCACCAGAACTTTTGTTCTCAGTGTCTTGTTAATCTACGCCTATCAGTATTACCCACTGCCTGTTTAGACAGATTTGGCATACAGACAGCTTAAAAATAATGTGAGCACTGTTTATATTATTTAGCAGGTGCTATATATCATGTCGATGATCTGCTTTTCGCAACTGACTGGCTTACCAACCTGGTTGGATACCCACCAAAATGTCAGATTGTGATACTCTGATCGAAACCCTGTCAAGTTAATGAACCATCCTTCATAGTGCGACATGTGAGGCTTTGCTTCAGGCACTGACATCCAAGGTTCCATCCCCACAAGGGGAAGCAAAAGTGCGTATACCTGATGAGCCCCAAATAGGGTATATATATTGTGGACGCTAGGGGTCGCTGTTGCCCCATGAAACCCACCAGACAGACATCCAAGACACACGTTTAAAACACCAAGAATAATTTCTTTAATAATATTCTTGAATAAAGTGCACAAAGCACCCAGAGTCCTTTTATAGTTCATGACCCAGAAGTATTCCTTCTCCAGGTCAAACGCCACATCCTCCTTCCTTAAGTATCTCGGAAGTACTGCAGGCTTCCATCCTCGTAACTCCGAAGTACTTCCGAGTTAGTGTAACAGGAATAGTCCCCAGGTTCTTGGTGAGCTCCCTCTGTCGGCACCCACAGCATCCAACAGGGCTGAAGAAACGGACTCCATGTCCCATGCTGCCCTGTGGGAATCCAGGGAACCATTTCCGTCCAGGGGAGCTGCCATCTAGTGTCCCAGGAGATGTATTGCCCTGCAAAGACTGCTTTTCTTCCTGTTCTCTGTTGAGGGACGGCCCAGCCATACTGAAATGCCAGCCGTCCATCACAATATATATATCTTCTTCTTCTTTTGGCTGCTCCTATATATAAAATCATACATGTACGCTTAGGTGATAGTCAAACGGTCCAACACGGGGCATAAAAGACACCAGAAAAAGAGTTGGTAGTGAGCATTAATGCCGGTTCTCTTTCCTCTTACAGGCCAATGGAAGACTAAGCCAAAACTCATCACTTCCATTCCTTTCAGATGACCTCACTTCCATCCTGTCCTGATCACCTCGTTTCCATCCCATCCTGATGACTTCACTTCTGATGACATCATTTAATTTCCTGCCATTTTTGTATAAAACAAACCTGTATATCATATTCATTTGTCTTTTGTTATTTTACAGAAAATAAAGTCAGGTAAATCCCCAAATCATTGGTTTTGTTTGAAGTAAGTCATTCACAACTAGTGTAGCCAGTAGGATACAAGTTCAAATAAGATGACTGAAAAGCAGGAAATAAACAGCGTAATCTCAACCATCATGGGCGAGTTACAGCAAGTGAAAAGTCAATTTGGGAGAGACAAGAACACAGCTATGAGGCAGCTGTGACCAAGGTAAAATCAGATCAAGCCCAGGTATTAGTACCGCTCACCAAGGCACATGATATGGAATCATACTTCTTAATTTTTGAATGAACTGTCAGGCGACATCACTGGGAGCAAGCGGAATGGGCCAATGTACTGGAATTGTACCTGAAGGGAGAAATGCAGTGGGCTTATTATGACCTTCCCAAGTAGCAGGCCGCCAATTATGACCTCCTCAAGGCTGAGGTATTGAAACACTACGGCGTAAGGGTAGACTGACAGGTAAGAGAAGAGCGCCTCTAAAAATTTGACCCTGAGAGGATGACTCAGGTTTAGGAATTCGAGATATGGGGGAAGAACATTGGCAAACGCCAGACATAAATGATGGCTGGAAGATCATAGTGGAAGTAGCTCCTTGATTAATGCTCTCCCCAATTATCTCACCTAGCAGGTACGCAAACCTTGGTGAAGGTAATTGATCGTCAGCGGGTGGCCTGTAAATTGGAGAGGGCAGAACGGGCTGCTCATGTATCCCAGCAGGGATGTGTACATTCTTCTGAGCCCACCCGTCGCCTCATGGAGCCCAGTGCTGCCACTAGGCCTTGGGAGAAACAACCCAACCTTCCCCGCTGTTTCAAGTGTGGGGAAGTAGCACATTGTTTCTGCCTGTCCCCAAGTGTGCGAACCTATGGACTGCAACATCGCCTGAGCAGAAAGGTATTATGCTGTCTCTAATCCTTTGTCATTTCCTTATACATGAGTGGTGTTAATAAACAGATTCTGGGTGACTAAAGGTTAAAAGGTATCACCAGTCTAAACTATATTAACGGGGAAACTCAGTGGTATAGGTCTGCCTCCTTATTTAAGAGAGATTGCAATGGCTGTGTTATCAAACCATCCTTTTGCTGTCATTTTGGAGCTGGACTGGTCTAATAGTAAAAGCGGTATAAATAAAACCGCTCCTGTAATTAAGTTGGGCCATGGACAGGAATGTTTCAAACTTGGCTGTCCCCACGTTGTGTATGCAAACAGTGACTAGGTCACACGTCGCCACTCAATGTGAAATAGTAGGAGAACCTGAGCTAGCCCTGGAAATGATTCCCACAACCGTGTCGAGACAGGGGACCGATACCCTGCCCAGTGAGGTTAAGGGGGATATGTTGAGCTCTCTGTATTTTCAATTTAGTGCCACTTTGGCCACCTTTTAAAGAGAATAGTGAAATGACAATTCCATCAAGTTCACAAGGATTGCAGTAATTTCAATTAATGGCCATCGCACAAACCTTCCCATACCACAGGAACCCCACTTTGTAATACAAAATGATTTACTATATCGAGTAGTGGAACATGAGGGTGACAGAAGGTCACTGCTGCTAGTCCCACGAACCTACCGACGGCAGATTTGTGAACAAGCTCACACTCATCACATTACAATGAATTAAACTTTGATTTTATTGTCCTAGAATAAATGAGGAGGTCTGTCGGTTTTGCACTTCCTGTCTGGAATGTCAGTTATGATAGATTCCTAGGAAGGACAATGCTCCTCTAGCTCTTCTTCCTCTCATTGATGTTTCCTTTGAACTAATCAGTATTGATCTTGTAGGTCCATTGGAACCTTCGTCCTGAGGACACAAAAACATTTTAGTCCGTGTGAATTATGCTACTTATTATCCCAAAGCCGTTCCAGCTGCAGAAAGCTACCTCCAAAAAAATTGCACGGGAACTGGTAAAGGCTTTTCACGAGTCAGGATCCTCAAAGAAGTCTTAACAGATCAGGTGATGCCCTTTACTTCAGAAGAGTTCAGGGAGGTTGCCAAGGTACTGCAGATAAAACATCTGTCTATCACCCTCAAATGGACGGGCTTGTAGAAAAATGTAATCATTTGGCCAAAGGATAAGGTGGCAAAAGGGATGGAAGAAACTGGGACCAGCTACTTCCCCTTGTTCTATTTGCCTACCAGTAAGTCCAACATGCCTCTACAGGGTTCTCCCCTTTTAAACTGCTATATGGCCGGGGCATTTTGGATACAAATATCCAAGAAACGTTTTCACAAATGCTGTAATAAAAAAAGTATGCCTTTGGTCTCGTCCGATGCGAGAGATGGACGTCTGAAGTGGAGCTCCGCTAGCAGTGGTGCTATTTTTCATATTATTTGCTTATTATTCTGAGATATCCTGTATTTATTCAACCCGAGAGGGACCGCTACAGTATATGTAAACACATATAAACATGGCCAACAAGAAGGGGGGTCCGAAAGAATCGAAGACTAAAGCTACATCCAAGCTGCGATCAGCAAGCCCTAGTTCGAGATACGGCCTCTCAGAGACAGACCTGGATCAGATGGGCGAAAGTACAGACTCCTCGGGACCACGGTCCGCTATATCGTCGCCAGCTGAGAGCGAAAAGGGGAGCGAAGGTGCGATCGTGAGTGCAGATGTGGATAGCTCGCCGATTGGAGAGGATTACCTGAAACTGGAAAAGGCCGGGAGGTCCGCGGCTTCAGTTACGCAATACGCGGGACTGGAGCAGCGGGACACCGCTTCAGCAGAGTCTGCTGCTTCATCTACGGCACAAGAAGGCACATTTGAGCTATCTGAACTGAAAGTGTTGCTCGCTGAGCTCACGCAAGATATAAAGAAAAGCGAGAAGGCTAATGAGAAAGCAACGGCAAAGGCACTTGAGAGACTGAAACAGGAATAAAACAGGAATCCAACAGGCAATGAATGGCTGCGACAGGAAATCCAACAGGCAAATGAAAGGCTGCATCAAGAGGTACAACTTGAACTTCGACAGGTGCTGGGTAAAATTGAAGAGCGCATTGAGAAAAACTCGCTAAACTGAGCACGCTTGCTGATCGATTGGAGCATCTTAGTGAGACATTCACGAATCGGATCGAAATAGCCGAACATCTAGCTGCCAGTGCCGAGGAAAGAGCAGTAAATGTCAGTTGAATGTAAAAACTCGGAGAAAAACTTGGAGACAGACTGGCTGCTTTAGAAGATGGGAATAGAAGGTATAATGTCAGAATTGAAGGCCTGCCGGAGAATCGAGAAAGTTTAAACCCGTGAAATTCGCAACTGAACTTTTTCTAAAATAATCGGGGCGACTTTAAAGCAGAATCTGAGATAGCAGCGGCTTACCGCGTACACGGATCAAACACCGTCAGACCCCGACCAAGATCTTTTATAGTTCGTTTTGAACGATTATCATTTAAGTTAGAGGTGATGGAACTCCTCAGGAAAAAAAGGAAGATATTATATATGAAGATTGCCACATTCGCGTCTTCCCTGACTTCTCTCCAGCAACAGCTATCAAGCGCGCCGCCTTCTATAATATTAAACAGCTACGGCAAGCCAATGTCAAATACGGCCTCCTGTATCCGCAAAACTGAAAGTGGAATGGCAGGGTCATTTCTATGTTTTCGCTAGCAAGGAGGAGGCAGAAAATGAGTTAAGAAAGCTGATCCCGGACTATTCTGATACATAATTGTGAGTCATGGCGGTAAATGATAAAGCTAGGATTAATAATCTACTGTCTGATCTATTTGTTTTAAAATACGGGTTTTTATCAGCATATATTCTCATATTCTTATATTATTATTACTTACTTATTACTTATCATTACTTAGTATTACTAGGGCTAAATGTTTATGTTTTATTGTGCTTAATTACGTTTTCCTCCTCTTTTTTCTTTTCTAATTATTTCATGTGTACCCTAAATGAGACTGTTCAATATCATACCCTTGGTTTGCTGTTATTGCTATTACTGCATTAAGACTTGTTATGCTTGTTTTGGACACATCTTTAACACCATCACCTGGGTTTATTATCTGGGGATATCATCTTAATGCACTAAAATTGATGAAGATTATATATATATGTATGTATATATATATATATATGTATATATATATATATATATATATATATTAAGTGCAAAATTCTTTTCTTTTTTTTTCTTTTTCCTCTTTTAAAGACTATATTGGTAACAGATATCTCTATCTTTTAACCTTAAAGCGCCACTGCATGGGGGCTTGATGTGCTTTGGACGTGCTCTGTCTCTGGGTATGTCAGAGGACTGGGACTGCATGAAGTGGGTTTTAGCCTCACCTGGGGAGGCAAAAAGGGAGGGTGGGGGTTAAGAGGGGAAGAGAAAGAGAGCAGGCTTGATCTATATCTAATCTATCATCTCAATCTTTATAATTATAACTATCAACGTAATAATAAGCTGCATGGCAACAACTCTTGGGGGAATAGGAAATTAAGACCTAAACTATTTCACTTCCAGTTAAGACTATAATATGACACCAAAAACTCAGAATCAGTGTCTCCATGATGGGACAGTTAACTTCGTAAGCTGGAATGTTAAAGGCCTGAATCACGAATTAAAGAGAAAGAAAGTACTTTCTCACCTAACAGGTCTAAATGCTAAAATAGTATTTTTACAGGAAACCCACTTACTAAGTAAGGATCAGTTCCGCTGCAAAAGACTGGACTGGCCAAATGTTCCATTCTAGTTTTACAAAGAAAACTAGAGGGGTGGGAATTCTCATACATAGAACAGTACCATTTGTAGCATCAGATGTAGTATTGGATCCTGAAGGGAGATATGTGATGGTCATGGGAGACTTATCTAACTGTAAAATGATTTTGATAAATGTTTATGCACCTAATGTTGATGATAAGGAATTTATACAAAATTTATTTGCATCCATTCCCAATCTGAACACTCATAAACTTATAATGGCTGGGGACTTTAATTGTGTTCTAAATCCACTTTTAGATAAGACTTCCTCCACAGGGGAACGCAACTAACACCGCAAAGATAATTACAAAGTTTATAACTGATCACAACTTATCAGATCCCTGGAGGTTTTAAACCCAAATTCAAGAACATATTCTTTCTACTCACCAGTACATCATTGCTACTCAAGGATTGATTACTTCTTTATAGATAATAACTTCTTGCCTAAGATTAAATCTTGTAAATACGATGCTATTGTTATTTCAGACCATGCTCCGATGATCTTGGAGCTGAAATTACTAAGCCCCATACACTCACCCCAGATGGCGTCTCAATCCGCTTCTATTAGCTGACGAGAATTGTACTGAATTTATATCCAAACAAATTGAATTCTTTCTAGAGACAAATACATCCCCTGAGATCTCTGCAGGAATACTCTGGGAAACTCTTAAGGCCTTCTTAAGAGGACAGATTATCTCATATCTTTCCCACAGAAATAAATCCGAAGAAAGTAGCAGAGATAAAAGCGAAATTACTAAAATAGATGAAGAACATGCCAGACTACCAAGCGAGACTCTACATAAGAGGAGGCAGGCTCTACATTCAGAATTAAACCTCTTGACAACTAAAGAAACCGAACAACTAATTTACAAATCCAGACATCATTATTATGAACATGGAGAGAAAGCTAATAAGCTTTTAGCGCAACAAATTCACAAGCAAGATGTACGCAACGCAATCTCGTAATTACTAACACGAATGGAGATAAAATCATCGAACACAAAAATATAATGTACACTTTTAGAGACTACTATAAATCCCTATATACTACTGAGTTTAAAGAAGACAATATACAATCTAATGCATTTCTGGATAAATTACAGATACCACAAATTGACGCTATTAGTGTGGAGGAGCTCGATAAACCTCTGTCATTATCAGAATTACTGGATGCTATAAAGTCACTCCAAGGTGGAAAAGCAGCAGGCCCTGATGGCTACCCTGCAGAGTTTTACAAGAAATTCTCCGCTCAGCTAGCTCCCCTCCTATTAGCAACATTTACAGAAGCCAGAGATAACCAATCTCTTCCACAAACCTTTCGCCAAGCACTAATCACTGTCTTTCCAAAACAAAATAAGGACTTATTACAATGTGCATCATACAGACCAATTTCACTTCTGAATAACGACGTTAAAATACTCTCTAAAATCATAGCTAGAAGGATGGAGAAAGTGCTCCCTCAGTAATATCACAAGACCAAACTGGATTTATTAGGGGCCGACACTTATCTTCAAATCTTCGACGCCTGTTTAATGTAATATACTCACCAACTAAATCAAACACCCCAGAAATATTATTATCATTGGATGCAGAAAAGCATTCGACATGATTGAATGGAAATACCTTTTACTATTTTGGAGAAGTTTGGGTTTGGCCCAACATTTGTGCATGGATTAAATTACTGTATACTAACCCAGAAGCTTCAGTTTGCATCAATAACATTTGCTCAGACTACTTTAAACTAGAACGTGGCACAAGACAAGGATGCCCTTTGTCACCACTGCTGTTTGCAATTGCCATTGAACCACTGGCAATACATTGTCGAAATACTGATCAGATAAAGGGGATTAGCAGAGAAGGACTGGAACAGAAAATCTCATTATATGCAGATGACATGGTACTGTATATATCGGACCAGAAAATTCTGTGCCTGCAGTCTTAGCAGCACTCACAGAATTTCAAAAGCTCTCTGGTCTCAGAATTAATCTGAATAAAAGTGTACTCTTTCCGTGAATTCGCAAGCATATAATATTAGATTAGACACCCTTCCTTTTATCATTGCAGAACAGTTTAAATACCTCGGGGTAAACATCACAAGTAAACATAAAGCTCTTTATCAACAAAATTTCGTCGTCTGTATGGAAAAAATTAAACAAGACTTGCATAGATGGTCAACCCTTCATCTCACACTAGCTGGAAGAATTAACACTGTTAAGATGAATATTCTTCCTAAGCTCCTTTTTATTTCAAAACATACCAATATACATTAATAAATCGTTCTTTAAGCAATTAGATTCAACAATAACCTCATTTATTTGGAATTCTAAACATCCACGCATCAAAAGAGCGACCCTACAAAGACAAAAGGCAGAAGGCGGCATGGCTCTACCTAACTTCCAGTTTTATTACTGGGCGCAAATATACAGTCGATAAGAACCTGGACACAAATAGAAGAACATACACAGGCATGGACCGCAATAGAAGTAAAATCCTGCAGTACTTCTTTGTATTCCTTGCTTTGTGCTCCAATAAACACACGCGTTATCGGCAATACACTAATAACCCAATTGTGCTCCACTCACTTAGAATCTGGAACCAATGTAGAAAGCATTTTAAGACGGAGAAGCTTCTTTCTGTGGCACCCTGCAAAAGAACCACCTCTTTCAACCCTCACAAACATATGCAGTTTTAATATCTGGAAAAATTTGGAATTAACTTGCTTAGAGATCTTTATATAGACAACGTCTTTGCATCCTATGAACAATTACATTCCAAATTTAACATTCCAGCTACAAATTTCTTTCACTATCTTCAAATCAGGAACTTTGTTAAACAGAACCTTCCAGATTTTCCTCATCTTGCACCCTCATCCACGCTGGAAAAATTATTGCTCAATTTCAAGGAGTTAGACTCCATCTCTACAATATATAAAATCCTTTTACAATCCCTTCCTTTCAAAGATCCAAGAGGACACTGGGAAAATGACCTCTCAATTAATATATCAGAAAAGGAGTGGAAAGTAGCAATGCAGAGAATTCACTCAAGCTCCATATGCAAAGCATACAATTATACAACTCAAAATTATATATCGAGCACATCTGTCTCACTAAAACTCTCAAAATGTTTCCAGGGCATGATCCAACCTGTGAACGCTGCAAAAGCCCCAGCCTCACTAGGTCACATGTTCTGGGCCTGCTCCAAATTAACATTATTCTGGACAAAAATTTTAATTACCTCTCAGACAGTCTTGGACTCACAATCCCTCCTAACCCATTAACAGCTGTGTTTGGGGTTCTTCCAGAGGGTCTTAAAGTGGAGAAAGACAAACAAATTGTGATTGCATTCACTACACTTTTGGCACGCAGACTTATTCTGATAAACTGGAAGAACCCAAACTCTCCTCTTTTAAGTCAGTGGGAAACTGATGTGTTATATTATTTAAAATTGGAAAAAATCAAATACTCAGTTAGAGGATCTGTGCAGACTTTTTTCAAAACATGGCAGGATCTAATCAGTAATATTTTGAAATGATTTTATAAAGCACAGAGAATTTGTTGATTTAGGTATTTTTAAAAGCCTTAAATTTTACACCGTTTGGCTTGCTCTCTCTCTCAAGGGTGGGGATCGATCTGTTCTTAGCATAATTCTTTTTTTTTGTAAAAACTTGATTGCTATGTATTGATTGTAATAAAATTAATAAAAAAAAAAAAAAAAAGTATGCCTTTATTCAAAAAATAAAATTGAAGAAAAAGAAATTGCTCAATTGACATGTTGCTGAAGCCCAACTATCAGTCAGTGCAAAATACATGTGTGTTTGCACATTTCATTTTCAACCACTTGTCACAGTGGTAACACTGCTCTGTAACGCATGATAGTGCAGTGTATAAGCTACCTTTTAGGAATGGCGAGGTCATAGGTTGAAATCCTGCATCTTCTCTGTATTTAGTGCTTGGAGTAGTGAGCTGCTATTATTATTATTGTTATCATATAACAAAAACACACATTTGATGTGAGTCTGTAACATCTTGTGTAAATTTATGGTACTTGCAATAGATATTACTTTTCCTTGCACATGGACATTTACATCAATATGTCATTTTAATGATTTTTTTATTCAAGAATTCAAGAATAAAACTGAATAAAAAATTGTTTGGATGACATGTTGATATGAATGTCCGTATGCAAGGAAAAGTAACATCCACCATAGACACTGTGTCTGTTTTGTCAACAAGAAGACACTAAGAAGAAATGATTGACCTGCATTTGTGTGCTTTTATCCCTTCAGCACTAACTTTTACAAGTACCATAAATTTACACCGGCTGTTACAGACTCAAATCAAATGTATGTTTTTTTATATACTGTAATAGTAACAAATAATAGCAGCTTACTACTCAAAAAGGTAAATGCGAGGAGAACCTGGAATTGAACCAATAACCTCTTGATTATGAGGCAATAGTCCTTACCTTTGCACCAGTCAAGCAGATGTGTCTACTTTGTATCAATGGACAGTTGGGCTTCAGTTTTTACACATTGCCAGTAACATGTAAATTGAACAATTTCTTTTCTTTTATTCTTCAATAAAAGCACACTTGTTTTGTTATATCTTTTTTGAAAGTTTTTTTTTGATATTTGGACTTATACATTTTACACTTCAGGTCAACATTTTGTCAATTATTACTATTACATGAAAAACGTTTTTGTTGTAGTTATGTGCACAATATTTCTGGCTTCGCATTTCCTGCCATCTTTTATTTACACAGATTGTTCTATTCCAAATAATGAGATACTATTTACCCTATATAATTCTAGACACCTTACTTCAGCTGCCTTGGTGGGGGATGGGATAGCAGGTTGCTGACTGACACATTTGCAAAACAAAGATGATGCTGATGATGTGCAAGGGAATTTAAGGTGGCCCAGCATTACAAATATTTTCGTAGGCTTCAGGGATTCTAGTATTGCCCTCTTCCCATGTGTCCTAGCAAATGTCTGTAGTTGAGAAAGAGAGGCTCACCACTGACAAGGTCAGTCAAGAAATTGGCTTAAAGATTAAACCTCATTTGCACCTCATGCATTGTAAGTGTGATGAAGACTCAAAGAAGTGTATGTTAAGGTCTTGTTACATAATCCTAAATGAGTAATAGATGCATTTTTCCAGTACCTGAACTTACCAGCATTCTAAGTGGAACGGTTTGGTTAATAGGCAAACTAGACTGGGTCCTGTAATGTGCAATCTCTGGCATTCAGTGGCCCAAGATCAGCCTCTCAATGCACTTCATGGTGACTGGTGTTATTCACTGAAGCAAAAGACAGATCACTTCACCACCATGGGTATGATGATGGCAGTTTTAAAGCACTTTGGGACGACTGCCTGCTACAGGAAGATGTTTAAGATGTCTGTAAAGATATCTGTCAGCTGATTTGCACATTCCCTGAGCTCTTGGCCAGGTTTGTTGTCTGGTTCAGCAGCATTGCATGGGTTTACATTCAACAAAGTTCTTCTCATGTCAGCTGTGGTCAAAAACAGTACCTGTTCCACCAGAGGAAGGACGGACTTCTTTACAGGTATATTGTTCAAAGCATCAGACCATGCATATAAGTTACATCTGGAAGGGAGTCATCACCCTGATGGCTTGGTGCCCTGAAAGTGTCTATGAATTTCCATGCCATACTCTTGCTTAGCTGCTTTGATGTCTCAAGAGTAGTTTCCCTCACTGGGCTACATTGTCACCCAATCTAGAGGTTTTTAGCAGTGCATATACCTCTAATGCCAACCACTGTTTATGATTTGCACAAGTTCTAATGGTCTTTGAGTCAGTCACATCATCTATGCACTTGTTAATACACCTCTATGCTGATCTGATGGCCATCTGAAAAGATGCTGGTTCAAATTCCATTACTGCCAAAAGGGATCTTACTTTTTTAGGCTCCTGAGCAACTACCTTAACCTGAAAATTGGTCCTGAGGCACTGTACGATGGCTAACCCTGAACTCTAACCCCCAAAGGTCATGTGAAAAGACCATTTCCCCTCAGGGATTAAGTAAGTGTATCAAATCAAGTCAAAAAGCGCACCCTGATCTGTTTGAGAGTTAGTTTAGACCATATCAGCTGTGTTCTATATGCAGGCAGTAGCACAGCAGAAACATGATCAGAAAAACTAAGATGTAGGCAGGGTATGACTTTGTAAGTATCATGACAGTATGCAAAAACAAGATCCAGCTTTTTTTCTCTCATAGTTGGAAAGTTCATGTGTTGATAAAAGTCAGGAAGAACACTCCTCAAATTCACATGATTGAAATCTTCAGCCACAATAATAAAAGCACCAGGATGCACAGTTTGCAGCTGTGAAACAGTTCTGCAAATTACCTCTCAGTGCCTCTTTAGGATTAACCCCCAGATGGATGTAGATACCCAGAATAAAAGTAACAGTAAGCACCCTTGGCATGTAAGAAAGATGGCAATAGGGAATCCATTCCCGGGAATTCGGGAATCCGGCATGTCATTCTCGGGAATCCGGGGCTTCCCGGGATGACACAGTGCACGGGCATCTCACATGTGAACGGTTTTACAACGACCAACACTTATTTTTAATAAAACTACTGCAGTATGTTGACACCAATAAAAGACTAACCTTATCTACAAGCAGTTCATGCTGTCATATAAGTACATGTATCTATATCAGGGGTGCCCAATGCGTCGATCGCAATCGACTGGTAGATCGCAAAGGTAGTGCAAGTAGATCGCGTTGCATTCAAAAAAAAAAAATTTTTTTAAACGTTAGTCTATCATATATCCTCCCTATGGCATTTGCCACTTGATTGACATATAGGCCAGTCTGAGATCTCCTTTCTTCTAAGACACTGGTTATCCCGCATGCACAAGCTACTGCAAAACTCCGGCTGTGATCTAGTTGGCCTTCCAATTTATAACGACTAAAGAAGGGATTTAAAAAAAAATTGTTTGGAGAGGGTATGGGCTGGATGTGGAATTGGAAGAGGATTTTTTTCTCTCACAATATCACAATTGAAGTGCGTTTGTCTGATCTGTCAATCTATCATTGCTATTCCAAAGAAGGAAAATGTGGAAAGGCACTTTTGAACTGTTCATAAAATCTATGAAACTGACTTCCTTCCGAAAAGTGATCTGAGAAAGAGAAAAGAGAGGGAACAAAAATTGCGGTTAATCGGACAGCCATCATTTTTCACTCAGCTGAATTCAAAAGCTCCTTGACTGCATTATTTGGCTCTACTTATTTATCCGAGTCAGCCTTTTCCCACATGAAGATTATTAAATCCAAATACTGTAGTGGCCATAAATATATTGAATTGTTATTGTGCCATAAAGGTTATTCAGTTATGCAAGGTATGACGACATATATTTTCTGTATGGTTTTAATGTAGGTCGATTATTTTGACCTGGTTATTTTAAAAGTAGCTCGCAAGCCGAAAAACTGTGGGCACCCCTGATCTAGTTAGTTGCGGTAATGAGCGTAGAAAGCATAACTTGTCCACCATGCGGTCATCCAGGTGAGAGAGTACTTCGTGCAGAGTACGCCAGCTGCTGAGAAAGCACTCTTTACCTGCACAGAAGTAGGCAGCACAGTCATCAGATACAGATAAACTTGTTCTAAACAACGCCCTTGCTTTCCGTTCTGTGAAACACCACCATTTCAGCTGTTACTGATGCCTCCAGTTTCTTGGCACAGATAATGCTGATGCAACAGACTGACACATTGCAATTTCAAGTTGCTGTTGTCTGACAGACGTCAATGAAGTCTTCAGTTTTCAACTATAACTCTGTTATTTCTTGATCGATTTTTACACTTTTACACGCTATATATGCAAACTTGGCCGTTTCCGGTTTCCTGGGAATTACAGCAGTTTCATTCCAGGGAATGCGGGAATGAAAAATGTCCAGGAATCCCGGGCTCCCATTTATTTTGGATTCCCTAGATGGCACTTTACAATTAGACATTACAGCACTGGACAGTGCTTATATGATTTGACTGCAAAAATATGTATTGGTCACACAAACACACAGATCACCTCTGCACACCTTTGCAGTTGCTAAAGCAACTCTGTCTACTCAGAAAGTGTTCAATCTATCCAGCTAATTGGCGATATAAGGGATGTTATTATGCAACCACAAAGATAAAAATGGAACATTTCCTCATCTATTACTGGGTTATACGGCTTGTAATTTAGTGACATTTTAAAACAGGATAGAATTGAGAGGCAACCTGACTGGATTTTTCTCTATTGTGATGTGGACTCCAGAAGTCTCATTTATAATCCTTTGCGTGATTTTAAATTTCACTTGCATGTACACCAAAATACAGAAAAATGTGTATGCCAAAAAAAATTAGATTAATAAAAACCTGGGGTACGCACATTTCTACACAATTTAGCCTTTATAAATCACAATCACCTTATAAATGTGCATTCGAGAACGTGCCTTAAACCTTCACCCTGAAACAGCATTATATGAACAATGCTAATCTACCTCATAAATATGCAGTCACGATGCTGAAGACCTTTATTGGCTAGTGATACATCCGCATGACACATTCAGTAGTGTGAGTCAGAAGTTCTTGTCTCTAAATTAGAGGCATGCAAAGAACCTTGATTTGGTTGCCTAAGCACTGTTGTCAGCAAAAATTACAAATGTTGAATGGCAACATGCTTCTTCTGCTGCAAATTCTATGAGTCCTGCATATGTCTGAAATAAACAAAACAGGTCTGATCTCTGTTAATTGCTAATCACTGGCAGAGTTTGCATGTAATGAGAGGAGGAATAAAACACATCTACACCCTCTGATTTTGATCTGAGAATGGCATCTGTAACTGGAGATGCCTTTTTATGCAACATTATGTTAGAAAAGTTATAACAATAGCCAGTACTATGTTGGCTTCACAAATATGGCTAACAAAAGCAGCTTCATTCTCATTAGGTGCCCTTATTGCAATATGAGTGCAATAAAGTGCTCTGATTACATTAGGAAAATTGACACTAGTGCAAATTGCCTTTTTATGTTGGTAACAATATGCAACATTAGATTTATATGCTCTGGGAGATGGCCGGCTGATAAACCTGGACAGGACGGCCAAAAAGGAGAATGATGGGGGGAAAAAAACTACTGAGGAACACTGCCTCCCCCAGGAAACCAGATGGCAATGTCCCTGCAGCATAGCGGTACCCCAGATTCCCACAGGGCACCATGGGATTTGGAGTTCAGCTTCACAGCCCTGCTGGGTGCTGCCAGGAGACATTGCAGGGAGACCTGGGAGTCTTTGCTTTCCATATAGACTGGAAGTACTCCGAAGTCACAGGGATGGAAGATAAAGCAAGTTCTCTATCTTACACGGAATTCCTGGCAAGTCACGTGAACAGAAGAGGAAAAGCATTATATAAAGGTCTGCTGGAGACCAAGCAAGTAAGCCGGAGTTGGGAGGTAGAGGACAGAGCTTGCTGGGAAGTGTGGAGGAGAGATTTGCACTTTATTGTTATTATTATTAGTAGTAGTAGTATTGTATTGCCTGTGTATAGTGGTGGAGGTGCTTCAGAGTGCTACAACTCAGGGTGCTACAACAAGAAGATAAAGAATTAAAAACCTCCTTGGTGATTTTACCCTGTGTTCAGTTTGTCTGTCTATTGGGTTGAAAGGGGCAACAGTGACCCCTAGTGTCTTACAATGCAGTCAAACACCATACAAAAACAAGATGTAGTACTTTGTCAGTCGGTTAAAGGCTACTAGCACAGTGGGCACAATGGAGTAAAGCTTGGTTGAGATATTCCTGACTTGTCAGCCAGTTGCTGAGAAGTGACAGCAGGTAAACTAAACTAACAAACACAAAAAAAGTTCTTAATTTCAAATACACATCATTGGTCTTGTTTCAGGGTAACAAGAATACAGACTGCATCATTTTTATCACATTTAAGCTTTAATATGTTTGTCAACGTATATATTGTAATAATAGCTAAGTAATATGAATTATTATGCATGCAAGTCATCATTTATCTAATTTGGCTGCATTTCCCTACTTGATAAAGAGTGTTGCCATTTTCCAGTTTCTCTCGAAATATTGCATACGTATGGGTTAGAGTTACTGTAAATATATGTACATTTCCCATTAAGTTTTCTTTGAGTGTTAGTGAGGGAAGTTGTATACACACATTTTAAGCCTCTTTTGTGATTACACAAACTTTATAAATGAGGCCCTAGCTCATTTATTTTACTTCTGTATACATTTACGGCAGCAGTGGATCTTTCTTCCAATAACTGATTCATGTGAAGCGGTAATCTTGCAGCTTAATCTTTGCCCTCGTAATGTGAGGTAATGTTGTACATTGAGCAGTGATCCCTGATGTAATTTTTGTATAATTTAGGCAGTTCTTTCCCCACAAGAAGCAACATTTAACAATTTGATACCAAATTTTTGGAGCTAGAGCAGCCGCAGCATCTGCATACTCCATGTTTCTGGATGAAAGGATAATATTGGAGTTCTGTAAAAGTTTCATATACATTGGTATAAATCCCACAAACAGTATCACTACAGAAATTTTAAAATATGATCACTTAAGATTTGTAAGAATATTTAGCATTCGATCAAAAATGCTTCAGTGACTTAATGAATTGATGTCTTCTTTAACCCAAATTCTGTCTGTTCAATGTCAAGAATTACACAGAACATACAAATGTTAAAAAGGTTTCCTTTACACAGAAAACCATAGACACATAGAAAAAAAACTATCAAATAGCATGGCAGAGAGTAGGACTTAAAGGACATTCAAAACCCGACTTGATGTTATTTTGGAGAAATTACCTAAATAGGACTGATGAGGACATTTGGGCTAAATTGCCTGTTCTCCTCAAAATATTTCTAAAGGTCTGATTTTTAAAACATGATGTTTACTTTTTTGATCAAGTGAAAAGTAATATCCAGATTCATTGCAGAAGCACCTAAATATGCATCCCTCCCAATAACAGGAGAAGTAGGTAAACAACATTGGTGAGATAAACTATAAAGATTGAAATAGGAAAGTACTTTTAAGTTATAAAAATTCTTGCTGGCTGTTTACTGTGACAAAAACAATGATACAGTATTTGATTTTGAAACAAAAAAGCTTATTTTATAATGATTTATAATTTTGAGGAATTCTCTGACTTAATGTCAATTTTAATTACTAACTATGACACACTCCTAATAGTTGACGACTTTAATTTTCATATAGATAATCAGTGTGATCTAAAAGTAAAAGAATTTATGAACCTCCTGGATTCTTTTGATTTGAGACAGCTCGTAAATCAGCCTACACATAAAGCAGGTCATACGTTAGTGATTACTAAAGGACTGAAAATTGATATAAAACAGATCATTGATATTGGTCTATCAGACCATTTTATTCTACTTTTTAATATAGAAATAATGATAAAAAACACTCATGAGAAGCATATTGTTAAAAAATGCTTCTTTGACTCGGCAGCAGCTTTAAAACTTACAAACATTCTAAGCAATCAGTCCATTTATAGTGCCAGCTATAATAGTGAGGATAATGTAAGGTGGAAAGATTTAATACTAAAGTGAGAGCTGCTGTTGACAGAGTTGCACCTGAAAAGACAGTGAAAAAATCTTCTAGCATTGTTATACCATCGAAGACCCAAAGAGCGTCTGATTTAAAGAGAACATGCCGCAGAGCTGAGCGTTAATGGAGGAAGACTACACTTACTATCCACCATGAAATATTAAAAGTCAAAATAACAGAATACAATAACACTGTCCGTCTTGAGAGATGCTGTTATTTCTCCAAGATTATAAATAACAATGCTAGTAATCCCAGAGTCTTATTTTCTACAATTGATCGCCTACTAAACCCAGGTAACTCAAAGGAATGCCTCCAAAGTTCTTCCAGTAAAACCTGTGAGGCTATCGCTGTATTTTTCAATCAAAAAATTAATGATATTAGAAATAATATCTATATATATATATATAATAGTATATCCCTCCAACACTAAGGATCCTCCTAAACCCCAGCAATCTGTTATAAACAAATTAAACTCTTTCACTAGGATAGATTTACCTGATTTACAAAAAATAATCTCTCAATTAAAATCCTCCACCTGCGTCCTTGATCCAATACCAACTAGGTTTTTCAAAGAAGTATCAGGCGTGCTAATTGATAATGTTCTGGACATAGTAAATTCGTCATTAGATACGGGGGTCTTCCCAGACTGTCTTAAGACTGCTGTAGTTAAACCCCTTCTTAAGAAACATAATCTTGACCCCTCGGCTCTTGAAAATTTTAGACCCATCTCTAACCTGCCTTTCTTAAGTAAAGTTCTAGAGAAGG
This sequence comes from Polypterus senegalus, assembly GCF_016835505.1. Classification (NCBI taxonomy): domain Eukaryota; kingdom Metazoa; phylum Chordata; class Cladistia; order Polypteriformes; family Polypteridae; genus Polypterus; species Polypterus senegalus. The sequence continues at coordinate 101,470,319 of NC_053157.1, read as the reverse complement.
CAGTCATTATGCAGTTAAACAACCACCTCAATAAAACATGCTATTCTTAATAAATTTCAGTCGGGTTTTAGAACAAATCACAGCACAGAAACTGCACTCGTTAAAGTAGTAAATGACTTGCAGTGAATGCAGACAGAGGCCATTTATCTGTTCTCATCCTCTTATATCTGAGTGCTGCATTTGACACCATTGATCACAACATTCTTAGAAATCGCCTTAGTCAATGGGTGGGCCTCTCTGGCACAGTCTTAAATTGGTTTGAATCCTACCTGACAGGGAGAAAATTTTTTGTTAGTTGTGGGAAAAACAACTCGAACACACATGATATCCAATATGGTGTTCCACAAGGCTCTATCCTGGGTCCGCTGTTATTCTCAATGTACATGCTTCCGTTAGGTCAGATTATCTCAGGGCACAACGTGAGCTACCACAGCTATGCTGATGACACACAGCTGTACTTATCAATAGCACCCGATGACCCCGATTCTATTGATTCACTAACACAATGTCTGACTTGTATCTCAGAATGGATGAATAGTAACTTTCTCAAGTTAAATAAAGAGAAAACTGAAATCTTAGTGATTAGCAATAATGGATACAATGAGGCTATTAGACTGGATACATTAGGATTAAAAGTCAAGACGGAGCTAAAAAGCTTAGGGGTAATTGTTGACTGTAATCTGAATTTTAAATCGCATATTAATCAGATCATTAGGACAGCATTTTTTCACTTAAGAAACATAAGTAAAGTTAGACCTCTTATATCACTGAAAGATGCTGAGAAATTAGTTCACGCGTTTGTTTTCAGTCGACTAGATTACTGTAACGCACTCCTCTCAGGACTACCCAAAAAAGACGTAAATTATTTGCAACTAGTGCAGAATGCAGCTGCTAGAATCCTAACTAGGAAAAGAAAATCCGAACACATTTCTCCAGTTTTAATGTCACTACACTGGTTACCTGTGTCATTCAGGATTGACTTTAAAATTCTGCTTATGGTTTATAAAGCCTTAAATAATCTTACCCCATCGTATATATCGGAATGTCTGACACCTTATATTCCAAATCGTAACCTTAGATCCTCAAATGAGTGTCTCCTTAGAATTCCAAGAACAAAACTTAAAAGAAGTGGTGAGGCAGCCTTCTGCTGCTATGCACCTAAAATCTGGAATAGCCTGCCAATAGGAATTCGCCAGGCTGATACAGTGGAGCACTTTAAAACACTACTGAAAACATATTACTTTAACATGGCCTTTCTATAACTTCAATTTAACTAAATCCTGATACTCTATATGTTCAATTTCCTCATAATAACTATTCATGGTGGCTCTAAAATCCGTACTGACCCCTACTCTCTGTTCTGTTTCTTTTTCCGGTTTCTTTGTGGAGGTGGCCTGCACCACTTCCACCTATTCAAAGCTTCATGATGCTCCAACAATGATGGATGGATTAAAAGGCAGAATTCTTCGTGACCATCTTAATCAAGCTCTTCCGTGAGAACCCTAAATCCAAAGAGGACTGTTTCATTTATGTTAGTAGAATGCCCAGAGGGGACTGTGCGGTCTCATGATCTGGAATCCCTACAGATTTTATTTTTTCTCCAGCCATCTGGAGTTTTTTTGTTTTTTCTGTCCCCATGGCCATTGAACCTTACTTTTATTCGATGTTAATTAATGTTGATTTATTTTGTTTTCTTATTGTGTCTTTTATTTTTCTATTCTTTATTATGTAAAGCATTTTGGGCCACTGTTCGTATGAAAATGTGCTATATAAATAAATGTTGTTGTTGTTGTTGAATTACTGTATACAAGTCATATAAAACCTTGCCTTACTAAGGAGCCACATTGACAGAAAATATTGCAACAGCTGCAATCCAAAAACTTCCCTTTCCTTCCGCATTTGAGAATAAGAATAATATATGTTTTAAGGGAGGAAAAGCATGATGTAATAATTGTAACTTATTATCACAGCAACCACACATTTCAACATCACTGCCATCGTTTCCACATTATCTGATATATAAAAGCAGTGTTTAAAATAAGAATTGTACTAGACTGCTAAACTGTTCAACTAATACATGTCTCATTTTACAGGTAGGTTTATGTGTACTGTGTAATATCAGACGAAAAGCCCAATGTATGATCATTTTGAATGTATAATTTTTGCTACATTACAGTTTAAAAAAATAAGTGTGTGAGCATGGTATAAACTGCTAAAACTGACAAGGTGTTGCTACACATCATAGTAAATAAAGAGAAACCCCAGAGGGTCTGCACATATAACTAGACTCTACTTAAACATATTTTAAGGAGGAACACAGGATATAGAACAGATTAAAAAATTGTTCAGAAAAAAACTTGGCCCGAACACTATCGAGTACATGACCTGCCACAGAAATCTTTCTATGGCAGAAGTTCCCACTAATTCAAATATCTTCTGTTCTTTCCAAATTTTTAAAGGGGCTAGGCAGGGGTGCCCTCTATCTCTGTTGATCTTCAAACTTTCCCTCAGGCTCTTATAAATTGCCCTGGGAAGTTATCAGTTAATATCCCTTTCTCAACATTTGACTCTCACTACACAATATAACTTCATGCACCCTTCTCTTCCAGGGAAAAGCCCCCAGTGTTTAGTAGTCTGACAAACCAACATTTTAAAAATCTCCAGCACATTACCAGGGATGAAGCTAAACTGATTAGGGCTGATGTAGATCATTTGGTAAGTGTGTGTCAAAAGGCAATGTTTAATAAGGAATGCACAATATTCAGGGACCACAATGATTTTTTTGCTTTTGATGATAACTGGCTTATAAGCCACTTTAGATTTCCAGGAGTCATCTTCTTGGAATTGCATGCTGAATTGGAACTTACATTACAGAGACCATCACACAGAAATCATACAATCTCTGTTCCGTTACAGATTTTAACAGTCAGAGGGGATTTGGTCACAGGTGCTTTTCAGCAGGAATTGGCTAAACACAGAATCTTGAATTCATTGTTGAGCCGTGTCATGTCATCAGTATAGGATGGTATAATCAGTGCTTGAAGTGGAACTAAATAAATGATGGTGTAATCCTTTTTGCATGTGCTTCTTCTTACTTTTTGCAATGCATTATAAAATACATATAGTTAAACACATACAGTGATACCTTGGTATACGTCCACTTTGGAATAAGTCCAACTTGGTATACGTCCTGTTTGGACATGAAAAATTTTGCTTGGTATATGACCTTTGTTTGGAATACGACTTGCGTGCTACCCTTGTTTACCTCTCTCTCGAGACAAAGCCACGACTGCCCATGACCATCAGTATGCCAGTTGCTAGCCTTCAGTGAACAACCCGCGCTATAACTCGCTGTGAATTTTCATGTGATTTTGTGTTTTTTTGCGTAAATTTGAATTGATTGTTGAAAAGTATGAAGGTGGCATGCGTATCCGGGACATGGCTGCTGCATACAGTATACCGAGAACGACGGTATCTACAATTGTGAAAAACAAAGACATTATTAAAAAGTAAATTGAGGTTCAATTTTCATTTATTTCATCTAATTGCTTTTGTATTTATGTATTTTAGTATTAAGCAGTGTTTAAATTATTTTATACAATCCCATCAATGTATAATATGCCAATAACAATAGGATTTTTTTTCCATGGGAACGGATTAATCATTTTCCCTTTATTTCTTATGGAAAAAATTTGTTTTATATACGTCCTGTTTGGTATAAGACAATGGATCTGGAACGGATTAAGGACGTATACCGAGGTACCACTGTATAAGGTCAAACACAATCTGGCACAATCATACAGTAATTTACTGAAAACATATTTTGACAAAGACACCATCACAGAATGGATTTGCTTTTGTAAACAGAAAGCACTTCCATTCAATTAATATACAACAAACAGTGATGCTCAAATGTGCATGACTAAAATTGTTGGAATTAGGCCCAGATGAAACCATAGTTGCTTTATTTTAATAACTTGGGAACATGTGAAGCAGACATCAGGATCATGCTGTGTGTGATAATGGCTTCTTGTGTCATTGCCACTTATGTCATGAAGCACTCCCTTTTTGTAGACAAAATAGGCTACACATTAAATTCATTAATGCCTAATGCACATGTTTAACATTATTACCATTGTTAAAGACTGCTGTATTTGAAGAACATGTCAGTTAACTGTGATAGAATTAGTTCAAGAACATTGGAATTAGATTGATTCGTCATTGAAATGCACAATAAAATGAGATTATCTGTTCAATTCATTGTCATGCTGCCAAATGCTAAAATGCCAACACCGAAAGAGTCTGTATTAGACTTATGGATGGTCAAAAGCTGCAGAAATATTAAACCAATTTTCATGCCAAGTTCATGTTTTATAAATCCTGACATTTGTGTATGAAGTGGTTTATGCAACCTTTCTGAGCAGAGACAAATTTTATACATGAGGCTACTGATTTGTTGTACATATCATGCTAACTGCAGATGCTGAGCATTTAGGGGTTTTTTTATAGTAAAAACTTTGCTATTTGTTTATCATGGTTATTTTATTTCTTTTTAATAACAATCCTGACAAGAAAGCTATGTTTTTAATATGAAATTGGAAATCTTTAATTTTAATCACTTTGTATACTTTATTTCTTTGCAATTTTTGCTTTGCTTTAAAATATAAATGTTAACTGAAACCACAAAATGTATTGTGGAAGATTTTTAACCATCCCCCTTACAATATGGAAAACTAAGTATTTTCACTTGAAAAGCTACAATACAAGATTATTAATTTGATCTTTACCTCTGTTCAGCGAAGCAGAGCTGTTTATGTCACCTGTAATAAAGGAAGACTCTGACTGTTTTCTGACAGTATCATTCCACATTCTACGAATTCGACTCTAGAAAAGATCACAAGAGAAAAAAATCTATAACTTCATATTGAAAAAAGAAAAACATATGAACAGTGCAATAATTGTAGCACAGATAGTTTTATAATTAATCTTTATAGATACTATTTCTGTAAAATTTTAATTTCTAGATATTTATAATGTACAATTGTTAAATGAAGAGAATGGGACAGGGTTGCAGAAATTGGGCAATCCCTGGGATTATGAATGTTTGATTTTCATTAAAGAAAAATAGTGATTACATTATTTTAACTAAATATTTTTGCTGAGCTATTTACAGAGGAAAATAAATCAACACTTGTAAAGTCCAAGAAAGTGGGAAGTAAAACAAATCAGAAACTAAAAATTACCTTCATAATCCCATGGGTCTTTTTTTTGATAAGCAAGTACATCTATAATTACACACTATATTCTACATCTAAGAAGATACCATACTCAAAACAATAATCACAAGGCGGTTTAAATAACAATGATTTAATTATTCCATATAAAAGAGTAAAAACACCTGAGTTCATATATTTAAAAAAAAATACAGGTATATCAAATATCCAAAAATATGTCTACTTTATTGCATTTTATGGCAACAAGGAAAACATCATTTGCATACTAAAGAAAAGGTTGTAATGCTAGTTAATTCCTGTTTTTTTTTTTTAAGTCACCTTACAGTTAGGCAAGGAGGGCAGAAGGAGAGGCTTGGGTCTTAAAAGACCAAGGCAGACATAGAGAAAGTGTAAGAGATAAATAGGAGGTAAAAAAGAGACTAACTGTTGTGGTACTGTGGTGGGTAAGGCAGGAGAGGCACTCCACTGAACAGACTAAAAGTGTACAACTTGTTTTATTAATCCCAGAGGCATAGCAGGTTTGTTTTTTTTTTTTGTTTTTTTTTTTAATTGTTCTTTGTTAATAAGGGAATGCAGTGAATGGGTGTATATTGCCATGTGAACACACATATTCAAAATCAGCTTTATTAAATACACCACCACTAACAACCCATGAGTAAAAATAGAATATTGCCCTAAGTGAAAATGGGTTGAATATAAAATACAAGGCCTGGCAGCATTAAGTAGTAGCTGGCAGCAAATTGCAATGTAGGTAGAAATCCTAAACAAAAGCATACTGTTGTCTGTGCAGAGGACAGGACACCTTCTTGTATCCCTGCTTGGGTGTGGCCAAGATAAAATTTGTAACAGTTTTGTTTTTGTTTAATACCATTTTGATTTTCTTTCTGTATTTGAACATTATGTTCCTGAGGGGTTTATTCATAGGAATCCTTCAATTAAGTCTGTATGATAATGATCTAAAATCTATATATATAATTCACTAAGGCAAGACACCCATGGAAAGGCAAGACACCCATTGAAAACACGCCGGAAGCTGCGTGGATTCACTAAGCTGCCGACAAGTAAGACACCTATGGCGCACTCAGGGAGGAGCCACGCCCACCAACTCCAAGACCATTGGATACGACGACAACTCGCAGAGCCATGCACACGAATTTGGACGCGACGACACAGAAAGAACAGCGTCATTTATATTCGTCTGTCGTGGAGGCCTCATGTACTTCCGAGCCACCTTGACTGTTCATAGAGGCATGTTTCCCGCGGAGGTGAGTCGCCATATGCAGTGTGTGAAACGGTTTGCGAGGGGTATCCCATGGAATCCTTAAAACAATCCTTTACAACTGAGGTTAAAACGCAATGAAGTAAGCAGTCTTTAAAAACTGACTTTTCGGTTATGACTGCGACAAACATGTGTCTTCTTCACTCACGGACAATTATATTTTGGTCTCTCCAGAGTTCCATCTTTTCATTCACTTTCTGTTGTATCCTCAAACCCTCCCTTTTTAGACAACTGTGTCTTTCCAGAAGTGTTCAACCATCAATAAATAATTATGCAGCGTTTGTTATGCTGCGGGTTCACTATTGTGTTGTATTTTGCTCTCTCCAGAGTTCTATTTTTTCATTCACTTACTGTTGTATTCTCACACCAACCCGTTTTAGACAACCATGTTTCCAGAAGTGTTTAGCATTCAATAAATAATTATGCATGAGATTGAGCATGTGTCTAGGCGTGGCTAAGCCGTTGAACCCCATTTGGGCTGCAAACCGTGGAATGCAGTGCATACTGCGGAGCTGAACTGAGCTGAATTGCCTAACACACCTGCAGCTACAATAGTAGACTTGGAAAAATAGGTGTAGCAGGAAACTACATATACTTTTTATTGATTTAAATGCAGTTTACAAGGAAAATAAAATAAAATAGCAAAAGCCAAAAGAAAAACAATGACAACATTGTCATTTTGTACATGAAGAGCAGAGCACATTTAACCTAAAAATCATATTTTCATTTACTTAATAAGTCAGTAAAACACGGCTGCACCTTCAAGACAAATAAGGAAATAAAATATTATTAAAACTGTTTTATTAATTATTTTATTAATTTAACTCCATTGTTAAAGCCTGCTTCTATCAACTCAGGGTATTAGTTAAGGTCAAGTCTTTTCTTTCTGTACGTGATTTTGAAACACTAATTCATGCATTTGTCTCTCCTCGGCTCGAATAATGCAATTTATTATACATTGGAGTTAATCAGTAATCCCTTGCTCAACTTCCAGAACACTGCTGCCAGGCTTCTAACAGGCACTCAAAAGCAGAATCACATCTCTCCAGTCTAAGCTTCTGTTCACTGGCTTTCTGAGTTTAAAATTTTACTCTTTGTTTTTTAAGACCCTGAATGGTTTAGCCCTCTTTTATCTTACAGAACCTCTTATACTCTTACTCCCCTTCATGATCACTAAGGTCCTCTGACTAGAAGTTATTGGTCATGCCGAGTTCCAGACTTAAGCATAGAAGTGACCATGCCTTTGCAGTAGCTGTTCTTAAGCTTTGAAATAGTTTACTTTTCATATCAGGTCAGCACTAACTTTGGCCACTTTTACATGTTGGCCACTTTGGTTGACTTCTGTTGTTTTAAATGTGCTCTATAAATAAAAATGACTTGAGTTTGCACTCTATGTTTTCCTTTAAAATTGCTTCCATCAAATTACCCATGATTTATATTAACCATACCGGATAATAATTTCTTGGTTTATAAGTACGGTATGTCCAATATTATTTGCTGTACTGATAAATTAATTAAGCAGAAGTGGCAAAGGCATATTGGCAAAGTATTTATAATAACACTTTGATGTGAATGAGACTTGTTAGAAGAATACTATCTATAAAGAGTGCACACTGTCCTACCTCCCCTTGAGCTTCTCAATACATATGTGGCTGAACAGTCCCAAAGCACTAAATCCACTTAAAAGAATTAAACCAAGGGGTAATATTAATTTTGGAAATACTGTAGCTAATTTGCAATAGAAGTATATGGCCATATGAAACCAAGAGTAAAGAGTCTTTAGAGCTCTTAAAAATGTGCCTATATTTTAAAGTAGCAATGTTATGAATCATACAAGTGAGCATTATGAATATTTCATTGATTTGTACATGGAACATCAAAGGGGGTAGCCTGAGGAAGTGTCACGTTTACTAATCTTTACCTCCATTCCCACCTTTAGAGTAGAGGAGAAGAACTGGATAGATGTTTGTCATAATTTCCACTCTGATATCACTAGCTCTGCCTCTGTCCAGATGTCAGAAATCATTTTAAGATCAACTGTCTAGTAGGCCAGATTTCATTTGAACCCTGGTTAACCAAGCGCAAGATTTTATTTATTTATTTATTTTTTGCATTTACAATACAATACAATGTATTTTTGTATAGCGCAAAATCACACAAGAAGTGCCTCTCAGCCTTGACTCTCTAAGATGACAAGGCAAACCTTCCAAAAACACCCTAGTAGGGAAAAAATTGAAGAAACCTTGGGAAAGGCATTTCAAAAAGAGACCCCTTTCCAGGTAGGTTGGGTGTGCAGTGGGTGTCAAAAAGAAGGGGGTCAATACAATAAAATACACATAACAAAGCAAAAGTAATCCTCAATACAGTATAATAGTAAAAAAAAATATTACAAGTACATTTGAAACTGTCTTTCAGAAATGAACATTAAACAGAACATTCCTTGGAAGAACTGACAACAGTCAGAAGCATAGACAGTAAGTCAGGAAAAAGATTTATTTCAAGACACCTTAAGGGAGAGAAAAGCAGACGCACACCGTGTTAATCTTATAATTAAACATGATATAAAAATAACACTGCAAAACAAAGTTTTTGCTTTTTGAACATATTTGGGTATTTCGTATAGATTTGTGGGTGCTGGTCACGAATATCACATCATCACATACTGTTTCAGAGAAATCTTCAGTTTTGTCATTATTTTTTCTTATATTTGTATCCAAACATTTTTGCTGCCGTAAGTGACTTATCAACAACGGTTTGTGTAGCCTGGCCATGTCCAGGCATGGAATAAAGCCAGGTTGGAAGCTGTTCTGTGGAAGGTGAAATAGTGTATGTATAGTATCAGTATAGTAAACTATAGCATCTGTAGCAATATAACAGTAAGTAAGCTTGATGCTATAGACATTTTGGTGTCGGGCGATATGTCTCATCAATGTTGTAACAGCCACAATATATTCTGTTATATCTGTGGCGATTATACACTTGTGCCTCAGAGACGTTGGATGACTGCTCTTGTGAAGAAAGCTTAACATCTGCAAAATTGGTGATCAAGACAAGGAATGGGCACCTCACATTTGCTGTGCGACATGTGCTGTCAGTCTGAGAGCCTGGCTCAGAGGCACTCAAAAGACTATGCTGTTCCGATGATATGGCGAGAACAGAAAGACCATGTGACGAACTGTTGCTTCTGTTTGACTAATGTGCCTGGTTTCTCTGCAAAAAGCAAGAAGTCAATTGAATATCCTAATCTGCCTTCAGCAATGAGACCAGTGCCACATGACGACAGTCTTCCAATTCCGAAACCACCAGAGGACTGGACCTTAGACAAACCAGATGAAGAAACTGCAATGCAGGGTACTGACAGTGACATAGACCCGGATTTGAACCGTGCTCGTCAGGCGATCCGCATCTGATAACACAGTCCAAATTTGAACGATTTGGTCAGAGATTTGGTTCTGTGAGAAGCAAAACCCGAGCTGCTGGGTTCGAGACTTCAGGAATGGTGTTTGCTGTCAACACGTACGAAAATTTCTGTCTTTCGAGGCCAACATTATGATATAACTAAATTTTTTGCACAAGTCAACTGTCTCTGTTTCTGTTGTGACATTGAAGGATTGTTCTCGGCCTTGGGTTGTGATCACAACCCGGAAGAGTGGCGTCTCTTCATTGATTCGTCAATGTTAAGCCTGAAACTTGTTCTGCTACACAATGGCAACATTTATCCTTCAGTACCTGTTGGCTTTGCAGCACACATGAAAGAAACATATGAGAATATGGAACTGTTGCTGAAGCACGTCCAGTATAGCAGGTACAACTGGAATATCTTTGGAGATCTTAAAGTTGTTGCTCTGTTACTAGGACTGCAGCTCGGCTATACAAAGTACTGTTGTTGCTCGAATGTGAATGGGACAGCCATGCCAAAGAGTTGCACTATTCTCGACAGAACTGGCCACTCCGTAAAAAGTTAGTTCCAGTACTCAAAAATGTGGCAGAGCAATCGCTTGTTGACCCGGCAAAGATATTTTTGCTTCCTCTTCACATAAAACTGGGACTCTGGGCACTGAACAAGGAAAGTGAAGGTTTTCGTTATTTAAGACAGATGTTCCCAAGAACAAGGAGGGCATTTTTGTTGATCCCCAGATCAGAAAATGTTATGAGTGACAAGATGTTTGAAGATCTGTTAGTTGGGCCAGAAAAAAATTGCCTGGAAAGCCTTCAAAGATGTTGTTGACCATTTTCTGGGCAATTACAGAGCCCCAAACTACATTCAGCTGGTAGACAAACTTCTCAAAGCATACAAGACAGTGAAGTGCAACATGTCACCCAAGATTCATTTCCTCCACTCACACTTGGACTTCTTCCCCAAAAATCTTGGTGCTATCAGTGATGAACATGGTGATAGGTTTCATCAGGACATTGCTACGATGGAGAAACAATACCAGGGCAACTGGAGTCCATCAATGCTTGCTGACTATTGTTGGACACTGCAATAGGATGCACCAGACATTGAATACAAAAGAAAATCAGGAGCAAAACACTTTTAATTCTGTTGAATTTAATAGCTTATGCGAAACATAAAGGTGACTAAATATGTTACTGTCAGTAAACATATAAATGTCGATTTCTATATTTGTGCATACCCAGTAGGTACCTGTCACAATCAGTAAAACCTTTTCAGGAAGCAAGACTTAAAAAAAAAATGTTGTGCGGTGAAATAAGCTGAGAACATGGGAAAGGTTAAATAGGTTGTTTTTCAGAAAGAACAAAATGTTAGCAGAATACAAAATAAAATATTAGTGAGTACCAACCAAGGTAATGCGTGAGATTAAGTCTGAGTTTCAAATACCTGTAACAACTGCTAAAGAGTTGAAGGAAGAGTTTAAGAAAGCACAGGATAGTCATACCTGGTATCTTTAAAGATTTGGATTTGTTAAGAAATACAGCTGAGGAAGGTGAAGAGCTTTTATTAATATTAATATTAATGTGACCTACACCAAAGCCCATCTAATGTAATTACTGTTTCTGAAAATTCCCATTAATACAGTCAAACACCTTTCCAGCATCTAGGGAAAGCAGAAGAGGAATCTGTGGAATATTAGAAGCCAATCAATGATCTGTAAAAGAGGCTTTATATTATCCACTGCTTGGTTAGTGAGAATAAAGCCTGTCTGATCTGGGTAAAATAATTTAGAGATTACCAGTTAAGGGTAACCTGCCAGAAGATTTATCAGCAACTTTGCCTTCTTAAATTCGGTTATAATAATAGGGGAATTTATTTTCATCTTCAGAGAACTTAAGATATTCAGGTTCAGAATGGAACTCAATGAAAAAGTTATATATCCCATTTAAATTATTAGTAAGAAGCTATGCCTTTTTATAAATACAACAGATAATAGAAAAGTCATCACAAGACTAAGACATGTAGTTTATTAGGCCTATCTCCTGCAACATAGTGCCTGGATTATGTGTTGTGAACTTCAAACATTCTTAGATTGAAATCATAAATTCATTACAGTCAGGCTTAATCATGCAGGGGTGTGTGCACTCCAGAGCAGTACAACATGACGTTAGAGCGATTTCGTTGCCAACCATGCATTTGACAAAGATGTGGAATGGGAATGAGATACAAAATATAGTTTACTCTGGAAAGAGACTAGTTTTGGATAGATTTAAAAGGAAAAAATAATTAGCAGAGGGATTCAGAAAGCAAAGTAGTCAATCAAATTTAAGTCAGATGTGAGTTTCATTAGAGCAGATCATGAATGAGTTTATCAGATAGGGTTCATATGAATTTCTGACCATGCCAACAATAAGTTCATAAGACTAAACTGTCACAACTAATTATTTAAGAAAAGGCATTTAAAGCAGCCAGGATTTTTTTTTTTTAAAAATATGTTTTGATTAACATTTAAAATTGTAGCGATCTACATTTTAACTTGCCAGTTTAGACACTTTTTCTGTTTATTAACAATTCCTTTGGCTAACCTTGTTGAGTATTTTTATTTCTTATTCTTTTTTTTATTATTTCTTTCTAATTCCTTATTTTTGAAAGTCCTTTAAGCATGATAGATAGATAGATAGATAGATAGATAGATAGATAGATAGATAGATAGATAGATAGATAGATAGATAGATAGAACTTTATTTGTCCCAGGATAAATTTGTCTTTGTACAGAAGCTCCTTAAATAAATAAATAAAAAGATAAATAAATAAATATGTACACACACTTTGGTGTGAACACACACTGGAATGACTATTGTAAGAGCCAATCTTAGAAAGTTAAAGGTTTGAGTTAAACTCGTATTAATGTTTGCTTAACACTAGAATTACCAGAGCCTACGAAAAAACTCGTAATTCCGTCCCACCTTAAACTGCTTCTTAAATCCCTTCACACCTCTCCGCCAGCGTCCTTTGTTCTCTAAATGTGCTGATAAAGAGAAGCTAGGAGCAGCCGGCTATTCCATCCCCCCACCAATTTAGAACGTGCACGAACTTATCTCAGCTCATGCCTTGATTGAGTATCTGGGAGTGAAGTGGAGTTTTAGAGTGAAATAATAGATCGTTGTTTGGAACACACGCATTTCATGTCTGTTCCATTTCTACAGTAATCTGTGTCAACACATTGTTAAAACAGAAACTTTTTTTATATTCTAGTAGTAGATGACAAAATGTAGGCATAAACTATATAATGTATGAAGCCTGAAGTCCAAATAGCAAAGAAACATTTTCACAAGAATAACACAATTGCACTTTTATTCAAATATATAACTGCAGAAAGAAAAAGCCGCCTTAAAATGCGACATTGACACCAGTTTACTATAACTGACTCCGTGGTTCAATAGATACAGCCCCCGCTTGGGAATCAAGGGGTCACGGGTTCGATCCTGCGCCCCTCCCTTTTGAGAAGTAAACTGTTCTTAGTCTTACTGTTTTAGAAGAAAAACATACATTTGATTTCAGTCTGTAACAGCCGGTGCAATTTATGATCTTTGTAAAGGTTAGCTTTTTTTTTTTATTCACTTTTCACTCTCTCAGTCGCGTTCAGAATCAATCCATACAACCCCATCTGACACGGCTGTTTTCACTAAAGACGCGCTATAGCTCTGCAGTGTACCATGATGCATACTAACGCCCCGGTTCTGACACACAAACGCTGGCGAAGCTGCCTTCTTCGTATCTCACCGTCACTTGCTTTTCTTTTTATTCAGTTTTATTGAGTGTTCCTGCCAGTCCCGCATGTTGCTGTATGCTTTTTCTTTTTGTACTCCAGGACAGGCAGAGGAAAGAATGGTAAAGACCAGTAACCGGCGCTATATGCAATCATCAGACACTCCCCATCTGCCCGTGTCGTTCAAACACAGGAACATATATTGGTGTAAAAGTATAACAAAAGTGCACTTTTATTCAAGTGCACTTTTTCCATCGCCTTTTCCTGTAAGAAGCAGTGTACACACTTCTCTCTATGCTGTGGTTTCTATTACACACCTGAAAGAAAGACAATATATGTGAAAATATAATCGCACTAATGCAATATTATTTGAAAACGAACAGCGTCAGATCAGGTGTGAATTTATGCAGGAACTGGAAATTCTCTGATGGGACCTTCCCCAGGGAAGAAAGTACATTGTCAGGTGCTCATTCAGTGTAATAGAAACCATAGCACAGAGAGGTGTGTACACGGCAACAAGTACACGTGTCGTAAATGTAGGAAGGACGGTCCTTGGGTGTGTGGGAACTGTTAATATTTGAATGTGATGATTTTATATAGCACGGAATGAAAATCTTCACTTCTTAGCATTGCACCATGCAAGATGTCGTATCAATCGCCTACTGTATCTTGCTTTCTTTTTTCTTCGGTTATACAGGTAGTTTTGAATAAAAGTGCACTTGTTTTGTTTGCGAAATGAAGTGTCTGCGTGCACTTTTCGTGGCATTACACGTGTATTTTTTGAGCATGCCCGTTTGAGCAGTATAAAAGTATTGAAAAGTATAACAAAACAACGGGCAGATGGGGAGTGTCTGATGATTGCATATAGCGCCCGAACTTACTGCTCTTTACTATTCTCTCCTCTGCGTGCCCTGGAGTACAAAAGAAACAGAATACAGGCGCGCTATAGCTCTGTGCTGTACCACGATGCATACTAACGCCCCACCCGGTTCTGACACACAGACGCTGGCGAAGCTGCCTTCTTCGTATCTCACTGTCACTTGATTTTCTTTTTATTCAGTTTTATTGAGTGTTCCTGCCAGTCCCCGCATGTTGCTGTATGCTGGATATATTCATATGTATTGTCTCTTTCTTTCAGGTGTGTAATAGAAACCACAGCATAGAGAGAAGTGTGTACACTGCTTCTTACAGGAAAAGGCGATGGAAAAAGTGCACTTGAATAAAAGTGCACTTTTGTTATACTTTTACACCAATATATGTTCCTGTGTTTGAAGGACACGGGCAGATGGGGAGTGTCTGATGATTGCATATAGCGCCGAAGTTGGTCTTTACCATTCTTTCTTCTGCATGGCCTGGGGTGCAAAAGAAAAAGCATACAGCAACATGCGGGGACTGGCAGGAACACTCAATAAAACTGAATAAAAGAAAAGCAAGTGACGGTGAGATACGAAGAAGGCAGCTTCGCCAGCTTGTGTGTCAGAACCTGGGCGTTAGTATGCATCGTGGTACACTGCAGAGCTATAGCGTCTTTAGTGAAAACAGCCGTGTCAGATGGGGTTGTATGGATTGATTCTGAACGCGACTGAGAGAGTGAAAAGTGAATAAAAAAAAAAGCTAACCTTTACAAAGATCATAAATTGCACCGGCTGTTACAGACTGAAATCAAATGTATGTTTTCTTCTAAAACAGTAAGACTAAGAACAGTTTACTTCTCAAAAGGGAGGGGCAGGATCGAACCCATGACCCTTGATTCCAAGCGGGGCTGTATCTATTGAACCACGGAGTCAGTTATAGTAAACTGGTGTCAATGTCGCATGTTAAGGCGGCTTTTTCTTTCTGCAGTTATATGTTTGAATAAAAGTGCAATTGTGTTATTCTTGTGAAAATGTTTCTTTGCTATTTGGACTTCAGGCTTCATACATTATATAGTTTATGCCTACATTTTGTCATCTACTACTAGAATATAAAAAAAGTTTATGTTTTAACAATGTGTTGACACAGATTACTGTAGAAACGGAACAGACATGAAATGCGTGTGTTCCAAACAACGATCTATTATTTCACTCTAAAACTCCACTTCACTCCCAGATACTCAATCAAGGCATGAGCTGAGAGAAGTTCGTGCACGTTCTAAATTGGTGGGGGGATGGAATAGCCGGCTGCTCCTAGCTTCTCTTTATCAGCACATTTAGAGAACAAAGGACGCTGGCGGAGAGGTGTGAAGGGATTTAAGAAGCAGTTTAAGGTGGGACGGAATTACGAGTTTTTTCGTAGGCTCTGGTAATTCTAGTGTTAATTTGAATAGAATATAAATTCCTTTCATAGTCATAACTTGGTATAGTCTTTTCCCCCTATAGTTAGCAAGAGATAGAACCTTCTTACTATAACTGAGAAACAGTGTGATAACAGCTCTTTTTTGTTTAGAACAGGACCCAGTAAAGAGGGACTTGAAAGACCCATTTTAAGTTAGAAATGGGATAAGCATACAGTTTTCTGACCGTTTTGAAATGGTTCAGAAATGTTAAGTAAAAAGTAACGATTTGAGATGTAACAAGATTAAGCTTAGAATTGAACTTTTCTTAACATTAATTTTTCTTTTTTTTTGCTTTTAATTTCCTTATTTTTGTGTAAACTGTTTTACTTTAAAACTTAACTAAACTAAAAACGAAGATACTTTGTCTGTGGATTCATTTCTGCGCGTCAGGCTTTTGTTGAATCCCATTTTTTTTTAGTTGAAGCTGCAGAACTTTGATAATTTTGTGAAAAACGCAGCTACATTTTCTTCAGAAAACTTGCTAAGGCCTGAACTGGAATCTACCATCTGAGAACAGAGGACATTTCTACTCAAGAACTTGTCAACGAAGAAAAAGAACTGAATCATTCAGAAGGTACTGTGCTCTTGTCTACTTTCTTCGCATGATTATAAATGAAAGCAAGGTCGCCGCACCTTGAGAAGATTTGAGAGACTGTAATATTATATAGAAAGACGTCTTGAAAAGAGACATTTTGGATGATCAGATGTACTTTGGTCTGAGTTATTGAAGCTTTATTTCAAGGAAGTAATTGCTTTGTTGGAATATCCCGATTGTGACGAAATTGCTGTCAGGAAATGTCCTGTCATTTGCTCTAATTGTTGTCATGGCAATGTCTAAACAGAGCTCAAGTTAGATCGGCAGTGATCTGCGTTCAGACTCGAAGTCAGAAAATATAATTAGAGACCTTAAAGATCACATAAGTCAGAGGGAAGATAAGCTTTCCGTGTTCATAGCTGAGATAGAAAATCTTAAAAACATTCCAGAAAACCGCTTAATAGTGGCTAAAAGATTTGAAGATTTTCGTGCGACGCACAGAGAGCTAGAAGAACTATATGAAAAGCTAATTTCTACGTCAAATAAGGAAACTCAGGACACATTAATCAAGAGGTCCGTCACAGGCACTTATGCCTTTAAAAAACCTTGTGACTTTTGTAGTGACCAACATATCCTTGCTGAATGTAAAAAAATCAAAGAACTGCCACATAAAGAAAGAATTGACTTTTTAAAATCTAAAGGTTTATGTTTTCGCTGTCTCAAACAGGGTCATCTAGGTAAGAACTGTAATGAAAGAATGAAATGTCAGACATGTTCCTTACAGCACCCAGATATCCTGCACATTAAAAAGGACAACGGAGCAGCATTTAAAGCTACAGCTAGTGAGGTAACATCTACAGAAATGGAAACCAAGACTGGAACTTGTACCCTTACTGGGGCCGGAGAAGAATGCACACTTCAAGTAGTTCCTGTTAAAGTAAAATCTAAGAAAAGTGAAAGGTATGTAGAAACATACGCCTTTATAGACCTTGGCAGTACAGTAACAATTTGCACTGAGAAGCTCCAGAGACAATTATGCCATCAAGGGAGAAGAACACAAGTATTTCTCAAAACTATGAGTAATTATGATGATGATTCAAAAATGCTAACCCAATGTTCTGTCTATCTCATATTGACTCTGAAGTTGATCTTTTAATAGGAATCAACTATCCAGAAATCTTCAAGCAGTCACGAATCATACCTAGCCAAGGAGGTGGACCTCACGCCATGAAGGCTACACTTGGATGGGTAGTTGGTGGACCATACAAAGAGATAGATGACCTCGCAAAACAAAGTGGTAAGATACCTAAACATCCAATCAATCGTGTGTCAATAACAGAAATTGAAGATATGCTGCTGCAACAGTATAACACAGATTTTCCAGAGTGCAACTGTGAAGAAAAAGAGGAAATGTCGCAGGAAGACATCAAATTCATGCGCATAGCTTCAGAATCTGCAAAACTGTTAGGTGGCCATTATTGTTTAAATTTGCCTTTAAAGGATGAAACACTTAAAATGACGAATAACCGCTGCATTGCTGAACAGCGTGCTGTTGGACTCAAAAGAAAATTGAGCAAAAATTCAGGTTTCCACGAAGACTATAAAGCCTTCATGAAAGACATTATAGACAATGGTTATGCTGTTAAGATTCCTAAAGAAAGCCTGAATTGCAGTGAAAGCAGAGTGTGGTACATCCCTTATCACCGTGTGTATCATCCAAAGAAAAATAAGATTCGAGTAGTCTTTGACTGCACTGCCACCTACCAGGGGATTTCACTTAATGAACAATTACTTAAAGGCCCTGACCTAACTAACACACTCATTGGCGTCCTTACAAGATTCCGAAAGAAGCCAGTAGCCTTAATGGCAGACATTAAGTCAATGTTCTACCAAGTTAAGATACCAGACAAAGACACTGATCTTTTAAGTTTTCTATGGTGGCCTGAAGGTAATCTAAGTAAAGATCTAGAAGAATTCAAAATGACAGTACATCTTTTTGGTGCGACTTCTTCACCCAGTTTTGCTTCTTATGCTTTGCGTAGAACAGCAGAAGATGCCAGAGATACATTTCCTGAGGAAGCTGTTTACACCATTCTCAACAACTTCTATGTAGATGACTGTTTAATGTCAGTGACAACAGAAGAACAAGCAATAAAGCTGGCAAAGGACCTCCAAGCTCTATGCCTCAAAGGGGATTCCATTTGACTAAGTGGGTGAGTAACAACAGAGCAGTTCTATTGCCCATACCAGAAGAAGACAGAGCTCACGACCAAAAGGACTTAGATTTGAGCCACAGTCTCCTTCCCACAGAGCGTGCCCTGGGCATCCAGTGATGCACAGAAACTGACAGTTTCAAATTTCAGATTAAGTTGCAAAACAAGCCCGCTACAAGGCGTGGTATTCTGTCTGTTGTTAGCTCAGTTTATGATCCACTTGGTTTTCAAGCACCTGCCTTAATGCCAGCAAAACTTATTCTGAGAGACCTATGTAAGGAGAAATTTGGGTGGGATGAAGAAGTAAAAGTCAAAAACATTCAGAAATGGAAAAAATGGATGGATGATTTGCAGTTATTCACAGACTATAAAGTGAACAGATGCTTCAAACCTATTGGGTTTGGAACCATAAAGACAGCACAAATGCACCATTTTGCAGATGCTAGTGAAGATGGATATGGCACTGTCACTTATCTTGTTTTAACAAATGAAGAGGGCAAAAGGTATTGTTCATTCCTGATGGGCAAGTCAAGAGTTGCACCATTAAAACAGGTCACAATTCCAAGAATGGAGCTGACAGCAGCCGTTGTAGCAGTTAAAATGGACAAAATGCAGGTGAGCTTCAAATGCCCTTACGAGAATCTATATTTTTGACTGACAGCACCACGGTGCTAAAATACATCTCAAATGAAAACATTCAATTCAAGACCTTTGTTGCCAACAGAATCTCCGTGATCAGAGATCATTCACAACCTTCACAGTGGAGGTATGTCACATCTGTCCTTAATCCGGCTGATCAAGCTTCTAGAGGGCTAAGCATAGAAAACTTTCTTAAGAACACCACATAGTCACAAGGTCCAAGTTTCTTATTGAAGTCAGAACGCGAGTGGCCAAAAAGACCAGATCAACTGAATGATTCACTTTTTGAAGATGATCCAGAAGTTAAAATCTGTGCAGTTAACATGACAAAATAGAAGAGACAACTGAACCAATCAACAAACTAATCACTTACTTTTCAGATTGGCATCGCTTGAAGAAAGCAGTAGCTTGGTTTCTCAAGTTTAAAGACATACTGTTGCACTTAAGAAATGAAAGAAAAACATTTCAACTAGAAGCCAGTCAGACTAAAGGTATTCCAGAAGAACAAAAATCACTCATCACAAAGCACATGAAAAAGTATAAACAGACTTTAAAACAAAGTCCAATTTCTCTAGATGACTTAGTTAAAGCTAAAACAGACCTTATCCGTCTAAGTCAACAGCAAGAATTTCCAGAAGAATTAAAAGCTTTAAAGAAAAAGACTTGTGTTAAAAAGGACAGTCAAATCTATAAACTAGACCCGATCATACAAGAAGGAATACTAAGAGTAAGAGGAAGACTCTGTAAAGCTGCAATGCCTGAAGAAGCTAAACATCCCGCAATTCTACACAAGCATTCACTTGTTGCTTCTCTCATATTGCAGCACATTCATAAACGAATCGGTCATTGTGGGCGCAACTATGTGCTCGCACAACTTCGCCGGAAATACTGGATACCTCAAGCAAATTCAGCTATCAGAAAAATTATTTCAAAGTGCACAACATGCAGAAGATACAATGCGAAAGTAGGTCAGCAAAAAATGGCAGATTTGCCAGAAGATCGCCTAGCATCAAACCAACCACCGTTCACTAATGTTGGAGTTGATTATTTTGGCCCCTTCCTAGTCAAAAGAGGAAGAAGTCTAGCCAAGAGGTACGGAGTAATCTTCACATGTCTAACAACCATAGCTGCGCACATAGAGATCGCACATAGCTTAGACACTGAATCTTGTATCCAAGCCATACTCCGATTTATGGATAGAAGGGGACAAGTTAAAATCATGCGCTCAGACAATGGAACAAATTTCGTTGGAGCAGAAAGAGAGCTACGAGAAGCTATTAAAAAATTGGAACACAAAAAAATCAGTGACGCTATGATGCAAGAACAAATCAAATGGATTTTTAATCCACCATCAGCCTCTCACCAAGGTGGAGTATGGGAAAGACAAATCAGAAGCATAAGAAAGATGTTAAATTCAACACAAAACCAACAAACACTCGATGAGGAAAACCTTCCTACAATGATGTGTAGAGTGGAATCAATACTCAATAACAGACCCCTTACGAAGGCATCAGATGACCCAAATGATTTGGAACCACTAACACCCAATCACCTGTTATTATTGAAGACAAAACCTGAAATACCACCTAAACTTATTTCAGAAAATGAACCATACCCAAGAAGACGCTGGAAACAAATTCGACTTTAATCACAAAATACACCTTTTCACTGTGTCCTTAAATTTTTTTCTGTGGCTCAAATACAGTGCTGTACATTCTGTTGCTGACGTCACATTTCAACTTTTATCACACTGCACCCGCCGACTTTTTGCTAGTACTGCAACTTGCGCATGCGTCACATTAATTTCTGAGGACCTCCTCAGCGGATTCATCAAATGATTGCTGGGAACGCGTGGCAGCCATGATGCATGCGTGTATGCGTTCTGAGTGTGAAGTATAAACAAGCCCTTAGTGTGTAAGAGACAGGATATGCAGAATTGTTGATAATAGCACTTAGTTTTTATTTATTTTTCTCCTTTGCTACTACCTCAAAGTGGTCCAGAGTGTGTTATATAATTGAGCTTGCCCTTTTAACACTAGAATTACCAAAGCCTAAAAAAAAACTTGTAAATCCTGCCCACCTTAAATTCCTTCGCACCTCTCTGTCAGAGCTTTTTGTCTTATAAATGTGCCGATCAAGACAAGCAGCAAGCAGACTACTACCATTCCATCCCCCCACCACAGCAGAATGGGCACAAAGTGCTCTCATTCCAGCCTTTATTATCTGGGAGTGTAGTGCTGGAGTTTAAAAGGGGAATTAATAGATTGTTATTTGGAACACATGCATTTCATGTGTGTTCTCTTTCTACAATAATCTATGAAAACATAACGTTAAAACAGAAACTTTTTTCATATTTTAGTAATAGATAACAAAATGTAGACATAAACTATATAATGTGCTAAGCCTGAAGTCTAAAGATCAAATGAACACTTTCACAAAAGGTACAAGGACAATACAACAGCTTCCGTGGCGCAGCAGTAAAAACTGCTGACTTGTAATCGAGAGTTCTCCCGTTCGATCCTGATTGCCTCATACATTTGCCGTTTTGAGTAGTGAGCTGCTCTTATTACTAATATTATACAATAAAAACATACATTTGATTTGTGTCTGTTACAGCTGGTATAAATTTATAGAACTTTTTTTTTCACTTTTATTCTCTCAGTCGTAATCACAATACATACTACAACCAGCAGGGGATCTGATACTGTTAGTTTTTATTTGAAACTGGAAATAACTGTAGATGTATGTGGTGTTTTGAGACAATGGAACTGGAATTTCTCTAATATGGATGGATAAAAGGTGATACATGCAAACGCTGGTGAATCAACCTTCTTGGTATCTCACTGTCACTTTAATTTTTTTTTTATTCAGTGTTATTGAATGTTCCTGCTCACGATGAATTAGTATGCACCTTATGGTCCATGTTGTCAAAGCCGCACTTACAATAAACAGAGACATAGGTATAGAGAGAGTTGAGAGATATAGCAGAGCTGAACTCAGATGATGACGAGGGTTCTACATCGGAGAAAGAATGCACATCACACTTTTGCCATCACTGTACTTTGTATATAAAAGCCAGATCGAATGTTATTTATCTATTTACCCTGATTTATTTACTTACCTCCTACATCGTAAAGTCACAAGTAGACTGCAGAGCTTCCCGTGTACATTTACAAAGTACAGTAATTACAAAATGTGACATGCATTCTTTCTCTGATGTAGGACCCTCGTCATCATCTGAGTTCACCTCTGTTATAGCATGTCCTATGTGAAAATAGCAGTTTCACATGGCGTAGCGTGAACACGACTGGGAGAATAAAACTATAAAAAACAAAGCTAACCTTTACAAGTACCATAAATTACCACCAGCTGTTACAGACTCAAATCAAATGTATATTTTTATTCTAAAAAAAGTCAGAAGTAGACTGCAGAGCTTCCTGTGTTTGATCGACATGGGCATGTTAAAAAAATACATGTGTAATGCCACGAAAAGTGCATACTGACACTTTATTTCACAAGGAATGGAATGAGAATGCAGTCAGACTTCTTTTTTGTGCATATACACCATCCAGATCTAAACACTAGCATGGAGAGTCGCTAGCGTACTGAAGAGTCTATAGCTGCAGGTGGAAGCTGCCATCACTGTACTTTGCATATACAGTGGAACCTCGGTTTACGAGTAACTTGGTTTACGAGTGTTTCGCAAGACGAGCAAAATTTTTTAATAAATTTTGACTTGATAAACGAGCGATGTCTTGCAATACGAGTAGTATGGATACACTTTGTCTGCTGAGCGTCATGTGATCACAACTGAGCTGATGGTTCTTCTCTCACGCACGCATCTCTCTCTCTCTCTATCTCTCTCGTGCTCACTCACAGCGCGTCTCTCTCCTTCTCTCTCGCTCACGTCTCTCTCTCCTTATCTCTCTCGCTCGCGCGTGCCTTCCTCTCTCTCACTCTCTCTTTATCTTTCTCGCTCGCGCGCAGCGCGTCTCTCTCTCTCTCTCTCCTATCTCTCTTGCTCGCCCGCGTCTCACTCTCTCTCTCTCTCACTCTCTCGGGCAATCGTCTCCTATTCTCCGTCTGAGTCTGTGTGCCTCACTCATATAGTCAACATCCGTACGAGTGTATACTGTTTACTGCAGCATTGTGACTGTGTGTGTGTGTGTGCTGTTAAGTGCGAGTCCCCATCTTGCGCCCCAAAAAGCGCAAGCTGAGTCTCAATACTTTAACACCACCAGCCTTATTCAGCTTGAAACAGCAACAGCGCTGTTATTTATTGTAGGGGGATCTTTTTAATGTTCCTTGTATCACCCATCAACGGCAGGCTCTTATAGCTTCTCTGCCATCTTTTTGGATGCGCTTATACAGCGAACTGCTACAGCGCTGGGAGACTGCGATTGCTTTGGGACACTTTTCTGCGTGTCATCCCGTTGGGTGGAATCCCACATGAGTTTAGAAACTCACACCAGCCATATTTTTTTTAAAGGTAAAGTGCAGGTTAATTTGTTTTATGCATTTTAACTTTATATTTTGTGTTATTTATTTTTATATGAATAGTTTTGGGTTGTGGAATGAATCATCTGAGTCTCCATTATTTCTTAGGGGGAAATTCGCTTTGATATACGAGTGCTTTGGATTGCGAGCACGTTTCCCGAACGAATTATGCTCGCAAACCGAGGTTCCACTGTATACACTGGAAGGTCTGCAGTCTATTTGTGACTTTACACTGTCATAAGTAGATTGCAGACCTTCCCGTGTACATATACAAACTACAGCAATGGCAAAAGTGTGATGTGCATTTTTTCTCCGATGTAGAACCTTTATCATCATTCGAGTTCACCTCTGTTATAGTGTGTCTTTATGTGAAAACAGCAGTGTCACATGGGGGGATTGTGAACGCGACTGAGAGAATAAAACTGAATAAAAAAAAACAAATCGAACCTTTACAAGTACCATAAATTAACACCGGTGGGTACAGACTCAAATCAAATTTATTTTATTCTATTGTTTTTATTCTAAAATAGTAAGAATAAGAGCAGCTCACTACTCAAAACTGAGTCGTCAGGGGTCAAACTCGCGACCTTTTGATTACCAGTCAGCAGATCTTACCATTGCGCCACCAAAGCGGTCGTATTAAAGATGTGTCAATGTCGCACCCTGCAGTTATATTCTTGAATAAAAGTGTACTTGTTTTGTTATACTTGTACCTTTCATGAAAGTGTTTATTTGATATTTGGACTTCAGGCTTCACACATTATACGCTGTGTATATCTACATTTTGTCAATTATTACTAAAACATGAAAAATGTTTCTGTTTTAACAATGTGTTTACATACAGTGGTACTTGAAAGTTTGTGAGCCCTTTAGAATTTTCTATATTTCTGCATAAATATGACCTAAAACATAATCAGATTTTCACTCAAGTCCTAAAAGTAGATAAAGAGAAACCAGTTAAACAAATGAGACAAAAATATTATACTTTGTCATTTATTTTTTAAGGAAAATGATCGAATATTACTTATTTGTGAGTGGCAAAAGTATGTGAACCTTTGCTTTCAGGATCTGATGTGACCCCCCTTTGCAGCAATAACTGCAACTAAACGTTTCCGGTAACTTTTGATTATTCCTGCACACCGGCTTGGAGGAATTTTTGCCCATTCCTCTGTACAGAACAGAGATGTTGGTGGGTTTACTCACATGAACTGCTCGCTTCAGGTCCTTCCACAACATTTCGATTGGATTAAGGTCAGGACTTTGACTTGGCCATTCCAAAACATTAACTTTATTCTTCTTTAACCATTCTTTGATAGAACAACTTGTATGCTTAGGGTCGTTGTCTTTTTGCTTGACCCACCTTCTCTTGAGACTCAGTTCATGGACAGATGTCCTGACATTTTCCTTTAGAATTCTCTGATATAATTCAGAATTCATTGTTCCATCAATGAAGGCAAGCTGTCCTGGCCCAGATGTAGCAAAATAGGCCTAAACCATTATACTACCACCACCATGTTTCACAGATGGGATGAGGTTCTTATACTGGAATGCAGTGTTTTCCTTTCTCCAAAAATAACGCTTTTCATTTAAACCATATTTTGGTCTCATCCGTCCACAAAACATCCTTCCAATAGCCTTCTGGTTTGTCCACGTGATCTTTAGCAAACTGCAGACGAGCAGCAATTTTTTTTTTGGAGAGCAGTTACTTTCTCCTTGCAACCCTGCCATGCACACCATTGTTGTTCAGTGTTCTCCTGATGGTGGACTCATGAACATGAACATTAGCCAATATGAGAGAGGCCTTCAGTTGCTTAGAAGTTACCCTGGGGTCCTTTGTGACCTCGCCAACTATTACACGCCTTGCTCTTGGAGTGATCTTTGTTGGTTGACCACTCCTGGGGAGGGTAACAATGGCCTTGAATTTCCTCCATTTGTACACAATCTGTCTGACTGTGGATTGGTGGAGTCCAAAGTCTTTAGTCTTTCTGTAACCTTTTCCAGCCTGATGAGCATCAACAACTCTTTTTCTGAGGTCCTCAGAAGTCTCCTTTGTTCATGCCATGATACACTTCCACAAACATGTGTTGTGAAGAGCAGACTTTGATAGATTCCTGTTCTTTAAATAACACAGGGTGCCTACTCACACCTGATTGTCATCCCATTGATTGAAAACACCTGACTCTAATTTCACCTTTAAAGTAACTGCTATTCCTAGAGGTTCACATACTTTTGCCTCTCACAAATATGTAATATTCTATCATTTTCCTCAATAAACAAATGACCAAGTATAATATTTTTGTCTCATTTGTTTAACTGGTTTCTCTTTATCTACTTTTAGGAACTGAGTGAAAATCTGATGATGTTTAGGTCATATTTATGCAGAAATATAGAAAATTCTAAAGGGTTCACAAACTTTCAAGCATCACTGTAGATTGTTGTAGACATGGAACCCACATGAAATGCATGTGTTCCAAATAATGATATAGTATTTAATCTAGTCTATACTACTCTAAGCAACTGACACACAGGTAAACAGACTTGAGCTGAGAAAACTTTGTGCAGCGGTGAGGAGATGAGATAGCAGTCTGCTTGCTGCTTATCGAGATATTTACAACAAAAAAGACACTGACGAAAAGGTGCAAAGGGATTTAAGGTGGGACAGATTTATGTATTTTTTCGTAGGCTTTGGTAATTCTAGTGCTAATTGGCATGTTGATTTAGTGGGCTTCACTTAAAGTGAATTTACGAGCTCATAACACCACAGCATAAGAAATCGCACTGGCCATCACAGAGTTATAAAAGATAGGATGTCACTTCCCACATTAAAAGAAAACAGTCTCCAAAGGAAAAGAGCTTGCACTGCCACTTCTTTTATAGTTCCTCTATGTTCTGAGACCAATCCAACTTGTCATTAATATGGACCCCCAAGTACTTGTAGGAGTAAACCACCTCTACGTCCATTCCTTGCATAGTGACCAGATATAGAGGTACTTTGGTGTGGCAAAAGTCAATAACTAGTTCCTTGGTTTTATTGATGTTAAGATGTTTAAACTCACATACTCCCAGTAGTGGTCACCAGAAGCTGCATAGTGTAATGTCAGCTTCATTTTTATCTTTGGCACTAGACCTTCAGCATATTAGTAGCTTTCAATTTTGGCTCCTCTTACTGGTCCTTCACTGCTCAATTTCCTGTACTGCCATTTTTCTCTCAGAAAGAAAATAAGTGAACCAGTGAAGCATTTTTATCAGAAATTAAACATGTGTGGAGATATAGAAAAACAATCCAGTGATGTGATGGGTTTGTGTCAACAGATTGTGGAATTTAGCAGTATGCAGCAATGACTAGATGCTCTTTAAAAAGCAATTTTTCAGATTATGTGGGTGATTTGACCAGTGGTTTTTAAACCTGTTAAGCCAGTTATGAGAACAAAAGGCAACCTTTGCCTGTCTTTTTCCGAAAGACTGAAAATAGAAACTAAAACAGAAGGAAACGTTTTGCTGTAATAATAATCTGACAAGAACTGTTGAGTCAAAACCAGAGTATTGAAATCTAGACTAACCACACTTATTCACTGAAATAAGTCTGCACCTAACAGTCTCTATGCTGTACAGTAATTTGTTAGTGGTGTTTGTGACACAAGCCCTATGACTATAAGTTCTCCTTAACAACCACGCTAGATCCCCTAGCAACCCATTATTTTCAAATGGTGATATGCCTAGGCATATCACAAGAACCAATACTTTGGTACCAAGTCAATAACAAAATTTTTTAGTACCAAGTGATGGTTGGCACTGCACTCATGCATGACTGAAAGAAGACAAATTACTTCAAAAAGCACAATGGTAAATGATATAAATGCAATTAAAAACTACATATGGCTCACTGGGGTGATGATACAGCACTGCATCAACACATGTCAAAGAGAAGAACAGCAGAACCCATGTCTGGAAAAATTTTGTTAATGAAGAAGGAAAATTTTAGTGATTAAAATGCAAAAATACGCAGCATGGATTTTTTGTTATAGTCAAGTTTATCTTATTATGGAGTTAACTCAACAATAAATTTGTGAGTGCTTTGAGAGTGAACTTATGTGACTAATCAGATATGACTTATAATCATTTACATTGTAGTGTCCTGAATTTGTAACAGGAGATGAAATGATGGCAAGATTAATAGCAATTTGACACAGTCTCAATAAAAGAATGGGAGCTTCATATTCATTCTGTGTTTGTAATGAGCATTTCTACAGATATACAATCCAATCATACAATATTTTACTAACTGTTGTATATATTTCAGGGTTGTTGGAGAAATCCACTTTACTTAAATAGATTCAGTTATGGATAATTTTGACTTTTACTCCACTACATTTTACAGCAAATATCTCAACCATCGCTACATGGAAATGTATTACATTCTACAGTGACATAAACAGTTCATTCTTTTTTGAAATAACACTTTTAAGTGAATCATAGGCAGATCATGCACTGTGCATGGGGCCTGTGATCAGAAGATATGGGAGTCTGTGGATTGCTTGATTTTCTTGCTTGGTTTGCTTGACTTGTTTCAGATTACTTCTCCCACAACCCTAATGTTAACTATTGTGTAAACTAGGTGTATCATGTAACATCACTGAACTATAATGAAAAACTACATATAATATAGAATGGCTCTCTGGAGGTGCATGGCTTGACTGTGTTGGGGTTATTGCTATTTCATAAATTGTCAAATTAACGTCATTGACATTCATCTGTTGTGATAATTTTCCATTAACAAACAGAGAGATGGACTCAAGCAAAGCATGAAGAAGCACCTTGTGGCATACTTGCAGTTGTGTTCAGAAATCTAAATTTCTCCATCTTCCAGTAAGCTAACTAATGTTACATCAATTACCATTAGATAGATAGTTATACTAAAGCTATTGGTTTACTAAAGGAATGGAGTAGCATTATGTGTAATAGTTTTGATATTGAGTGTTTAACAGATGTTATCTGGTGTTACAGTATTTATTACTGCCATATAGACCTCGGGACCTACATAGACTCCCAAAGGTAACATATGAAGTACTCTGAGTGTTGTTGCATTGATCACATGTTTGTAAATTTCACAAACACATGGGTTCTCTTGCTTACAAGTTAGTTATTAGTTAAATAATGGAAAAGAACCATACAACCAGCTTTGACAATAAATTCACTTTAACTTCAATTGTTTGAACACTTCATTAACAGTTAATATTTTTTATTTTGTTAATGCCTTTTTGCTATCTACTATCACTGGAAGGACAAAATGAAATTTAGATAAATTTATAAAAGTAGATTATATGTAGGTGATATATTCACATTAAGTTTTAAATATCTAAATTATTTAGCTTCATTTTAACCTATATTTACTGCATTATGTAGATGTATTAAGTATGTTCAGTAGTAGTAGTATTTATTTCATATAATATTAATATTAGTAGTAATAGTAGTAGTTATTGAATTGTATATTATTGTATTCATTATTATTATTATTAGTAGAAGTAGTAATGGTAGTATTAAAATTGCTTTGGTTGTTGTATCATGTCACAAGTGATACTGTTGGCTATATCAAGTAACAAAGAGTAGCAGCACACTGGTATCATTGGACATTATTATTATTATTATTATTATTATTATTCATAATGATAATAAGGTCTTCATTTATAAAGGAAACAAATCAATTTGTGTATCATTGCCATTAAATACTATTGATGTCTAAATCTATGGGTTGCAGCAACCCTTCAAGTTACCATATTTTAAAAATTTAAGTTCATGAAGACATACTTGACGTCATTCTTGGAACAAGCATGTACAAGCAGCTTGACGATCATCAGCATCAACTCATCATGCGAGAACTTAATAGATTACTTTTCCTGCAGAAAACGTAAATATTAGCTAGTATGATATGTAACAAAGAGACTAAAGAAACCCCTAAACATCCACTTTCAAGTTTTGATTATTTAAGAATAACAATTTAATTTGATGTTGAAACTAATAGTTAAGTTTGTGATATATGCATCTTCATTTGTTTATTAAATTAAAGCTGTTATAAGAAATGCTGATGTAGAGGATTCAAAGTGGGTCAGAATGGGGTGGTGGTACCCCTAGAAGATTCTGCTAAGAGCTCCAGTTTGCTTAGTGGTGGCACTGATCATAAGAATCAATATGTGTCCACAAACTAATCAGTAGAACTCCCCAGGAATGCTAAAACAAAACCTCTTTCATTTAGAGCAGTATTTCTTAAACATGTCTGTAATGGGTCACCACATAATTTTATGGTAAAATTAACCAAGTTTGTCCAAGCATGAATTATGTATTGAGTGATAAACCATCTGCTGCCTATCATACTATTTGAAGCAGTGTAGCATGTGAAAAGATGCCATTAAGGAATCACTGGGAGTTTTCATTTCTTTGATAAGTTTTTCCACCTCTCATCTCACTACCTGTGAAACAATCAAATTGAAAAGACTGACAGCAAATACATGTATAAAAAAGAAGGGAACAGCAGGAAATGACAGATGAGCTTGTGAGGTTAACGGACCATGATGCTACATTTTATTGTAATCATTCCATACAAATAGATACATTATCTACAAAAAATAGGATTGAAACATATCAACCCCCACCCCTGAGAAACAGAGCATGGCCAACGGTGTAAAACTTAAAGCTAGTAAAAATAAATAAATTGATGAGTTTAATAGGCGGATAAAGATAAATGGTGAAGAAAAAGAAATGGGAAGAGAATCTGCTTCCTCAGTGCTTTTAGAGCTTATTCTAAAATAGTATTGATTAGATCCTGCTAGGTTTTGAAAGTGTTCTGCACAGATCCTCTAAGTGAGAATTTTATTTTTTCCAATTCCAAATGATATAAAACATCAGTTACCCACTGACTTAAAAGAGGAGAGTTAGGATTCTTCCAGTTAAGCAAGATAAGTCTATGTGCCAGTAGTACAGTAAAGGCAATTACAGATTGTTTGTCATTTTAAGAGTGTAGTTTGGAAGGCTGAAATGAAAACAGCAAGTGTGGCTCAAGGATATGAACATTTTTTGTGAGGGGTGAGTCAATAGAGTGAGGGTATATGTAGTATAGTAGCAGTGTTTTATGATAAATTAAGCTCCACTGGTCATTGAAAACTGGTTGGTTCCAAATTACATGTTCTCTTTTACAGCATACATTGAGTCTAAATCTGTAAATTATTTAAAGGAACATAAAAAGTAAGCAATAATAATTAATCAAACAGCATCTGAAAATAGCCTACCTGTGAGGCTGTGGAATATCGTCCAGTAGTTCGAGAAACACTTGTTTTTGTTGAATTGATGGATGTTTCCACACTCTTCCCACTGCAACAGTGTGTACGCAGGCACTTGCCATATTCCTTACGCACCTCATGAATAAATAGAGGAAAAAGTTAAACAATGAATGTAACCTATGATCAATGAAAACAATGTTAATTTTTAAATACAGTTTTTCATTGGTAGCACTATTAAAAACTTCTTTAAAAATGAAAAAAAAGAAAATAAATATAATATTGCAGATGCAATTCTGCAGACTGACTGCCAATCCAGGGCTTATTTTAGCCTTGCTTGCAAGCTAGCGTAGACAACACTCAGATAAATTTAAACAACACTACTCTCACAATTTTAAATCACAATTGACAATATAAATCAGTGTAATATGCAGAATAGGACAAGCATGGAAGTAAACATCAACTTTGTCAAGTAGTACCTGTTACGGTTTGTCACTGTCTCATCATTGGGTTTTGTTTGAACCTTTTTATTGTGTATCTTTTTTCCCCCTTTTTTTCTTTGAGCTTTTCTGTTTTAATTTTACTTCTGTTAATTGTTCTGTGTTAACCATCTCCTTATAGTTTCGTTAGATTATTATCTCTTCTCTATCAAATGTAAATTACATTAAGTCTTTAACTCGACTAGTGAAGATTCTTTTGGCTACTACACTTTTACAATGGCATTAAACAGGCTCTAATAGTGTGTTCTTCTGTTCCCCCTGTACTTTTATGCTTTGCATTTTTGCTTAGTTTTGTGAACCTCTGACTATTTTGTTTTGTTTTAAAGGTATTTTACCTTTTTGCTCTGTTTAGGATTTTAAATTAGGATTATGGTCTTGTAACATTTTGTTAAAATACTTTATATGCTTTTTTTTATAAATTTCTTTTGGAGTGTGGATTGTGGCTGTTTTGTTTTTAGAATTTGCTAAGTATTTAATTTCTTTTGTAGTTTATCATTTTGGAATTTACACTTTAAGTTTTGTATTTTTAATTTACTTTCAAATTTTCAAAAATGTACTTTTCAATCCCACTTTTGTTGCTGCATTTTGATTTGGTATTTTGGCCTTTATTTCTTTTGGCTGCTTTCTTATTTTGTTAAATTTGTTTACTTAATTATTATAACTAAGCCTTTGCTGGTCAGGCTTTTTTGATTTTTCCCTCCCATTTTTGTCACTTGTTATGAGTAATTCTTAACAATACTGTTGAACAATTAACACACCATATTAATAAATGCTCCTTGTTAGATGTCTAGATTGTAACATTTTCACTAAAAAGTTCAGAACAATTTAAGACCTATACTATGTGAGTGTCATGTTGAACCTCTTGGTTGAGTGTTAACACCCATAATAATTTTGATTAGTTTCAACTAGTTTTATTCTTTTAGTTTTATTCTTCTAACTTTGCACTACTTTGCACAGTTTTTGATAAGCAGATTAGGATGCATTTCACTGTGTATTATCCTGTATAACTATGCATGTGACAAATAAAGAATCTTGATCTTGATCTGCTGGTATATTTTGGCTTTAATTTTTTGCTGCAGTTTTATTACCAAGTTTATGTAAACTACCTATGTAAATAAAGCCATTTCCTTTTGTGCATTTGCCAGAGCCTACTTGCTCACAATATATGGGATAATCAGTATTTGCAACAGTTGTCATGCAATCATTAACAAACTAAGCAAAATTACCAAACCTTTTAAACGTCCTAACCCATGGCTTGAGTAGGCTGTCATTATCACTTTCACCACACCAGTTCTTAATACAGGTATCCCCAAGGTGAAATGCTAAGCCTCCGGCTGTACCCCTTGCTGATCTAGGACTGTATGGACAGATTAAAGCTCTAAATCCATCTTTACATTTGATAATGGCACCGTCATTACAAGACTGATTTAAAAAATAGTAGTTTACAGAACAAAGATCTGTCTTATGACATGGTATCAGGTCAGGTATAGTATCAGGTATCAGGTCAATAGCCTTTCTCTTGTAAGCAAAACCAAGAAAATGTCAATAGACATCAGGTTGCAAAGGCTGACAACAGTCTCTTTACCATTAGAGGTGATGGTATGAAGTGGGCCAGCAGAGAAAAGCCCAGATGTATCTATCTATGTTCAGAAACTTCTATATGCAACCAGTGAAGTCTGTCCTTACTAAGGGCTTTACATATTAGTAAGTGCTTAGTTCCAAAGCACAAACAGAACAGAGGGTAATAGAGTTAACTGAGAACTACACTGGCACATACAGTAGCTCCTTCTTGTTTATATATTTAACACATATTCACTTAGAAAAACACCCTACACGGTCATTTTTATCACTCCTCCATTTCACCAGGGCCATTGTCATTTGAACCACTAGATTTATGGAAGTTTTGAACAAAGGAACATTTTGAGAACAAAAAATTAATCCAAAAAGGTCTCAAATCAAATTCACCTACAATATTTCTTTTATTGATGATATTTCTGCTCAACTGCTACTCATACTGACAACTGAATACATGTGCATGTATTATTTATATATTATATATTGCTTAGTGCTGTACTTAATGTATGGTGTATATTTTGCATTCATTTCCTGTGACTGGTAGTGTATTTCGGTCATTTGTTTGTGGGAAATATGCAAGCCAATAGTCTTTGTAATAAGTACGCTTAACAAAACATTTGGAATTAAACTCAGACAAGACAAGCTGGGCTTTAAATGTATTCTGCAATAAAGGCATGGGTGTTCTTGATGCAGAACAGTGCAACCAACAATCTGAATTGAAATGAATTATGTAAGGAAATTACATATTAATGTAAAGAAAAGATATTTGTTTTAATTTTGAAAAACTGATTGATAAAAAATAAAATATTCAATTGCATATAGAAATGGAAAGTGTGTTTTCATTTTCTAGAAGGTTTGTATTCAATATTCAAATCAAGCTTGTTTATAGCTACAGAGACTCTCAGATTATTTATACATATTTATAAATATAGACTAAAAGGCAGTGGTAAAAAAATAAAGAAAACAACATTTATTTATATAGCACATTTTCATACAACATTATGTTGCTCAAAGTGCTTTACAGGATGAAGAAAGAAAAATATAAAAATAAGATTAGGCAATACTAAGTAACAAATTGCCCGATGGCCATTGTGACAGAAAAAACAAACAAACAAACAAAAGCTCTAGAGGGATTGAGGAAAAAAAAATCTGCAGGGGTTTCGAGGCCACAAGACCACCCAGCCCCCAATGGCAATATAAACATATAACTTTAACATACATCAGCAACCTCTGTTTTTTTACTTACTGCTGGAAGACAAGCCACTGCAGACAGGTTCTGCAAGATTTTACCCAGTTCTATTGCTGTAATGCACTACTTTCCCCAGGAAAGAGCATCTGGCAGTGAAAATGAAATGAACATGCCTTAGCAAAATGATGTAACTTGGATAAGCACATGTGTGACTATGTGTAGGAAATATTAGACATAATGTAAGCTCTGTAGAATTGGACAGAATCTCCTGTAATGTAAGGGTACTTCTGTATGTAGTAATATGTACTACACCTTGATACAGCTATAAGATGCATGATGTGGTCTCTGTTCACAGTCTTCCGTGTGTGAGTTACTGCGTTACTTACTTGGTAATGATGCCAAAATGATTAAAAGTTGGTGCTCGGGATTCATCATTAATTTTTAGTGATATGACTGATTCATTTAATCTCTCACTGTAAATGTTTAATACATGCAGTAGGGAATTGTGTTCTGAAAGGTTAGGTTTCTAGTCTAGAACAAAGTATTTCTCTTAACATGTACATTTTTTTTTTTTAATTTAATGCTGATAACAGTGAACAACATGAGCACCATGTTATTTTGCCTTTAAAAGAAATTGCATTTACTACAATCAAAATGGAGAATAATAAATGAATTAATGACTTATAAAACTGAATTATAACATTTTCAATACTAAGTAGCAGAATGTTATTATTCATTAAAACTAATAATTTCAAACTTATTTTATTTTTAAATTTTCTTTTGTGCGGGTTATTTGTCACTGTTTTCAAGCCTTCACTCTCTAATTAAAAAAAAAGCAGTTGTCCTACAATACATTTTTTATGGGCACTGATTTGTCTTAACCTTTTTGGGAGGTGAGGGCAGTCAAAGATGATAGGTCATATGTAAGCAATAAATAAATAAATTAATAATAATAATAACCATCTTTATAGGACAGCAGTGTTAGTCTTTAAATGATAAAAGCTGATTTAAAGCTCAATCTTCTCTTAAATGGGCTTACATTAAAGCTGGAACTAAAACTTGGAAAATATTACCTTCCACAATCTATGACTCTCTTTACATTTGCTCCTGGCACACTAAATAAAGTTTTTCATAGTCTTTCTCTCCTTAGAAGAACTCTGACATTGTGCTTTGATTGGAGGGTGACATTGTGTTCTTTTTATATGTTGATGAGTACACAGGAAACATGGGCAAATATTTTATCTGTATACATCGATTTTATTGAATTGTGCAATATATTAAAACAGTCAGTTTACTTCAGGGATAAAAATTAAACATATGTTTATGGAACTGTCTTGGTACAACTGTAATTAAATTGTCCTCATTATTGTGAACTACAGTGTTGGTCATATAAGAGATTGTGATAAGTGATCAGGTTTAATTAACATGCCATGATGGTAGTATCACCTTTCTTAGCTTGCATTGCAATTTCTTTTCCAACCACAAAATGAAGTACAGAGCTTTGAGGCAAGTTAAGTGCCTGCCTTCTTCTACTTACTTGTACATTTTAAATTATCAATGCAAAGATCTATATTATTATGGGCAATTCAAGTGTTCACTCATTTTTATTAGCCAGATAAGGACTTCAGTTTAGTCTGTTATTGCAAATTGCTATACTGAAACAACATTTACAAATATAAGGAACCATTCAGACTCATGTGCTTTTTTTAAAAAGTTCACTTGTCCCAACATTTCATTTAGAAGTGTTTTAATAGCAGTCATCTCCTCCGGTTACATGATAAAACGGTATGCTGAAAATTTCTGAAGAACTTATGATAGATACAATTTGTTAAAAAAGATTTTGGTCTCGTCCGATGCGAGAGATGGACGTCTGAAGTGGAGCTCCGCTAGCAGTGGTGCTATTTTTCATATTATTTGCTTATTATTCTGAGATATCCTGTATTTATTCAACCCGAGAGGGACCGCTACAGTATATGTAAACACATATAAACATGGCCAACAAGAAGGGGGTCCAAAAGAATCGAAGACTAAAGCTACATCCAAGCTGCGATCAGCAAGCCCTAGTTCGAGATACGGCCTCTCAGAGACAGACCTGGATCAGATGGGCGAAAGTACAGACTCCTCGGGACCACGGTCCGCTACATCGTCGCCGGCTGAGAGCGAAAAGGGGAGCGAAGGTGCGATCGTGAGTGCAGATGTGGATAGCTCGCCGATTGGAGAGGATTACCTGAAACTGGAAAAGGCGGGAGGTCCGCGGCTTCAGTTACGCAATTACGCGGACTGGAGCAGCGGGACACCGCTTCAGCAGAGTCTGCTGCTTCATCTACGGTACAAGAAGGCACATTTGAGCTATCTGAACTGAAAGTGTTGCTCGCTGAGCTCACGCAAGATATAAAGAAAAGCGAGAAGGCTAATGAGAAAGCAACGGCAAAGGCACATGAGAGACTGAAACAGGAGATGAAACAGGCCAATGAATGGCTGAGACAGGAAATCCAACAGGCAAATGAAAGGCTGCGTCAAGAGGTACAACTTGAACTTCGACAGGTGCTGGGTAAAATTGAAGAGCGCATTGAGAAAAACTCGGTTAAACTGAGCACGCTTGCTGATCAATTGGAGCATCTTAATGAGACATTCACGAATCGGATCGAAATGGCGAACATCTAGCTGCCAGTGCCGAGGAAAGAGCAGTAAATGTCAGTTCGAATGTAAAAACTCGGAGAAAAACTTGGAGACAGACTGGCTGCTTTAGAAGATGGGAGTAGAAGGTATAATGTCAGAATTGAAGGCCTGCCGGAGAATCGAAAGTTTAAACCCTGTGAAATTCGCAACTGAACTTTTTCTAAAATAATCGGGGCGACTTTAAAGCAGAATCTGAGATAGCAGCGCTTACGCGCACGCGATCAAACACCGTCAGACCCGACCAAGATCTTTTATAGTTCGTTTTGAACAATTATCATTTAAGTTAGAGGTGAGGGAACTCCTCAGAAAAAGGAAGATATTATATATGAAAATAGCCACATTCGTGTCTTCCTGACTTCTCTCCAGCAACAGCTATTAAACGCAGCCTTCTATAATATTAAACAGCTGCTACGGCAAGCCAATGTCAAATACGCCTCCTGTATCCGCAAAACTGAAAGTGGAATGGCAGGGTCATTTCTATGTTTTCGCTAGCAAGGAGGAAGCAGAAAATGAATTAAGAAAGCTGATCCCGGGACTATTCTGATACATAATTGTGAGTCATGGCGGTAAATGATAAAGCTAGGATTAATAATCTACTGTCTGATCTATTTGTTTTAAAATACGGGTTTTTATCAGCATATATTCTCATATTCTTATTATTACTTATTATTATTATTACTTACTTATTACTTATTATTACTTAGTATTACTAGGGCGAAATGTTTATGTTTTATTGTGCTTAATTACGTTTTCCTCCTCTTTTTCTTTTCTAATTATTTCATGTGTACCCTAAATGAGACTGTTCAATATCATACCCTTGGTTTACTGTTATTGCTATTACTGCATTAAGACTTGTTATGCTTGTTTTGGACACATCTTTAACACCATCACCTGGGTTTATTATCTGGGGTATCATCTTAATGCACTAAAATTGCTGAAGATTATATATATATTAAGTGCAAAATTCTTTTTTTTTTCTTTTTCCTCTTTTAAAGACTATATTGGTAACAGATATCTCTATCTTTTAACCTTAAAGCGCCACTGCATGGGGGCTTGATGTGCTTTGGACGTGCTCTGTCTCTGGGTATGTCAGAGGACTGGGACTGCATGAAGTGGGTTTTAGCCTCACCTGGGGAGGCAAAAAGGGAGGGTGGGGGTTAAGGGGAAGAGAAAGAGAGCAGGCTTGATCTATATCTAATCTATCATCTCAATCTTTATAATTATAACTATCAACGTAATAATAAGCTGCATGGCAACAACTCTTGGGGAATAGGAAATTAAGACCTAAACTATTTCACTTCCAGTTAAGACTATAAAATGACATCAAAAACTCAGAATCAGTGTCTCCATGATGGGACAGTTAACTTCGTAAGCTGGAATGTTAAAGGCCTGAATCACGAATTAAAGAGAAAGAAAGTACTTTCTCACCTAACAGGTCTAAATGCTAAAATAGTATTTTTACAGGAAACCCACTTACTAAGTAAGGATCAGTTCCGCTGCAAAAGACTGGACTGGCCAAATGTTCCATTCTAGTTTTACAAAGAAAACTAGAGGGTGGGAATTCTCATACATACTGTAGAACAGTACCATTTGTAGCATCAGATGTAGTATTGGATCCTGAAGGGAGATATGTGATGGTCATGGGAGACTTATCTAACTGTAAAATGATTTTGATAAATGTTTATGCACCTAATGTTGATGATAAGGAATTTATACAAAATTTATTTGCATCCATTCCCAATCTGAACACTCATAAACTTATAATGGCTGGGGACTTTAATTGTGTTCTAAATCCACTTTTAGATAAGACTTCCTCCACAGGGGAACGCAACTAACACCGCAAAGATAATTACAAAGTTTATAACTGATCACAACTTATCAGATCCCTGGAGGTTTTAAACCCAAATTCAAGAACATATTCTTTCTACTCACCAGTACATCATTGCTACTCAAGGATTGATTACTTCTTTATAGATAATAACTTCTTGCCTAAGATTAAATCTTGTAAATACGATGCTATTGTTATTTCAGACCATGCTCCATGATCTTGGAGCTGAAATTACTAAGCCCCATACACTCACCCGCAGATGCGCCTCAATCCGCTTCTATTAGCTGACGAGAATTGTACTGAATTTATATCCAAACAAATGAATTCTTTCTAGAGACAAATACATCCCCTGAGATCTCTGCAGGAATACTCTGGGAAACTCTTAAGGCCTTCTTAAGAGGACAGATTATCTCATATCTTTCCCACAGAAATAAATCCGAAGCGAAGAAAGTAGCAGAGATAAAAGCGAAATTACTAAAATAGATGAAGAACATGCCAGACTACCAAGCGAGACTCTACATAAGAGGAGGCAGGCTCTACATTCAGAATTAAACCTCTTGACAACTAAAGAAACTGAACAACTAATTTACAAATCCAGACATCATTATTATGAACATGGAGAGAAAGCTAATAAGCTTTTAGCGCAACAAATTCACAAGCAAGATGTACATAACGCAATCTCGTAATTACTAACATAACGGAGATAAAATCATCGAACACAAAAATATAATGTACACTTTTAGAGACTACTATAAATCCCTATATACTACTGAGTTTAAAGAAGACAATATACAATCTAATGCATTTCTGGATACATTACAGATACCACAAATTGACGCTTTTAGTGTGGAGGAACTCGATAAACCTCTGTCATTATCAGAATTACTGGATGCTATAAAGTCACTCCAAGGTGGAAAAGCAGCAGGCCCTGACGGCTACCCTGCAGAGTTTTACAAGAAATTCTCCGCTCAGCTAGCTCCCTCCTATTAGCAACATTTACAGAAGCCAGAGATAACCAATCTCTTCCACAAACCTTTCGCCAAGCACTAATCACTGTCTTTCCAAAACAAAATAAGGACTTATTACAATGTGCATCATACAGACCAATTTCACTTCTGAATAACGACGTTAAAATACTCTCTAAAATCATAGCTAGAAGGATGGAGAAAGTGCTCCCTCAGTAATATCACAAGACCAAACTGGATTTATTAGGGGCCGACACTTATCTTCAAATCTTCGACGCCTGTTTAATGTAATATACTCACCAACTAAATCAAACACCCCAGAAATATTATTATCATTGGATGCAGAAAAAGCATTCGACATGATTGAATGGAAATACCTTTTACTATTTTGGAGAAGTTTGGGTTTGGCCCAACATTTGTGCATGGATTAAATTACTGTATACTAACCCAGAAGCTTCAGTTTGCATCAATAACATTTGCTCAGACTACTTTAAACTAGAACGTGGCACAAGACAAGGATGCCCTTTGTCACCACTGCTGTTTGCAATTGCCATTGAACCACTGGCAATACATTGTCGAAATACTGATCAGATAAAGGGGATTAGCAGAGAAGGACTGGAACAGAAAATCTCATTATATGCAGATGACATGGTACTGTATATATCGGACCCAGAAAATTCTGTGCCTGCAGTCTTAGCAGCACTCACAGAATTTCAAAAGCTCTCTGGTCTCAGAATTAATCTGAATAAAAGTGTACTCTTTCCGTGAATTCTCAAGCATATAATATTAGATTAGACACCCTTCCTTTTATCATTGCAGAACAGTTTAAATACCTCGGGTAAACATCACAAGTAAACAT
This sequence comes from Polypterus senegalus, assembly GCF_016835505.1. Classification (NCBI taxonomy): domain Eukaryota; kingdom Metazoa; phylum Chordata; class Cladistia; order Polypteriformes; family Polypteridae; genus Polypterus; species Polypterus senegalus. The sequence goes on along the minus strand of NC_053157.1, from coordinate 101,429,579 downwards.
AAAGCTCTTTATCAACAAAATTTTCGTCTGCATGGAAAAAATTAAACAAGACTTGCATAGATGGTCAACCCTTCATCTCACACTAGCTGGAAGAATTAACACTGTTAAGATGAATATTCTTCCTAAGCTCCTTTTTATTTCAAAACATACCAATATACATTAATAAATCGTTCTTTAAGCAATTAGATTCAACAATAACCTCATTTATTTGGAATTCTAAACATCCACGCATCAAAAGAGCGACCCTACAAAGACAAAAGGCAGAAGGCGGCATGGCTCTACCTAACTTCCAGTTTTATTACTGGGCGCAAATATACAGTCGATAAGAACCTGGACACAAATAGAAGAACATACACAGGCATGGACCGCAATAGAAGTAAAATCCTGCAGTACTTCTTTGTATTCCTTGCTCTGTGCTCCAATAAACACACGTTATCGGCAATACACTAATAACCCAATTGTGCTCCACTCACTTAGAATCTGGAACCAATGTAGAAAGCATTTTAAGACGGAGAAGCTTCTTTCTGTGGCACCCTGCAAAAGAACCACCTCTTTCAACCTCACAAACATATGCAGTTTTTAATATCTGGAAAAATTTGGAATTAACTTGCTTAGAGATCTTTATATAGACAACGTCTTTGCATCCTATGAACAATTACATTCCAAATTTAACATTCCAGCTACAAATTTCTTTCACTATCTTCAAATCAGGAACTTTGTTAAACAGAACCTTCCAGATTTTCCTCATCTTGCACCCTCATCCACGCTGGAAAAATATTGCTCAATTTCAAGGAGTTAGACTCCATCTCTACAATATATAAAATCCTTTTACAATCCCTTCCTTTCAAAGATCCAAGAGGACACTGGGAAAATGACCTCTCAATTAATATATCAGAAAAGGAGTGGAAAGTAGCAATGCAGAGAATTCACTCAAGCTCCATATGCGCAAAGCATACAATTATACAACTCAAAATTATATATCGAGCACATCTGTCTCGACTAAAACTCTCAAAATGTTTCCAGGGCATGATCCAACCTGCGAACGTTGCAACCAAGCCCCAGCCTCACTAGGTCACATGTTCTGGGCCTGCACCAAATTAACATTATTCTGGACAAAAATTTTAATTACCTCTCAGACAGTCTTGGACTCACAATCCCTCCTAACCCATTAACAGCTGTGTTTGGGGTTCTTCCAGAGGGTCTTAAAGTGGAGAAAGACAAACAAATTGTGATTGCATTCACTACACTGTTGGCACGCAGACTTATTCTGATAAACTGGAAGAACCCAAACTCTCCTCTTTTAAGTCAGTGGGAAACTGATGTGTTATATTATTTAAAATTGGAAAAAATCAAATACTCAGTTAGAGGATCTGTACAGACTTTTTTCAAAACATGGCAGGATCTAATCAGTAATATTTTGAAATAAGTTTATAAAGCACAGAGAATTTGTTGATTTAGGTATTTTTACAAGCCTTAAATTTTACACCGTTTGGCTTGCTCTCTCTCTCAAGGGTGGGGATCGATCTGTTCTTAGCATAATTCTTTTTTTGTAAAACTTGATTGCTATGTATTGATTGTAATAAAATTAATAAATAAAAATAAAAAAAAAATAAATAAAAATTTGTTTTAATGTTTAAGAGAAATAATGCTAAGTGGGGATCTGAATGATATCTACGTTACTAAGTGTATAGCCTGAAGCTATTTTCTTTAGTAAAATAGTAGATTTAGATTTTCTTTAGTAGCACCATTGTACTGAAGCATGTGCAGTAGTCTTTAGTGAATCTTCGTGAGATTGTTGCAAATATTCATTCCTCACCATCTGATATAAGACATGAGACAATGATAAATTGAGGTTTAAATGGCCCTACAAAGATAGATTTAATACTTTGTTTTGGAAATCAAACATTTCTTGCAGTAGAAAAAGCCTGTTTTCCCCAAGACAGACTACAGGACAGTGGAGGTGCCCAGATAAAGACCCAGCAATTTATGATGTGAATGTTTAACACATATTTATCAAATTTTGGGTATATTAGATCAACAAGTAGAAATATTTTCTTTTTTTAGTACGGGTTTGGTAGTAAATTTGTGTGAAAAGAGAAAATATTCTCAATCAAACAAAACAATAAGGTGCTTTTATTACTGGGATCTAACACTGGGCTGGCTGGATACTGAACATGTTTATTTATACAGTATATACAAACTTATGGTGTACTCATATTTCATTTTCACAGTAATATATATTTATATAATATATATAATTGTATTTATGCTCTATAAACAAAAGCCGTGTTTTGTATTTTATAAGTAACTAGGGCGCTTCGCTCACCCACCCCTGTGTTTGGTTTACTGGATATACAATTTAAAGAGATTGTTATTTTCATGGGAATTGCTACATATGCATTATTTTCACTTCTACTTTAAAAATTATTTAAAAACAATACTTGTCCTTTATTTCCGGCCCCGGGAGTGGTTAAATCACTTTCTCGCAGGATGTTTAACGCTACTCATGTTGTGAGGGGGGTGGGGGGTGGGGGCGTCTGAATTCACGCTAAGGAGATGTCATTCGTGCAGCTGCTGTGTTTCTGCTGCTGCTTCTGGCAAGCTGTGCATCAATCATTTAAAAGTCTGTACAGCAGCTGTCCTTTTGCCACTTTGTGTCTCTGCCACTCGCGTTGTGAAAGGAGGGGACTGAATGCACGCTAAGGAGAAGCAGTTGGATCATCTTCTGGCTTGTTGCTGCTGCTGGCAAGCTGCATGTTCTGCTTGCCGCTTGTCATTGTTTTAAGAGCTGAGAGCACATCAAGCCTGTCTGCCAAATGCATTTCAGCAACTGCTATGTTAGATGTCCATGAACTTGCTTTAAATGTTGTCTCACTGCCTTGTCTCGCGTGACGTTAAAGTGTTTCCCTCCCAAGATTTTTTTTTTATAATAGAGAGACAACTATGTTATCAGCACTGACCTCTTTTCAAAGGCTAATAAAGTATATGAAATCCCTAATTCTTGCTTCAGAAATACAGTAGATCCTACAATATGATAAGCAGCTGTGAAATAAAAAAAATGTATACGTATTTTTGTAAAAGTCTGGATTTAGCATAGTTAAAATAGATTTTAATTAAAGTGAAAGCTTTTTTTAAGTTATCTTGCTCAAATCAGTTTCAGCCAGAATGACACATTTATTGCATTTGAATGAAACATTCACATGTAAGCTCTCATTCCCCATCCAGTCTTGTCAAATGTAATCATTTCACGTGCCATCCATGAAAGGGGGCGTGGAGAAAGAAAAAAACATGGGTGTCCCATGTACTATAAATGTATAATAATTCCATAAAATATGAATACATTGTACTAATGACTGCGCCACTAAGGAACTCTATGTCAAGCTCCTCAAATATGCAGATGACACAGTCTTTATTGGACTCATAAGGAATAATGGCATATCTGCATATTGAAGGGAGGTTGAGCAGCTGGCCCTTTGGTGTGGTGAGAACAATCTGGAGCTAAACACGCCAAGAACTGTGCAGTTATCAATAGACTTTAGTAGGAGCCCCCCTAATATTACCTCTCCTCACTATACTTGACAATAAGGTGTCATGTGAGGAAACCTTTATGTTTCTGGGCTTTGTAATCACCCGGGACTTAGTGTATCAAAATAAACTTGCTTTAAGTGTGAAACTTGTCTTTGTGTTTATACACATCAAATATACTAGTACGTAATGTTTGTAAACTTTGACCCTTTTTCCTTCTTTTAATCAGTTTTAGTTTTAAACTAAATTTTTGTTTAATGTCTAGCAGGCATTTTATATGATTATGTACTGTAGCACATTGATTAGTTTAATTGATTCAAAAAGAAAAATGAAAGGATAAAGTATTTAAAAAAGGAATCTAACTTCTTACAATATTTTTGTTCTAATCAAATAATAAACAAATTACTCCCAAGTAAACACTAAACACAGCAAATGTTTACTAGAAATATACAAGCTAAAAACAAATCAGTGCTATCTGATATTATTATAACATTTATTGTTTTTTTTTCATAAATGAACAACAAATTGTGATTGTCTATACATTTCCTGAAAGCTAGCTGATTGTGCACCATTATTTAATAATAATGCAACAAAGCAGCTCTTCAGTTAAGATAATGCAACCAATAGTCAGTACTGCACATTCTGAAAGATAGTTCCCTAAGGGATCAGAACAAGATCCACTATAATCTTTTTAATTTACATAAATAATTTAGGTGAATTAAAATAAAAAAAATACACAACAGTAAATTAGCTGGATTAGTAGATACAGTACAGTACAGTACAGTATTGCAGCTGCAAACTTCAATTATGAAAATACCACATAGTTCTAATGCACTCCAATTCTCCACTATTGAGCAGTACACTTCCTGCTTACTGGCTATGGTTCTACAGTTAGCTGATGGACAGATATTGTTGTTCTTCATTTAAGTTAATTAGTTTCTACATTTTTTGATGTATCCCAACACATACTTCATATGTGATAGTTCTGTATTCTTGCATTTTGCATTGTAATTTGTAATATTGTATTTCTGAGGTGCAAATGATAGATTGTTCATCTAGCTCTGTGAAGAGGATTACTTTGTGTACTGCATTTACTCCATTTTTGACACCCATTGCACTCCCAACCTACTTAGAAGGAGGTGTCTTTCTCTGAATTGCCTTTCCCAAGATTTCTTCTATTTTTTCCCTTACAAAGGTATTTATTTATTTATTATTTTTAAGAGAGTCAAGGCTGATGGGCTGTCAAAAAACAGGGCTTGTTAAAGCCCATTGACATATTCCTTGTGTGATTTTGCCCTATACAAGAAATAATTTGTTGTTGTTGTATGCTGAAGCAATTTAAAAGACCAACATTCTGATAGGCACCCTGCCCAGGGTTTGTTTCCTACCTTGCACCCTGTGTTGGATGGTATTGGCTCCAGTAGACCCCCATAACCCTGTAGTTAGGATATAGCAGGTTGGATAATGGATGGATGGATGGACATTATGATAAGCTTAAAGTAAAAAGAGGTTTTCCTAAAGCTACAATTCACTTTTCGGGCTAAGTTGTAATATTAAAAAGGACATCACAGCAGCTTTGTTTTCTAAGGTCCAAAAGAATGTTACATTTTACTAATCTAGTATTATAGGATAGAAGTTATGAATTCGGTGAAAGATTTAAGGTGTCAAAAATATCTTTAGTCTAAGAAACAATTATTTACAATGACTATTAGAAGTATTCACCTCCTTGGAAAGTTTTCACATTTTATTGTTATACAACATTGAATCACAGTAGATTTAGTTTGGCTTTTTGACACATTGATACATCAGACTAAAGATCATATCTGAACACTGCAAACTATCAAGAACACACCATCCCCACTGTGGAGCATAGTGATGGCAGCATCAGGCTGCGGGGATGCTTCTCTACAGCAGACCCTGGAAGGGTAAAATGAATGCAGCAAAATATGGGGAAAACCTAATGTAGTCTACAACAAACCAGCACCATGGCAGAAGATTTGTTTTCCATTAAGACAATGACCGCAAGCATAAAGCCAAAACTAAACAGGAAATTCTTCAAAATAACATTACTATCCTGGAGTGGTTGAATCAGAGTTCAAATCTCAGTTAGAGATTGGACTTGATAAAGATTGTTCATGCACAATCATCGTGACACCTGATAGAGCCAGAGCAGTTTTACAAAGAAGAATGGCACATTCCAGAAGTTAGATTAATAAAATCGGCATACATACATTTCAGGCTTCATTTTATGTATATGCAACTTTCCATGCAAAACTAGGGATTTATTAAAGAAAACTTGTTAAGTGACCATGCATATATTTGCAATAATTACCCCATGCCCATGCAACAAGTCAGAGAAAATGGGAAATGACAATACCCTTGATCAAGTACAGAAAATAATCCAAAGAGGTTAAATGATGATTCACATGTATAGTATTTCATATCACCAAGCTGTTATTCACATGATAAACATTAAACCTGAAAGTCGATTAATATGATGTATACCAACAACATTTACTTATATAGCACATTTTCATACAAATAATGTAGCTCAAAGTGCTTTATGAAATTAATTAAAATTAAGTTAATATAAAACATAAACAAGATTAGGCAATACTATTATATAGTATTATACAGTATGTAACAAAGAAAAATGCAAGGTCAAATGGCCGGGAGGAAAGAAAAATTCAGTTAGGCTGGAGAAAAACAACAAAATCTGCAGGGGTTCCAAGGTCAAAAGACAGTCCCCACTGGGCATTCTATCTAACACAGATGTTCTAAATCAGTCCTTATGGTTTTCAAGATTCACATGGAAAAAATTGAAGATGATGTTGGTTGTGTGGATAAATCCAATCCATAAACATAGAGAACAGCATGGTAACTTGATCAGGCAGAAAAAGAACCAGAAAAGACAGCAGAGAAAGCACAGACAGTAGGGAATAGCAGAACTCAGTAGAAAATGATAATTCAATGCCCATATAGACTAACAGGGATACAGCTAAAATGTCATTACGAAAAAGACATTTTAAAATAATGGGTTTTTAGCAGTTTTTAAAACTGTTGTACAGTATTTGTCTGGTGATTTTTTATTGGCAAAGTATTTCAAATGTATGTACATAACATCAAAAAGCTGCCTCACCACTTCTTTTCCGATTGGCTCTTAGAATTATAAGCAGACCTTCATTTGAATATCTGAGTTAACGATTTGGAGTGTAAGGGGACAAACATTCCAAAATACAGGATGGGTTGAGATTATTTAAGGCTTTGTAAACCATTAGTACTTAGTATTTTAAAGTTAAATCTAAGTGAAATGGGTAACCAATGTAACGATGCTAAGACTGGTGAAATGTGCTCAGATTTTCTTTTTCTACTTAAGATTCTTGCTGCCGCATTTTGCACTAACTGTAACGGATTGATGTTTTTCTTAGTTCGTCCTGTAAAGAGTGCATTACAGTAATCTAGTAATCTAGTCGACTGAAAACAAAAGTATGAACTAATTTTTTAACATCTTGAAAAGTTATAAAAAGTCAAACTTTAGCTATATTCCTTAAGTGAAAAAAAATGAAGTTTTAGTAATCTGATTAACATGTGATTTAAAATTTAGGTCAGAGTCAATAGTTAACCCTAAATTTTTTTTCTGCGACTTGACTTTTAAACCTAAGGGATCAAGTTAATTACCCTCACTATATCAATTTTTGCCAGTTACTAAGATTTCTGTTTTCTCCTTATTTAGTTAGAGAAAGTTACCGTTCATCCATTTAGAAATACAAGTAAGACACAGGATCAGAAAGCCAAGACCGTCAGGGTCATCAGGCGTTATCGATATATACAGCTGTGTGTCATGTGGATAGCTGTGGTAGCTTACTTGTGCTTTGAGATAATCTGACCTAATGGAAGTATGCAGATTGAAAATATAAAATATCCTGGGTCTCCGAGGTATAATCACCACAACTAACAATGAATTTTCTCTCTGCTAAGTAAGACTGAAACCAATTTAAGACATTGTCGGATAGGCCCACCCTTTGACTAAGGCAATTTATAAGAATACTTTGATGCTGCACTCTAATCTAAGAGAAGGAGAACAGATATACAGCCTCTGTCTGCATTAATCTGCAAGTCATTTACTTCTTTAGCCAGTGCAGTTTCTTTACTGTGATTTGTTCTAAAACCTGGCTGGAACTTATCAAGAATAGAATGTTTTATCAAGTGATCATTTAGCCGCATAATGACTGCCATTTCTAGAATTTTATTTAAAAAGGCAGGTTAGATATTTGTCTAAAATTGTCAAAAAGAGAACAGTCAAGATTATTTTTTTGAGTAGGGGTTTGACAACTGCAGTCTTAAGGGAATCAAAAAAGACCACTGTATCTAATGGTGAGATCACTTTGTCAAGTACACTGTCAATTACCACAACAGATACTTCTTAGAAAAAGCCTGTTGGTATTGGGTCAAAGACACAGGTGGAGGGTTTCAGTTGAGAAATTATTCTACTTTGTTCGGGTAGATTCTGGTGACATAATTTAACTTGGTTAAAATGGAATTCTGTGGTTCAGTCAGATTAACTTTGTGGGCATGTACTTTTTTATTTCTAACTAGCAAAATACCCGCGCTTCGCAGCAGCAAAGTACTGCCTTAAAATTTTTATTAAGAAGAAAATTAAGCCTTTTTAAACTGAGGGAAAATATAACAATAATTATTTGTTAAGGATCTCTTTTTATACCACATTGTGAGTTCGGCCCTCTGGTTGTAATATGACCAAGCTGTGCGCTGAGCTTTCTCTTGAGTATGCAATGTACAGTTGGCCATGTGAACAGTAGTCTTGTTTCAAATCTCAAATCTGCTGTCATAATCGGTTTGAGTTTCATGGTTTGTTTCAATTACGACAGTATTTGTAGGACTTGTGTTGAAGAGACATTCAGCATCTGTCAAGTGTTGTAAGTATACAACCTGTTTCATCGATAACTTTACATCCAGCTTTTATGGGTTTAAACATTCATAAACATCAAAGTCTCCACTACTGAAATCATCACCTGTCAATCTAAGATGTTTAAGAGGCATTGGCGGTTGTCAAAAGGTGTAAAATATTTGGCTATTTTGGTACACTTGAAAGTGACAACCGAACAATTCACCGGCAGCCATCAACTCACATGCAGATGCATAGGTGAAGGGCTTAAGCATTTCACTCTTCTAGTGCTCCTGTGTAGAATAATTATCTCTTGTACCGTCATCAGTCCACACCTTGAACCTGTCCCAGTCATTAAAAACATAAGACACAATGTTCCTCAAGAGTGAGCCTGATATGGCCGTGCAATATGTAACAAAGAGAATGGAAAAGGTAGATGCCATCTCCGGGCATGGAAACCACTCGGTAAGTGACAGTTCTTTGATCGATGGTGATCACCTCGATAGACATGTTAATGGGGGTATGGTTGGAATGATAAAGGAAATGGGTACCTGAACAATGTAAAGTAAGTCTAAAATACCTAGACAATAACTATAATTGTAATAAATGAACAATAAAACAGCGGAGAAGCCGTGGATTAAAAAAAAAGGCTGTAGTTATCAGCAGGGAGACGTAAATCCCGTGGTGAACCAAGGAAGGGAATGTAGAGACTGGAGCGAAGGACGGCCTTATATAGGCAGGCAGCCAACAACGTGGGTGGCGTTGGGATAGGGGACCCAACGCCGCCTCACACGGTGAACGAGCTGCAGGCTATGGACGTATATATGTACGTAAGTAGGATTCAGTTAGCGCTGGGAACCTGCATACCAAATTTCTTGAAGATGTGCCCATAAGTAACAAAGATCGTTGAAAAGTTCAATATGGTGGCCGACAGTGGCATCATACCACCGAAATAAGTACCAAATTTCAGCCTTCTACCTACACGGGAAGTTGGAGAATTAGTGACGTTGGAAAGTTCAATATGGAGGCTGACAGTGGCGTTATACCACCGAAATAAGTACATACATTGGTTTCGGTTAGCACAGGGAAGCCGCCTACCAAATTTCGTGAAGATGTGGCCATGAATAAGAAAGTTCAACATGGCGGATGTTGTTGACCGTTATGACCGTTATGTGTAGAATTTCAAAATGAAACCTGCTTAACTTTCGTAAGTAAGCTGTAAGGAATGAGCCTGCCAAATTTCAGCCTTCTACCTAAACGGGAATGTGGAGAATTAGTGACATTGGAAACTTCAATATGGCAGCCGACAGTGGCATCATACCACTGAAATAAGTACGTACATCAGTTTATGTTAGCGCAGGGAAGCCACTTACCAAATTTCGTGAAGATGGGGCCATGAATAAGAAAGTTCAACATGGCGAACGTTGTCAACCGTTATGACCGTTACGTGTAGAATTTTGACATGAAACCTGCTTAACTTTTGTAAGTAAGCTGTAAGGAATGAGCCTGCCAAATTTCAGCCTTCTACCTACACAGGAAGTTGTATAATTAGTGACGTTGGAAAGTTCAATATGGCGGCCGACAGTGGCGTCATACCACCGAAATAAGTACAGTACATCGGTTTTGGTTAGCGCAGAGAAGCCACCTACCAAATTTCGTGAAGATGGGGCTATAAATAAGAAAGTTCAACATGGCGGACGTTGTCGACCGTTATGACCGTTAAGTATAGAATTTCGAAATGAAACCTGCTTAACTTTTGTAAGTAAGCTGTAAGGAATAAGCCTGCCAAATTTCAGCCTTCTACCTACACGGGAAGTTGGAGAATTAGTGATGAGTGAGTGAGTGAGTGAGTGAGAGCTTTGCCTTTTATTAGTATAGATGAAATTAATTTTGTGTTTAAAAAATATAGCAAAAGCCTCACAAGTTTTGCTAGTAGTTTTTAAGAGGCATTCCATTGAACGAGCTGGGTTTAGAAGATGATCAATAGTTGAGAATATAACTCTTGGATTGCCAGCATATACTTTTAGAGAAATAGGACTGCCTCTCATCACAGACTACTTTTTTATATTCAGCCTTCAGTATTTCATAATGAACTTTCAATTTAGTTTTTCTCCATTTGTACTCAGTTCTCTGATATGTTCTCTTTAAATCGGGCATTGTTTGGGCTTTCCAGGGTATAATAGTGCTAGACAATTTCTTAACTGTCTTTTCAGGGGTGATAATGTCAGCTATAGCTCACACCTTAGCATAAACGTTTTCCACCTGACTATTAACATTATTGGCATTGTTAAGGTAATCACTACAAATGGACTGAAATAGAGTATAGACTATTTTAACTGCCCTTTAGGACTGTCAATGCTGTTTCACTCTTGGACATTGGAGGACCACTTTCTTTGCTCAGAAATGGCATGCAATACCCCATTGAGGCAAGAGGAAGCTCCCCAACCCTGACAAAAAAGCCAAAACCTTTGAGAAGGTACAGAACCTGTGCCATCATGCACATAATTTTGTTAATTGGTGAGGACTTTGGAAGTAAATGAGGTGTCCAAGTTTGCACCCCAACTTTTCTTTGTATTGAGTGACAAAAGGATAAATAGTTTGGAACACATGATGCCACTAAATACCGGAGCAGTTTGCAGAAACATCACTAAGTGTGTCAACGGTCCTTTTTAGGGCAATCAGCTGTAGAGGCTAATTTCATTCCACCATCTCTTGCACCCCTGGGTTGTTACATTTGGAAAAAAACATATTAACAACCCCCAGATAGAGGACTGGCTTAGCACTAACATTACTGGACCCCTCAATCATGCTCACAATTGCTTGCTTCAGGGAGGGCTGACCAGGTGCCTCGCATCCCCGTAATGACCTGGCGAATGGAGTTTGTGCTAAACATCAAGGTCAAGTTTTGAGAAGGTGGCAAGTAGTGGCGGACTGTCTGAGGGGGTGGAAACACCTGGAGAAGCCATCTATATGGCAGCTTGTGAGCAGCAGGTAAGGGAGCCACAGATGCAGCACTTAAAAAGCACTTTGCTTAGACACACCTCCTGGCTGCTGTAGCCAATCAGCTTGAAATTTTGGATTGGAACCTGGACTTGGGTCAGCTGGCAGACAGCCGGGGTAGTAGTGTGGCATGCAGGTTGCCTCTGACACCAGATGAGAGAAAGCTGGGTGGTATGCATGAAGGACAAAGAGACAAGCAGCTGGGAGCACATGGCACCACTGAAGTCCTGAGCAGTGGGTGGAAATAACACTAAAGCTGTTAACTGTCCTTTTTAGGGCCACTCACAAGTAATCGACATTAGAAGCTAATACCATTCCTCCATCTCTGGCAGGCCTGGGCTGTTACAGTATGATATTTTGCATAAAGAACTGCCCCTTCTGTTGACGACACATTCAGAGGGATCACTCCACCTTGACATACTTGGAAAGAATGTTACATTTTTAGTAAATTGATTTTTTTTCCAAATGTCTACCAAAAAGTGATGCATATCAACTACGCTGCTGTAATGATATAGGCAATAATCAGTGCCAGTGGGTGGGGTTTTGGTTTATGACCCTTATAGTCGTAGGATGGAAAAAAAGAAAGATATGTTAACCAGCCTGGAGTAATTTTATGCAGTCTGATAACCATTACAAGGTACCAGGAATAGCATGGATTGACGAAAATGTTAATGAAAACTGAAAGAGTTTTAAGCAACGTTTTTTGTTGTATCTCACCATTATTGGAGCAACAGACCAGCCAGGAGCACATAAAGTAGCACTTTTGTTAACAGTAGCAGGCCCAAATTCAATTGAAGTATATAAAATATTTACTTTCTCTGAGAAGGCTAATTGTGATAATCTGGAACAGGTAATGAAAAAGATGAATATAGCTCTCTGGGCAAGAACGAAGTATACAAAAGGTACTTTTTTTGTTCTAGATTTCAGATTGAATGCAATACCTTTAAATGCTTTTTAACAAACCTTAAACTAAAGGCAAAACATGTAATTTCGAACATTTAGACTCAGTGATACAAGACCAGATTGTTTTTGGCAAAACTGATAAGAAAATAAGAGAACAACTTCTTCATGATAGTGAACTTACCTTAGAAGTTGAAATCAAGATATGTCATGGTAACGACAACTCATTATTGCATTCTGAAACATTTGAATCTGGTGCTCTTAGTGCAGCTAGCCAAGAATTTGCCTCAGTTGATGATTAACATGTAATCTCTGTAGCACTACTCATACTCCATGGCAATGCCCAGCTTTTGGGAAAAGATGTGCTAACTGCAAGGGTAGAAATAATTTTGCAAGAATGTGTTTTTTAACAGCTCAACAAGAAAAGCCAATACCAGTGAGTACAGTCGATGTGGATGAAGATGAATCATTTCTCATAGGAATGGTTCATAATGTTACACATTTATACAGTAACTCAGGAAAGAAAGCTTGGACAATCCATAAGAATATATGAAGCGCACCTCTCAATGTCAATGGAACTATTGAAATGTTTAAACTTGATACAGAAGGCCAAAGCAAATCTTACAAGTGTTAGTGATGTATGGAGTCTTAACTGACAAACCAAAAATTATATATAAGTCAGTGGCTCTGAAAGCCTATAATAAACAGGACATTCAGGCTCAAGACACTTGCAAGAAAAAAAAAAAAAATTGCATATACTGCTGTTTATGATTGTACCTGAATCTCATCTAAATTGGATACTTCTCATAGGTTTTAGCAAATTAGATTGGATGACTCAAGTGCCAAGCTCTGCACATTTAATACCCCTTCTGGGTGGAACCTTTTGCTGCATCTTCCATTTGGCATCAGCTCTGCTCCAGAGATATTTGACAAGGCAATGGAATAAATCATTGAAAGCTTTGAGAGAGTGTGTGTTTATGTCGATGGTATTATTGTTTGTGGTTCATCAGAGCAGGAACATAATCTCAGACTGGTGAATGTGGTTCAAAGAATTAAACAGTATGATCTCAACTAAATATAGACAAATATAAATTTGGAGTAAATGAAATTACCTTTCTTGGAGATAAATTATTGGCCTGTTGGTGTTCAACCAGATAGAGACAAATTTCAGGCTATGTTAAAAATGGATAGGCCCACTGATAAAAAGGGAATACAGCCTGCCCTAGGCAAGCTCAATTAGTTGGGAAAATTTGTACCAAACATGTCTGCAAAGACTACATATTTGAGAGGTCTACTTCAGCAGCAGGCAGAGTTCTAATGGAATTATGAACATGAAAAGGACTAGAAGTATTGTTAAGTATATGAGCCGAGGAAGCATTAGTAAAATTTTTCTGTCCTGAAAGACCAACAAAGATTTCTACTGATGCTTCACAAAATGGCTTAGGTGCGGTGCTCCTTCAACAGTATTGGGAAATTTGGTGCCCAGTGGCATATGCCTCCCATTTAGTGACACCAACTGAGTGCTGGTATGTCCAAATAGAGAAGGAGTGCCTTTGTTTGTGAGAAATTTCATAATTATATCCATGGACTGCCAGGCATAATTTTGGAGACTAATCATAAACCATTACTCGCCATTATGAAAAAAAATTACATGATGTGTCCCGACGTATACAAAGGTTCATGATGAGGCTGCAAAGATATGATTTTGTGCTCACCTATGTTCCTGGAACGTGAATGGTTCTAGCAGATGCTCTTTCTAGGACTGCATTTCCAACAGATGAAACTCAGAGTGAATTGGAAAAAGACGTTTCACTCCATGTAGACATGATCTATGATACTCTACCAGCTTCTCAATAACAGCTAGCAAGAATAGCTCTGGAGACATCTAAGGACCAGATCCTATCGAAGGTCACTAAGAACATGCAACATGGCTGGAGGAGAAGGTTGTATAAACAGTATTATCCTATACAAGCAGAGCTATTAGTTGAGGATGTTTTGCTTCTTAGAGGTGAAAGAACTGTAATAACTACCACCATGAGAAGTGTAATGCTTGCGAGTATACATGAGGGGCACTTGATGAAAATTCCATAAGGCTAGGAAGAACAGCTCTCTACTTAACCAACATGAAAGCTGATATTGATCTGTTGATAACTAAGTGTAGTACATGTTTGGAATATTGCTATAAACAGTCAAAGGAGCCGATGATGATACATGAGGAACCTGCGTGCCTTTGGAAGAAGGCTGGAAGAGATCTTTTTCATTTTACTAATAAAGACTATCTTTTTTTCAGTGCTCCTCCCCAACACATTACTCAGCACCATCATTATGCATATGAAGTCCATATTTGCCAGACACGATATTCCGCACATAGTGGTGTCAGACAGTGGACCTCAATTTAGTAGTCTGGAATTTAAACAGTTTGTGTTGTGTTGTGTTATCAGTATCATTATATAACTTTTAGCTTTCTGTATTCCCAGTCAAATGAAAAGGCTGAAAAAGCTGTACACATTATTAAACATTGCTGATAAAAGCTGCTCACAGTAACACTGATCCTTATCTTGCAATGTTAGCTTACACATCAGCTCCATTTGAGTGTGGGAAGTCTCCAGCAGAATGTCTGATAGGTTGTAAACTTCATACTGGACTTTGCAGACAAGATGCTACTGTTAGAATAGATAATACATTCATTGGCTGCACATTAAGACTTAAAGACAAAAGGCCCTGTATAATCAGAAAGCTACACCTCTGTAGCCACTGTCCAAGAATGATGTGGTCCAGATTGAAGGGTTAGGGCCATGGTCAAAGAAAGCTGCAGTGCTTGAACAAGTAGCTCAACAATCATACAAAGTTCTGACTGAGGAAGATGCTGTCTATAGAAGAAACCAAAAGAGTCTTCTGAAGACAGAAGAGATACTCAGCTTAGTTAATGACTATGGACAAGATTATGATGAGCTCTTGGATAAAAACGATGGCACTTCACAAAGTAGTACACAACCAGAAAGCGGTATAGCAGATGAAACATAGCAGCCAGCAGTCACATTACGCAGATCCCAACGTACTAGGAAGTCACCAGAAAGGCTTGATCTTTGATTAAATAAGTAGTAGATTCTATTACAGGTCTAGGGCAGTTTAAAAAGAAAAAAATGCTAAGTTTGTTGTGGATTTATCTTTTTTATTTGATTGTTTCTTGTTTGAATTCAAGGGAGAAGATGTAATGATACAGGCAACTGTCGTAAAATCAGTGCCAGTGGGTGGGGCTTTGGTTTACGGCACTAATAGCCATAGGACAGAAATAAAGAAAGATGTAACAAAATCAGGAGTAATTTTGTTTTAGTTTGATATCTATTACACCTACATGAGAAAAGCAATGTAATCAATGTGTAGATTACATGAAAAATGCAATCAACCAAAACTTGTTTATCTTATGCAGTAATAAGTGAACTACTACACGTTTAACCATCCTTTTATGTTATACGTATTTACAATATTTACCATATATGCATTAGATTGAACCAATATTGCACAATTTTCATTCATATGTTGTGAAATAAGGTTAAGATGGATTGACTTAAGACAAACCTATATCAGGTCAGGTTGGGGAACATGCACTGGTACAGTGTGTTGCTGCACCCACTACACAATGAAATAGTTTGGGATCCCAGTTGGCAACACCCCAGGCAGAGACATGGTCCAGTCCAACCCTCCAGACATTACCATCTGTCTGTTGTAGCCAAGTGTTACATGGGCATCCCCTTCTCCTGGTCCTGCCACTCGGGTCCTCGGCAATGAGGATCCTGCAAACCAGGTCACCCTTAAGGAATCACACCGCATGGCAGTAGTGCTGTAACTGATGCTCCCTCACAATGCAGACAATATACATCACTCAGGACTCCATGAGCAGCCACTCGTTCAACATAAAGTCAAACCAACAGTACTGAAGGATTCTCTAAAGAGACAAAGAACCAAAGAAGTCCAGTCTTTGTCTCACGTCACTGGATGATATCCATGGCTCACAACCATATAGCAAAACAGAGTACACCAGGACTCTAAAGACTTGGACCTTTGTTCTTTTAGAGAGATATCAGAAACATCACCCCTTTCCAGCATCCTCATGACCCCCATGCTTCCCCAATCCCTCTACTGACTTCATTGGAAGAATCACTATGAAGCCTAATGAAACATATATCCTCAACTAAATAAATGTTCTGTAAATATATAATTTAAGTTTAATTAAATGGATTCAGTTATTTTAATTCTACATAAAAACATTCATTTACATATACCTTAACTATGTTATGTTTTCTAAACACAAATAATATTTTATTATAATGCTACTCAGATTAATTATGCGGAACTACTGTATATAATTAAAAGAAGTTTATTTAACAAATAACTTTTTGAGTGTACATCACTAAAGATTTAGTTCCAAGTACAGTATAAGCATCTCTCAAATTAGCTTACATTAAATGTTCAGTTAAAACATTGTGTCATCTGTTGTTACCTGTTGTCACCTGTATTAATGACTTGATATTTTTCTTCAGATTTGTTACAGTTGCATATTTTTTCGAGCACCACTCCAGTGCTTCTCACACTTTGAACAAAGTTAGTATATAAATATGGCATTGAATGTGTATGTAATGTTTAGGGTTAATGCTTAACTTTTTTTGCTATTTTTATAATGTAAAAAAAAAAAGCTTCCCATACCAAAGTTGCCTCACACCACGTTCCAGTCAATACAATTTGAGATTGGTGGAGGCAGTTAGCCTGGCTAAATTACCAGTGGAGTGCACCCACTTCTTGGCTACTCGTTGCCAAGAATGTTGTTTTTTTGGCAGTGGATCAGAAATGGCCAGTGTTTGCTCAGTACAAATAAACAGCAGATTGGCACTTAATTGCTAGTCGAAATAAAATGTGAGATGCGTAAAGCACATCTTGGCTTTCTGTTATGCTGGTAAAGTAGGTTAAAATAGTGTTACAAACAACTGCACTACAAGTGTGTCCAAGAACTTGTGGTCTCTACGATGTCTATTGTGTGGAAGTACTTTGAAGTGTGTAGAGATCCTTCTCCTTATTTGATCCCTAGTTTATACTTGGTGGCCAATGGCCACTGTTCTGGCATCATCAAGTGTGATTCATTGACTCGTTATATCTTCTTTGACCTGTTTGATCCACGTTTTCTTTGGATCCATTCATTGAATTCTCCAAAGCATGTTTCGCTTTCATCAGAGGAGTTTGTGTTGTAGCCGGCTGTTATCCATTCTACAAATGTGGCCGAACCATCATAATTGTCATTTCCAATTCTGCTCCATGATCGTTAGTTGGTGTTCACATCTACATTGTATATCCTCACTTTGAAGGCAGTTGTAAAGTGAGACTTATAGAATCTGCCATAGGCAGCGCATTTGGTCGATCTCCAGTTTGGTTAGGTCTGATATGAGTTGCATCCAAGTTTCCAATACATATATGATAATTGGCAGGATTAGTGTCTGAAAGATGCGGGAAGCGAATGCAGCACTTGCTCCAATTTCGGTGTGGGCCTCTGTTGTGGACACTACTTTCTTCTCTTGCACCAAAAAGCCCAGGTATTTGAATTTTTGAACTTGCTCAATTTGGATGCAGTTGAGTTGAACAATAGCCAGCGATCCTTCCATGGTCAGCACTTTCATCTTTTCTGCATTGATATTGAAGCTGTTTGGCTAGGTGACAAAGGTAATATCATAAAGGATATTAGTGGCCTCTGCATCGTTGTTCACCAGTATGGTAGTCTCATCAGTATACCTTGAATCTGTCAAAAAATGGTCTTGGAAGTGGACTCTGCACCTGATTTGGAATGTTTTTTTTTTCATTATGGCATCCATCACGATGTTAAAGAGCAGGAGAGAGACCACATCTCCCTGGCGGACTGAAGTTTTGATGGTGTGGAGATTAAAGTTATACTAACTCCAAGATGCACTGAGAAAACATCATCCATTATAGAACTAAAGTGAAATCGTGTGGCACTACAAATTTCTTAAACGATTACATCACACAGAAGAATACATTGACTTTCAACAACTTTTATTACATACTGTAAGAACAAAAACAGTGCTTTTTTGATACAATTGTTCCATTGTTTTTGTTTTTATAAAGTTTGTTAAATGGTGCGACTCAAACCACCTACAACTGAACATCAGCAAAACCAAGGAGCTGGTGGTGGATTTTAGGAGGCCCAGGCCCCTCATGGACCCCGTGATCATCAGAGGTGACTGTGTGCCGAGGGTGCAGACCTATAAATACCTGGGAGTGCAGCTGGATGATAAATTGGACTGAACAGCCAATACTGATGCTGTGTGCGAGAAAGGACAGAGCCGACTATACTTTCTTAGAAGGCTGGGCTGGCGTCCTTTAACATTTGCAATAAGATGCTGCAGATGTTCTATCAGACGGTTGTGGCAAGCGCCCTTTTCTACGCGGTGGTCTGCCCTTATGTTATTTGTTCAAACATGGACAATGAAAATTGTATCCCCCCCTGCTCTGGCCAAGAGTCTGTCCTCTTCCAGGGAGGTCTCCCACCTGTGTACCTGGAAGGCAACACACCATGTTGACTGTGTCTCTGAAGCAGACCTGTGCTTCAATTTCCCTAATGATCCCCACTATCACAACCTCTTTCTTTCTAAGAACTGTTTTTGAGGTGACCCGTTGAGGATCCTCATGCCTATGTACCACCGTTAAGCCTCGCAAGGACCTGAAAACAGTTTAACAATTCCAATACTGGGGTTGATGCGCCCAGATAGTGTGCACACTTTGCCTTGCACCTTGTGACTGTGACCCACCTGCACATCTTTCTGTACTTGTCTGGTCTGGAGTCTCCTCCCACACCACCTCCAGGATGCAGACTATCTTTATAAAGGACACCTGGGTCAGGTCCACCAATTGTCTACTACAAGGCAGGCAAGCCAAGTCCTCCTCCAGTTCAGAAACCCTGAACTCAAGGTGCTTGATCAGCTAGCATCTTTTGCAGACATAGCCTTCTGTAGACTCCTCCAATCAATCCTCCAAAAAATCCAACATTCATAAAGACTTGTGTTGCACTGGCCTCATTATTAAGATTTGGATTTGGATTGCTAAAATGGTAAAATGAATTGAATGGAATTTAATTTAAATGATTTATCTTAAATCGTTAAACTAAAAACATTAATTGATTCAAGAATTAAAACAGTTATTTTACTTCTTCTGGCCCCTTAAGCTCCTGTAAGGGCCAAATTATACTTCACGCTCAGAACGCGTATGTGCCCGCATCATGGCTGCCATGCGTTCCCAGCATTCATTTCATGCATCCTCTGAGCAGGTCCTCAGAAATTAGCGCAACGTGTGCGCATGTTGCAGTACCAGCAAAAAGTCGGGGGGCGCAGTGTGCTAAAAGTCAGAATGTGACATCAGTGTCTCTGTTTACTATCTACATGTGACAGAAAGCCTCTATGCAGATCCTATGAGATGAATGCTTTGATGTGGTGAAGCAAAATGGTGACATTCGTGGTGCTTTTATATTCAAGCGTCGCATATTCCCAATTGTAAAGACACGATACATTTTAAAAGTCTCACATACCATCTTTTGTGCCATCTTTTTTTTTATTTTTGCAATTTAACAACAGCAACATAATGTATAGTGCTGTATTTGAGCCACTGAGAAAAAAATAAAGGACACAGTGAAAATGTGTATTTTGTGATTAAAGCGGAAATTTCGGCTTTAATCTCGAAATGTCCACTTTAACCTCGTGGTATACTTTATTATTAATGCAGACCATCGTAAACGTCATCCCAGTTTTTAATCGCTACGAGCTTCTTGGACCTGACAGCAGCGGCAAGCAGCAATAGATGACCATACAGAACAAATTAAATGTATGATATTCCAATTCTCTGCACATTTAGAATCTTTAGATTTGTACTTGATACCACTTTCATGATGAAATTCATTAAAGTGTGTATGTTACATTTTACATTTCGTTTAAATAATGAATACTGTTAATAATTACACAAATGGCGGGAATAATTACACACATGGGGGTGTCACGGTGGTGGAGCGATAGCACTGCTGTCTCGCAGGGAGTTATGTTGCTGGTATTTCCTGCTTGTATTCCACACTTTGCTCCGGTTTCTTTCCAAAGATATGTAGATTTGGGGATTTGGTGCCGCTAAAATGACGCTGGTGTATGCGAGTGCTTGTATTCACCTTGCGATGAGCTGAGGCCTCGTCCAGGGATTGTTTCTCACTCGTGCCCAATGCTTGCTAGAATGGACACATCCCTGGATTGATGGATTTAATCAATAAACATAATTTTCAGAGATATTGCGGTAAGGTGTCATCAGAATTTAATGAGTGTTCTAGGCAATTCACAACACAGAGAAGCCGAACATGTTCTCACTACGATAATATCTCGCACTGCCACCTGGTGGATTCCTTCAGATTTACGTAAAGTATGCGCGCAAGTATGAACACTACAACGCTTGCGTAGCAGAAGCGTCCGCTGCAGCATGCGTCACGTCGCGTGAAGTATAACTCTGGCCTAATACTCTCTCCTTCGACTGCCTACTGTTATTATAGCTTTGTGTAGCTTTACTTCTTCCTGTCTGTTTTACTAACTTGTGCTTCTCTTATTACTTCCTTCCTTAGAAGCTCTCTGCTTACACCATTTGTACTCCTTCTTATAAATTAACCCTTACACTGTCACCCAATTATTTACTCTACTTTCCTGACTGCTATTAACTGTTCTATCCAGTAAAACTTTTTACACACTATTCCTTCTTACTAAGAAGTATGGAAGAATAATTTTAGGGTAGCATGGCATTCATCTTAAAGAAATATCACAAAGGCAAATTTCAAGAGTTATGGCACAACTCAAAGCTATAAGAAGAACCAGAATATAATATAACAGGCTTTTATTTTACAAAAAAATCATTTGGGTGTAAGCCAATGAACCAGCCAGAGTAAAATGTATGCATTTATTGACACTGTATGTAAATTCAGTAGTTTATAAAATGAACCTCTATTTTTTGTTTTCTCTGATCATTCTGGCCATGCTCTAATGGACTGCTTTTGAAGAATGCTCCCTCTAAGGCATTTTGCTGAGGAGTAATTAAAAGATACAATGAACAGCTTTTCTAATAACTGATTACTGAGTTGTCCTGTTAGAGGATGTTTCTTTCTTTAATAAGATGTTAAATTTCTACCACAGAAGTCACTTGCTGAATATCGCCTGCTAGTTGTTTACTTTTTCAATTTGTCTGTTTCTTTTTTTTTAATTTTATTAATTTTATTGTAATCATTCCATACAAATCAATCAATTTTTACAAAAAATAAGATTGAAAACAAGTCGACCCCCACCCCTGAGAGAGAGAGCATGGCCAATAGGGTAAAACTTATAGCTTTTAAACATACCTAAATTGATGAGTTTAATAGGCCAATAGAGATGAATGGAAAAGAAAAAGAAATGCGGAGATAATTGCTTCCTTGGTGCTTTAAAAGCTTATTTTAAAATATTATTGATTAGATCTTGCCAGGTTTTGAAAAATTCTGTAAATATCCTCTAACTGAATATTTGAGTTTTTTCCAATTTCAAATAGTATAATACATCTGTTTCCCACTGACTTAAAAGAGGAGAGTTAGGATTCTTCCAGTTTAGCAAAATAAGTCTGCATGCCAAAAGTGTAATAAATGCAATCACAGTTTGTTTGTCCTCCTCCACTTTAAACCCTTCTGGAAGATCACCAAACACAGCTGTTAAAGGGTTAGAAGGGATTGTGACACCAAGGCTGTCTGAAAGTCACTTAAAAATTTTGGTCCAAAATGATGTTAATTTTGTGCAAGCACAAAACATGCGACCTGGTGAGACTGGGACTTGATTGCAGCGTTCGCAGATTGGATCTTGCCCTGGAAACATTTTGGACAGTTTTAGGCGAGACAGATGTGCTCCGTATATAATTTTGAGTTGAGTAATTGTATGCTTTGCGCATATGGAGCTCGAGTGAAGTCTCTGCATTGCTATTTTCCAATCCTTTTCTGATATATTGATTAAGAGATCTTTTTCCCATTGTCCTCTTGGATCTTTGAGAGGGAGGGTCTGTAAAATAATTTTATATATTGCAGAAATGGTGTCTAAGTCCTTGAAATTGAGTAATATTTTTTCCAGCATAGATGAGGGTGCAAGATGAGGAAAATCAGGCAGGTTCTGTTTAACAAAGTTCCTAATTTGAAGATAGTGAAAGAAATGTGTAGCTGGAAAGTTAAATTTGGAATGTAATTGTTCATAGGAAGCAAAGATGTTTTCTATATAAAGATCTCTAAGCAATTTAATCCTAATTTTTTCCAGATATTAAAAACTGCATATGTTTGCAAGGGATGAAAGAGGTGGTTCTTTTGCAGAGATGCCGCAAATAGCAGCTTCTCCATCTTAAAATACTTTCTACATTGGTTCCATATTCTGAGTGAGTGATACACAATTAGGTTATTAGTATATTGCCGATAACTTGCATTTATTGGGGCACAAAGCAGTGAATATAAAGAAGTACTGCAGTATTTTACTTCTATTGCGGACCAGACCTGTGTATGTTCATCCGTTTGTGTCCAGGTTTTTATAGCTTGTATGTTTGCTGCCCAGTAAAAACTGAAAGTTTGGTAGAGCCATGCCACCTTCTACCTTAGGTCTTTGTAAGGTTGCTCTTTGAATACGTGGATGTTTTGAGTTCCAAATAAATGAGGTTATTGTTGAATCCAATTGCTTAAAAAATGAATTATTGAAGTATATTGGAATGTTTTAAAATAAAAAAAGAAACTTAGGAAGAATATTCATCTTAACAATGTTAATTCTTCCAGCTAGAGTGAGATGAAGGGATGACCATCCATTCAGATGGAAAACTTTTGTTGATAAAAAGCTTTGTGTTTACTTGTGATGTTTACCCCTAGATATTTAAACTGATCTGAAATGATAAAAGGTAGGGTGTCTAATCTAATATTAATGCTTGAGAATTTATTGGAAGGAGTACACTTTTATTCAGATTAATTCTCAGACCAATTTGTCTGTTTCTACTGACACTATTACCACTTAGATGCCTGTCTATGTACCGCAGAACCTCTCCCTTTAATGGTTACAAGTCAGCAAATTGCCAGTACTTAAATTAAATGTTTTCTACTGATGAATGTATGTGTCCTCTCTCTAACCTTCATTAACTTGTTTATGTAGCTTAATTTCTCCCCACTAAGGAATCGCTGTAATTTTTAATTATTTGTTGCTACAATACCAGTTATTGTTTACTTACAGACTTTCTTGTTTTAGCTACCACACAGCTACTTCCTTTTGCTACCTTGCCTCACCTCACCTTTCAAATGCTAGTTTTGAATAAAAGTAACAAAACAAGTGGAAGAAACATTTTTTTTTTCAAATTGCTTTCCAAACACTGTTAGTTTTGCTCCTTTGTCGGTGAAAAACAATCTTTAAAATTTTTCACATGATTCCCTAGTGGATAGTGGCAACCAAAAAACAGGTTTACAGGAGCAAAATTAGTTTTTTTTAATTGACTCTTACACTCTTACAAGATCAGTATATCTTGTATATATGTCTCCAGTCCTCCAATTCAATCCAGTCTCAACAAAGTTAAACAAAGGATGAAACAGCATAATGCTGATCATTTTTAAAATAAGATCCAGCATTTCCTGCTTTCTAGCCTTATTGCACTTAATTCTATAAGAACAGAAATAAATAATCTGCCCCATAAGATTCTATCTTCCACTAATTTCCTTCAAGACCTACCTGTTTTGATTTTATTTTATTATCAGAAGCAAACCGAGTGCAAAGAACTGTAAAAGTCACTCACAAGCACCTCAATGTCTTTCAAACTCAGGAACCAATGACGCTATGTGTAGCAGACACTATTTGGCAGCGTAGATGCTTCAGCACAAACCCCAGCTTAGTGGTGCTTGCGAACAATAAAGGATCCTCCCCTAGCAGGCAAGGTACATTTAGGTTTGGCTTTTGGCATGTTATGGTTAAACTAATTAAAAAATGAAAAGAAAATATAGTTAAATCAATACTGAAATTGAGTTTAATACATAAACACTTTAAAATATCCAAGAGAGCAATATACATGTCTACTTTATCTTGTATTCCTAGTCACACCAAATGAGTGGAGTTTTCAAATAAATGAGGAAGCAAAATATCATGAAATCATGCACCACTCAGAAACTGTGTAGCTTGGTGTATAATAGAGCTGTATAGTGCTAGTTATAAAATAGTCATTTACTAGCAAATTAAATACTGTGCAGATAAGTAACTCTTATGTTTTGCCACATGGTAGGCCTGATGCTTTATATATATCCTGGGTTTTAATCAAATGTCCATTTGTTGTCTGTATGGACAGCTATGGAATCAACATGGTAATAAAATGATAAAGAAGAACAGGAACGTGCCCTACAGTTTGAACAAAATGAGATTATTGTTAACAAAAAAAGGCACTATCTACACATGATGAGCACATAAAGTTCAACGACAAGTGGACAGATAAATTTTAATTTGTACTTCATGGAGTCACTCAATTATGCTTAATCTACAAAATTTAAATCTATAATTTAGAATGTCATTTCTAAACCATGCACAACCATTCAATGGCACTTTCCTGTCTGGAAATAACTTATTTAAGGAAGAAATGCTATATTCACTTTCACTGCTGGCCAAATTAGAAATGAAGACATGTTGCATGCGCTCAAAGTTTTTCCAATGAAGACAAACTTAACTGGTAAGGTATTACATCGGCATCATGAACAGTGCTTCCATATTGAAGTGAAAGAGAAGAGACTTATTGGACTGATGAATAAAGTGGATGAAATTCTGAACTTTGTTAATTTTTACTGTATAATTTGCCAACAGGCTCTTTCAGTAAAACGTTCAAAACAATAAGTTGTAAAATAGTATGCAGTAGTGTGTGTGGTTAACTTCATTGCTCAAGGGCACTGAATCACCAACAGTTTCACAAGCTGTGGGAAGAGTCTGAAACATATTGCAGCAAGATGGTTACTTCCTGGCAGAATTTTAGAGTCCTTTCTGAGCCTCCTCCCAGAAATATAAACCTTTCTTGACAGCAAAGGGAAAAGCAAACCAGAAACCCTGTAGTGGACCCTTTTGACTGACATTATACTTCACCAGAAAGACTTTGAGTCTGCCTTCAAGGAAGAGAGAAACACCTGGGTAACACACTGCTTGTAATAGAAGCATTTCAGAACAAAATTATAAAACTACACACTCAGAAAAATGCTCATTCACTTTCCAAAAGGTAGTGCTACAGATAATCTTGAACTACTACAGTAATTCAAACACAGTGCATTTGTAGCAGTGTTGGAGGAAAGAGAACAAATTTCTGAATTCAGAATCCTGGATATACTGTAGTAGCATATAGATGTTTTAACTTTGTTAATAACTCTTTGAATTTAACTGGTATCACTCTGAGCCCAGTCATTACACAGCTCTTTCCTAATTTTGAGCATTAACAAACAAGGCGTTTTCTATCAACAATCTTATTAGTGGTAGGAAAATCGACTTTATTTCATTAAGTGAAACATGGCTTAGCTCTGATGGTGTGGCTGTTTTAATCGAATCTGCGTAAGAAAGGTGGTGGTTTAGCAAACATTTACTCAAGCCGGTTAAAGTGTAAAGATGCCCGCTTTAGTAAATTCAAGTCTGTGTATAGACCTCCTAAATAAAATGCATCTTTCTTTGAGGAATTCTCAGACTTGGTGTCAATTGTAATTATGAACTATGACACGTTCCTAATAGTTGGTGACTTTAATTTTAATATCAATAATCAGTGTAACCAGAAAGTAAAAGAATTAATGAACCTCCTGCACACTGTTGATTTGAATCAGCACGACAGTCAGCCAACACACAAAGCAGGGCATATGTTGGACCTAGTAATTACTAAAGGACTAAAAGTTCAGATCATTGATACTGGTTTATCAGACCATTTTCTCTTACTATTTAATATAGAAATATTGATAGAAAAAATTCATGAGAAGCATATTGTTAAAAAACACTTCTTTGATTCATTAGCAGCTTCAAAGTTTACAAACATTCTAATTAAGCAGTCCGTTTGTAGTGCTTACTACAATAGCAAGGATAATGTAAACACTAAGGTGGAAAATTTGAATACTAAAGTGAGAGCTGCTGCTGACAGTCGCACCTGAAAAGACAGTTAAAAAATCCTCCAGCACTATGGAAGAATCAAACAGTGTCTGATCTAAAGAGAACATGCCGGAGAGCTGACCATAAAATGGAGAAACATTAAACTCATTATCCACTATGATTACAGATATTGAAGGCAAAAATAACAGAATAAAACAGTATAGTCTCTCTTGAGAGGCTGTATTATATCTCTAGAATTATAAATAACAATGCAAGAAATCCCAGAGTCTTATTCTCCACAATTGATCATCTGCTAAACCCAGGTCACTCAATGGAATGCCTCCAGAAAACTTCCAGTGAAACTTGTGAGGCATTTTGCTGTATTTATTAATCACAAAATTAATGATATTAGAAAATATACAGTACATCCCCCAATACTGATCCTCTTACACCCCAGTACTCCATTTTAAACAAATTAAATTCTTTCATCAGGATAGGTTTACCTGATTTATACAAAATTATTTCTCAACTGAGACCCTCCACCTGCGTCCTTGACCCAATACCAACAAGTTTTTTCAAAGAAGTACAGTTTCTGGCATGCTAGTTGATAGTATTCTTGACAGAGTAAAACTCGTCATTATATACAGAATCTTCCCAAACTGTGTTAAGACTGCTGTAGTTAAACCACTGCTCAAGAAAAATAATCTCGACTCCTCTGCTTTTGGAAATTTTAGACCTATTTCTAACCTGCCTTTCTTAAGTAAAATCCTATACACGGCAGTGATTATGCAGCTACCTCAATAAGCATGCTATTCTTGATAAGTAGTTAAAGTAGTAAATGACTTACGGGTAAATGCAGACAGAAGCTGATTATCTGTTCTCATCCTCTTAGATCTGAGTGTTGCATTTGATTCCACTGATCACAATACTTTTAGAAATCGCTTTAGACAATGGGTGGGGATCTCTGGCAGTGTCTTAAATTTGTCAAGGCTCTATCCTTGGTCCACCACTCTTTCAATTTACATGCTGCTGTTAGGTCAGATTATCACGGGGCATAACATGAGCTACCACAACTATGCTGTTTACATACAACTGTATTTATCAATAGCGCCTGATGACCCTGACTCTCTTGATTCACAATGTGTTACTTGTTTTTCTGAATGGATAAGTAGTAATTTTCTCAAACTAAATAAGGAAAAAACTGAAATTTTAGTGATTGGTAAAAATGGATATAATGAAGGTATTAGAAAAAAATTTGATCTATTAAGATTAAAAGTCAAGATAGAGGTAAAGAATTTAGGGGCAACCATTAACTCAGACCTGAATTTTAAATCACATATTAATCAGATTACTAGGACAGAAAATTTTTAATTAAGAAATATATCAAAAGTTAGACCTCTTATAACATTACAAGATGCTGAGAAATTAGTTCATGCTTTTGTTTTCAGTTGGCTAGATTACTGTAACACACTCCTCTCAGGACTACCCAAAAAAGACATCAATCGATTGCAACTAGTGCAGAATGCAACTGCTAGAAAATTAACTAGGAAAATAAAATATGAACACATCTCTCCAGTTTTGATGTCACTACAATGGTTACCTCTGTCAATTAGAATTGACTGTAAAATACTCCTTATGGTTTACAAAGCCTTGAATAATCACAGTCCATCCTATATTTCAGAATGTCTTTCACCTTACACTCCAAATTGTAACCTTAGATCTTCAAATGAGTGTCTGGTTATAATTTCAAGAGCTAAACAGAAAAGAAGTGGTGGAGCAGCCTTCTGCTGTTAAGCACCTAAAATCTGGAATAGTTTACCGATAGAAATTCGCCAGGCTAATGCAGTGGAGCACTTTAAAAAACTGCTAAAAACACATTATTTTAACATGACACTCTGTATAAGCATTTAATTATCATTATCATTTATGGTGGCTGAAATCGGTACTAACCCCTGCGCCACCACAACCCAATTAAAGCACCGTGATGTCCCTACATTGAAAGATTAAAGGCCAGAAGTCTACATGACCGTCATCATCAAGTTCTTCCATGTGAAGCCTAAATACCATAAGGACTGATTGAGGTCATTTATGTTAGGTAGAACGCCTAGAGGGGGCTGGGTAGTCTTGTGGCCTTGGAACCTCTGCAGGTTTTCTTTTTTTTTTTGGTGATTTTTCTGTCCTCCCTGACCATCAAACATTACTTTTATTCTATGTTAATTAGTATTGCCTAATTTTTTATATTTTGTCTTTTTTCTCTTTCTTCATTCTGTTAAGCACTTTGAGCTATATCATTTGTATGAAAATGTGCTATATAAATAAATATTGTTGTTGTTGTAATTAATGTGCTGTTTTGAAAATGAATTAGTGGAGTTACAGACAGATGACATCCTGAAAGGAGAACTCTGAACAGATACTGATAATTTCTGGAGTATGGTCTCTGAGGTAAATTATCCTAATGTAAAACAAAAAATAATATTCTTTTTTTGTCAGCACATACACAGGTGAATTCACATTTTCAGCAATAAATGAGGTGATAACGAAACACAGAAATAGACTGACCAATGAGCACTTAAACTGTCTTACAAGGATTCCTACAACACACTGCAATACTAAAAATGTCAGACTGATGCTTACACACTTCCAGTAATCTTATGTTTAACGTAGGCCTGTTTTCATTTGCACTGCTATATTTGACTGCCTAATAATCTTCATTTACTACACTATAAAAAGCATCACTCAGTCAAACCCTGGCAAGAAAAGTAATTTCTGTTATTTTGTATTGGAAGTATTTCATTAAAGAGCGATCTGCTATAGCAAGGAACTTAGTTCTATTTGCTGAAAGGATGTTATGGAGGAAACACTGGAGTTGCTCTGTTTCTTTTAAATATTGATCAGGGATCAGAATGATCAGAAAATTCCTGCTTCACAAATAACTGATGTCTAACTCTTTTTATAGTAAAACTGACAAAACCACACACACGCACGTACATGCACACAAAACACACACTCAAACTCTCAAATCGTGGGTTGCACACACTACTGATTAAGTGCATCTGTCAGGGGCGATCATTTTTTTCACCCCATAAAATATTAGTTCATCAATGATAGAAAGCAGCACGGTGATTTCTATTATTTCTTATTGGCAGCATTTCATTTAAAGATGATTCACGTCAAGAAGGTGAAAGAGTCTCTTATTTTAACAGGATGATCTTTTTTTAGGCGTAATTAAGTTCTAACACATGCATGCGCAGACACATGAAGAGAATACATAAACTGGCCTATCTGAACGGATTTATATATATCCGAACCACTGTATATGTATTTAAATCGGTGTATATATATTTAAACTAATGTATGTATATCTGAACCGGCATATCTATCAGAACAGATTTATATATATCTAAACCAGCGATTTTCAACCTTTTTCATCTCATGGCACAAATAAAGTAATAAGTAAAATTCTGCTGTGCCCCCCCAAATTTTTTTTTCTCATCTGACAAAAAAATAGGCATAATTTTTGATTAACTTACAAAAAAAATAGCTATTACTTACCCTCTTTGCTTCAAATTTGCTTTTAAAAAACCTTTTTGATATAATTTATTTATGACAGTTTAAAATTAGTGCTCAAAATTATAATACGCCATATCTAACAGGAAAAGGTGGTGGTAAGAGTAAGATTGCTGACTCACAGTTAAATGATTACTGGTTTGTTTCCAGGGTGCTTACTTTCTGTTATTTAATTTATTTATTTATTTTAACAAATTGCTTTGAGTAGTAAGAAAGGCGCTAATAATAATAATTCCTTCCATTTTATATTATTATTATTATTATTATTATTATTATTATTATACGTGTGAATGCGTGATCAAATTCAGCCGCTGCGTAGTGGGGTATAAATGGGGACACTATGTGCTTGACAATACCATGTGTTCATTGAAATAATTACACAGCAAGGTGCGCACGCAATACAAACATAATGTGTATATTATTGAAGTAAAGGTTCATATTAATTGATTATATACAAATTTTTAACAAGTTGCGAGATGTATACTGGTTAAAATGCACGAAATTATACATGTATTGCTTTATAGTTCACATATAGATATATAATCATATAAAATGGTATAGAATCTGCGTCGTGGACTTATTTTGTATCATATTTCGTCAAAGAAGTCTTTAGTTTGCTTTAAAAAAATCTCACGGCACACCTATGAACCGTTGAAAATCGCTGATCTTAATCAATCAATAAATATTTGAACAGGTGCTCTAAAATATCTGTGCCTCGTAGAATTCAGTGTCCCTTCTTTTAGGTGCACCGAGATGTGATTGCTGTGGAACTCCTCTTGTTCGCGAGCTTTCGCGCGACGCTTGTTTTTTGCTCCATGCAAAATGCTGTCATATCTGTTAGTAAACATGCATATGCAGCGATGACCTGATGTCTGTGTTCTAAGGCTGCAGGTATATTAAACGCTATTGACGTTTTACCAAGGAACTCTGTGATTGACGGTGGACAGTAAATATTGTTAAAATATCGAAAAATACCAGTTGTCAGTTGTATTTTCAGTCGTTTTGGCGTGTTTACTATTCTGTTACCAAAAAAATCTTCAACAGGGCTCATCAGCAAAGAAACATGGATACTAGTGTTTAATAAAATATCAGTAATAATAATACATTGCACAACACCCAGTAACACTTTACAAAGACATTTAAAAGACAGCTCATTAAAATAAATGTAGCAATGCATTGTCATGCTATAAGTGATAGCTTGCTCTTACACATTTACACGGGTGGGTTTTCCTGGAGATAAAAAAGGAAAAAAAATCCATGGAAAAGACTTTGTTGTTGAACTCAAATTTCACCTCCACCATGTGAGTCATTAAAACTACTGTAATGAAAACTCATGTCTCATTCACTGGTAGGGACTCTCATTTCCATGGCTGCTTCAGAACCGTAAAATGTGTGCCCTCTGACTGCTGATTACAAAATGAACACCAGAGAGGTAAAATTATGCAAAATTGATTCTGAAAGGTCGTAGGTATAGTCTTCTATACAATCTTCTCCACGATGTGTCTGCATCCTATCCCCTACAGGGAACACTTATCTATCTATCTGAAATATATGAGACTTTGAAACATTAATATTATTTGTCAAATAAAGTACCAAATATCCACTGATACATATTTGTATGATAAGTCAATTAAAGAGTCTGACAAACAGCAACTGAGATACTAAAACATTTTATTGAATCTGTTCTAACATTTATAGTCTTTTCATTAAAATAATGATGATAATTATCAGAAAACTTAGCCATTTTAATGTCAGCATAAAATCAGGCCAGTGACAACTTTGTAAAATAATATCAGCAGTTTCATAAATTCCAGAATGTGCACCGATAGCACTGGCATGAACTTCCTTACAAGTATCCTTTGTCTCCTAAACTCAACAAATAACTTTTATATTTCTCCTCATGACCTGCTTGTCTTTTTTGACAAAAGTAACGGTCATCCCCTTAAAAAAATTATATTCACGCAGCAATTATTAATAATGTAAAACACTTCAAACAAACCTCCAAATTGTACATTTTCTTTGTTTAAGTTGACTTCTTCAATGGATCTAACATTTACAACATGGGGCATTACAACACATATACACAAATATCTTTTAGTATTGTTTTAAATAGCCTTGAAAATTGTTAGTATCTATCCAAGCCACCCATTTACAAAAGAGATTTACAAGCTTCACTGCTCGCTTCAGGTCCTTCTACAACATTTCGATTGGATTAAGCCATTCCAAAACAATAACTTTATTCTTCTTTAACCATTCTTTGGTAGAACGACTTGTGTGCTTAGGGTCGTTGTCTTGCTGCATGACCCACCTTCTCTTGAGATTCAGTTCATGGACAGATGTCCTGATATTTTCCTTTAGAATTCTCTGATATAATTCAGAATTCATTGTTCCATCAATGAAGGCAAGCCATCCTGGCCCAGAGCAAAACAGGCCTAAACCATTATACTACCACCACCATGTTTCACAGATGGGATAAGGTTCTTATGCTGGAATGCAGTGTTTTCCTTTCTCCAAACATAACGCTTTTCATTTAAACCAAAAAGTTCTATTTTGGTCTCATCCATCCACAAAACATTCTTCTAATAGCCTTCTGGTTTGTTCACATGATCTTTAGCAAACTGCAGACAAGCAGCAATGTTTTTTTTGGAGAGCAGTGGCTTTCTCCTTGCAACCCTGCCATTCACACCATTGTTGTTCAGTGTTCTCCTGATGGTGGACTCATGAACATGAACATTAGCCAATGTGAGAGAGGCCTTCAGACGTCTTGCTCTTGGAGTGATCTTTGCTGGTCGACCACTCCTGGTGAGGGTAACAATGGTCTTGAATTTCCTCCATTTGTACACAATCTGTCAGAGCCTATTCACTCTCCCCTTTTTAAAGCAGTTGGTTTCCAGTATGAAGCCATCTGACTCCCCCCTTGATGTTATCCATCCTCTTCTTAAGGAGGTCTTTTCTACCTTGAGTCCTTCTGTTCTTATAATTATTAATAGCAGTTTAACCTCTAGTGTGGTGCCTAAAAATTTTAAACATAATGTTGTGCAACCACTGCTGAAAAAAAACGGGTCTAACTTTAGGCCTATTTCCAACCTACCTTTTTTGTCCATACTCTTGGAAAACGTCATCTATACCCAACTGAAGTCCTTTCTGGACGAACATGCAATTCTGGAAGTGTTCCAGTCTGGGTGTCAAACTCATCACAGCACTCTTTTAAGGATTTATAATGATATTCTTTTAACAGTGGACTCTGGTGATTGTGTACTACTTATGCTTTTGGATTTAACAGCTGCCTTTGGCACTATAGACCGTGAGATCCTCATCTCCAGGCTGGAGCAGTGGGTGGGCATCACAGGTTCAGCTCTCCAATGGTTTAGGTCCTACCTCTCAGACGTTTTTGTGTAAGCATTGATGATTTTACTTCCACCTCTGTTGCCCTTCCCTGGGGGGTACCAAAGGGCTCCATCCTGGCACCTCTTCTGTTCTCCTTGTACCTGCTGCCACTCTGGGCTATTTTTCAGAAACACGGTATTTCCTTTCATCTTTATGCAGATGACTGTCAGGTTTATTTCCCTCTGAAGTGCCAAGGTCCATGTTCTGTCCAGCCCCTGCTTGATTACCTTATTGACATAAGGAGTTGGATGGCATTA
This sequence comes from Polypterus senegalus, assembly GCF_016835505.1. Lineage (NCBI taxonomy): Eukaryota > Metazoa > Chordata > Cladistia > Polypteriformes > Polypteridae > Polypterus > Polypterus senegalus. The sequence continues at coordinate 101,395,896 of NC_053157.1, read as the reverse complement.
AATTTTCTAAATTTTAATGAGAACAAGACAGAAGTCATGCTATTTAGACCCAATAGCACCAGCGGGACCTCCTGCATCGACCTTTCCATGATCACAAATTTAGGGGTGAAAATGGATCCCAGTTTAAAACTTGAAAGCCATGTGAATGCAGTGGTGAAATCTTGCTTTTTACAGTTGAGGCAGCTGTCAAACATCAAACCTGTTTTTTCTAAGCACAACCTTGAAACAGTGATCCATGCTTTTATAACATCTTGTCTAGATAACTGCAATGCGCTTCTTTTGGGAATTATCCAGGACTCCATTGCTCGCCAACAGCTGGTGCAAAACGCTGCTGCTCTATTTTTAACTGGCACAAGAAAGCATGAGCATTTTGGCTTCCCTTCACTGGCTTCCAATTAGTTTTCAAATCCATTTAAAGATCCTTGTATTTGTTTTTAAATCTTTTAATGGTTGTGCTCCACTTTATTTGTCAGAACTGCTGCACCCTTACATACCGTCTCACTCTCTCAGGTCATATAAATAAATAAATAAATAAATAAATAAATAAATATATACTGTATGCCAGTTCAGATATATATATACACCGGTTCAAATATATATATACAGCGGTTTGGATATATATGCATGTGCAAGTACTTCCGCCTAACAAAAAGATTGTCCTGTCAAAATAAGAGACTTTTTCGCCTTCTTGATGTGAATCATCTTTAAATTAAATACTGCCAATAAGGAATAATAAAAAATCACCACACTGCTTTCTATCTTTGATGAACTAAAGTTTTATGGGGTGAAAAAATGATCGCCCCTGAGAGATACACTTAATTAGTAGTGTGTGCGACCCACGATTTGTGAGTTTGAGTATGTGTGTGTGTTTGTGTGTATGTGTGCATGTGTGTGGTTTTGTCAGTTTTACAATAAAAACAGTTATTCTGATCATTGTGATCCCTGATCACTGATAAACATTTAGAAGAAACAATGTTATTCCAGTGTTTTCCTCCATGACATCTTTTCAGCAAACAAGACTAATGTACTTGCTGAAACAGATCGCCCTTTAATGAAATGCTGCCAATACGGAATAACAGAAATCACCGGGCGGCTTTCGGTCAATGATAAACCAGCGTCTCTTGAGGTGCTAAAAATGGGAGGTACTGTGATTGCTATCAATGCTTTTGAGAACAATCTGTCATGGGAGGGACAAGAGGGAGCGAGTGAGAAGGGTGCATTGAGCTGGGGCGGGACGGAGCAGGACGAGAAGGTGGGTATCCATGTGAGTGTTTTAAATAATGAAAGGAAAAAAGTGCTTGGAAATCGAGGACCCCAAACCAAGATGGCGTACAAAACAAAACATGGCAGACAGGCATATGCTTCTTGTATAAAATACATACAATAATGACAACAATATTGATGCAATGATGAAGCAAAGGGGAGATGCTCAACTTAGGTGGTCTTACTGTATATATCCAAATGGATCTATCTCAGCCAATATATATATCTGAATGGATTTGTCTAAACAGATGTATATATCTAAACCGATCCATTTAAACCAATATATACTGTCTGCATGCACATTTTGTGGTATTACACATGTATTTTTTGAGCATATCCGTGCCAAATAAATAACGTTCGACGTTTTGAAGAAATTATTTTATGACACGATTTACTTTTATTTATTTACTTACTTCCTAAAGCCTAAAGTCACAAGTAGTGTGCAGAGGGCATGTTAAAAAATGTGTGTAATGCCACAAAAAGTGCCTGCTGAAGCTTTAGTATGCAAGCAATGGTATGTGCATTCTTGCTCCGATGTAGAAAGGAGCCGAGTTTACCTCTGTTATAACGCATCTTTGTGAAAACAGCAGTGTCAGATGCAGGGGTGGGGTGTGTTTGGGCTCATGAACGCGGCTGAGATAATAAAACTGACTTAAAAAAAAAAAAAAGCTAACCTTTACAAGTATCATAAATTACACCGGCTGTTACATCCATCCATCCTCTAACCCGCTGAATCCGAATAGGGTCACGGGGGTCTGCTGGAGCCAATCCCAGCCAACACAGGGCACAAGGCAGGAACCAATCCTGGGCAGGGTGCCAACCCACCGCAGGACACACACAAACACACCCACACACACACCAAGGCCAATTTAGAATCGCCAATCCACCTAACCTGCATGTCTTTGGATTGTGGGAGGAAACCGGAGCGCCCGGAGGAAACCCACGCAGACACAGGGAGAACATGCAAACTCCATGCAGGGAGGACCCGGGAAGCGAACCCGGGTCTCCTAACTGCGAGGCAGCAGCGCTACCACTGCACCACCGTGCCGCCCTCGGCTGTTACAGACTGAAATCAAATGTATGTTTTTATTCTAAAATAGTAAGACTAAGAGCAGTTTACTTCTCAAAACAGAGTAGTGCAAGATCGAACTCGCGACCTTTTGATTCCCAGTCAGCAGCTGATTCTATTGCGCCACAGAGGCAATCATAATAAATAGGTGTCAATGTCGCATGTTAAGGTGGCTTTTTGTTTCTACAGTTATATTTTTGAATAAAAGCCTAATTGTTGTGTTAGATTTGTAGCTTTTGTGAAAGTATTTCTTTGATACTTCAGGCTTCATACATTATATAGTTTATGCCTACATTTCGTCATTTACTAGTAGAATATAAAAAACGTCTCTGTTTTAACAATGGGTTTACATAGATTACTGTAGAAACGGAACAGAAATGAAATGCGTGTGTTTCAAACTACGATCTATTATTTCCACTCTAAAACTCCACTTCACTTCCAGAAAATCAATCAAGGCATGAGCTGGGAGAAGTTTGTGCACGTTCTAAGTCGGTGGGGGGATGGAATAGCCGGCTGCTTGCAGCCTAATTTTATCAGCACATTTAGATGACAAAAGACGCTGGTGGAGAGCTGTGAATGATTTTAAGAAGCGATTTAAGGTGGTTACGAGTTATGAGTTTTTTCGTAGGCTCTGGTAATTCTAGTGTTAAACTGTTTTTTTTTTTAACAAATCTATATATACTATAGAATACTATAGTATCTGCGGTGGGTTGGCACCCTGCCCGGGATTGGTTCCTGCTTTGTGCCCTGTGTTGGCTGGGATTGGCTCCAGCAGACCCCCGTGACCCTTTGTTCGGATTCGGTTGGTTGGGAAATGGATGGAAAGATACTATAGTATATATACTATATACTATATATATATATATATATATATATATATATATATATATATATATATATATATATATATATATATATATACAAGAAAAATCAGTTTAAACTAATATATACAGTATATACTGTATATATTATAGCTAAAACAATGTTTATATCTGAATGGGAGAATTTAAAACAATATATTCAAAGCAACGTATCTTAACAAATATATATTGTATTTCTGAACCAATTCATATATTTACAAGCTAAAAGTTGTATTCTAAACAGCACCCATTTAAATATAACTTGCTTCTATGGATATTCTTTGAACAAACTGCCTCCTATCAGAGCCAAACATTTACAGTTTATATTAATCAGTCCAGAGACCGTTGCTTCCATTTTTGACCACCGTTGTCCTTGTGTTTTTGTGCATAGGTGAGCCTCCAGCTTTGCTTCTACAGTACATACTGTAAGAAGAAAGCCTTCTTGGCAACACTTCCATGAAGAACTATTTGAAAAAAAAAATGTAATTTAGAAGGGGTGTACTTGGGTTCCAGGTGTTTCTGGGAGTTCATTGCTGATACTGGACATCTCAAAAGGGGTATCAGGTTGATGTATCTCTTGTGTGCTGCACTCAGTTTACCTAGCTGACAAATATATTTTTGGTCTCAACCTAGAGAAACTGTCTATTACACTATTTCTGTTTGACAGAGGCCTTGGTGAGGGAGACAACCACCTTGTGTCTTTTGGGCTATATAACCTACAAAGTAATAAAGCAGTCTAATAGTTAACTTGTCACTTTAACAAAGTGCAAACATTTCTCTGTAACATCTACATTTTTTTTGGAAAATTTAGTGTACTGTATCTCAGACTTTTTCACATTTCTACAGATACATTGTCGCAGGCCTTGTAAGGATCGATTTAAAGATAACACCAGGGTTTTTTTGTTATTTCCACTGTCCAGGAGGGGCTCATCTGAAAAGTATCCTTGACTTCCTGTCATCTTCTTCCCTTTGGGTCTCCAGCACTCACAGCTCCAGAGAAAACATAGATGTGAGCAAAGCATGAGATTCTAGCTGTTTAGACTAGAACAAAATGTTTTTTTTTTCTCTTTTTAACTTAACCAATTTGGCAACTGTAGCTGATTAATATGTCCTGTTTACTGCTTATCTATACTAATAAAAGGCAAAGCCCTCACTGACTCACTCACTGACTCACTTATCACTTATTCTCCAACTTCCCGTGTAGGTAGAAGGCTGATTCTGAATTTGGCAGGCTCATTCCTTACAGCTTACTTACAAAAGTTGGGCCGGTTTCATTTAGAAATTCTATGCGTAGTGGTCATAACTGGAACCTATTTTTATCCATATACTGTAATAGACTGCAGCTCAATGGCCGTTGGAGGCGGAGTTGCGTGTCGCATCATCACGCCTCCCACGTAATCATGTGAACTGACTGTGAACGCAGTACGTAGAAAACAAGGAAGAGCCCCAAAGAGTGCTGAAGAAAAAACGCATACAAGCATATTCATAAGTGCAGCTACTGCGGAAACAAAGCACAGTGTAAACCGTAAGTTTAAATTAAGTTTATAGAAACGCTCCCACTGCCATTTGTCATGCCTACGACAAATGGAGTTAAAATTGCTGTAGCGAGAAACTTTTAAGTGCCAGGTCTTAGCTAACATTAAATAAAGCCGTGGACATCGCAACATCACACAAGAGAGCAGCTCATGTGAACTGACTGAACGCAGTATGAGTGATCACTTCCATGAAACAAACCTATTCAAAAAATGCATTACACAATTGACAAGGTAGGAAAAGAATATGCTCCGAGCTGAGCTCCACAGGTAACGCGGTCTTGCGGAAGAAACTTCGTCTCTAGAGTTTCTCCACACTCTGAATGTATTCCTCACATCCCTGTTATACCCTCTGATCTCCCATTTCAATTCAAATGCCTCCAATTTCCAGTAAGGCTCTGCTTCGCCATGACAAGTAATAAGTCTCAGGGACAGACCCTACAAAAGGTTGCCATTGATTTGAGGCAAGATTGCTTTTCTCCTGGACAACTATACGTTGCATTCTCAAGAGTAAGCTTGCACAGCTTGGTCATATTACAACCGGAGTGCTGAACTGACAACGTGGTATACAAAGAGATCCTTAACAAATAGTTATTGGTATATTTTACCTCAGTTTAAAAAGGTTTTCTTTTCTTATTAATAAAAATTTAAAAGCAGTACTTTGTCGCTGCGAAACGCGGGATTTTGCTATATACAGTATATATACTGTATATGTAGATATGTATATATATATATACGTATGTATGTATGTATGTATGTGTATATATATACAGTATATGTAGATATGTATATATATGCATATATATGTAGATATGTATATATATGTATATATATATGTGTCTGTGTGTATATGTATATGTATATTTATGTGTATGTATGTATGTATGTGTACATGTGTATGTGTGTATTTATGTGTGTATATGTATGTGTATTGTCAGGGATGCCAGGGGCGATGACCCGGCCGGGATGCCTTGTAGGACCAGAAGTGGACTTGCGCCCATCTGGGATCACGTGGGGGCCGCCATCCTGGTTGCTTTGGCGGCCACGGGTAGAAGGCTTGGAAGCCCAACCCTGTAGGGACCCGTGGTCACCACCAGGGGGCGCCACAATGCCTTGGGGACCCTGGACCTCAGCACTTCCGCCACACCAGGGCCGGGTCCACAGTATATATATATGTTGATATATGTATATATATGTAGATGTGTATATGTATATATATGTATATATGTGTATATGTAGATATGTATATATGTATATGTATATATATATGTTTATATGTGTGTGTGTGTGTATATATTTATATGACAGCAACACTCATAACAGTGACAAAACAATTACATTGACAATCATGTTATGTTATTTTAAAAATGTTTCCTTTTCTTTTTCATAACTTCCTTAACACACTACTTCTCCGCTGTGAAGCACGGGTATTTTGCTAGTATATATATATATGCATTGTAAATGACCAATGGTCGTTCCTGATGGGTTGGGTCCTGCACCTTTTTACCTGACCCAGAGGCCAGGGGATGCGAAGCACAGCTGGAGAGCTGTGATATTCTCCTGCCGTGCCAGGACAAGCCTGCAGGAAGAGACTGCAGCACCAGCTACTCTGGGGTTGGCATTCTAGCAATCATGGAGCAACACCCAGAATGGACTGAGGAACGGGGGAGGACAGAACAGTGGGTGCCGGCCTACTATGGGCAGTACATGTCCCTCTTTACACAGAGGACAGCCAGTATGGACACCTGCAGGGCAGCATGGTGATCTCAGGGGTCTGTCCTGCCAGGTTCTGTGGGGGACTCCAAAGGGAGCTCTGGATTACCGACAGCACAAAGGCCGCTGGGGTCCTCCTTGACCCGGAAGTGTTTCCCAGGGTAAAAGATTGAGCACCAGAAGAACTCCCGGGTCAGGAGTTTAAACAGAGCCTTCCATTCAACTTGGAGGAAAGAATCAGGATGAAGTGGATGATACTTCATGGGAGATGAAGGAGGACAAGCTCAATGGAATTTGTATATATTGATGTAAGGTGCTGTTGAATAAATAACTTTCATTCAATCCAGGACTGTGTCATGGTTGTGTCAGAGCTTTTAGGTCGCTGTGACACCCCTACATACATTCAGACATACAAAATAAAGAAGTCACAATCAATTATAAAGGAAACAGATTAGTATACCAATTATTCTGACAATTAATCGATTAATCCTCTTTGTATTTTTAAGATCCTATGTTAAATATTTATATATCTGAGCAATAACAAACTAGGCTTGTCACTTCAAGGTTTCCAAAATACTTTATCGCATAAATATAAACTAAAAAGGCTTAAAAGGTTTTATAAGAATATAAACATATAAACACTATGAGGTGCCAGTCTGGAAAAAAAGACTAGTTTGTAAATATACTGCTCAAAAGAATTAAAGGAACACTTTTTAATCAGAGTATAGCATAAAGTCAATGAAACTTATGGGATATTAATCTGGTCAGTTAAGTAGCAGAGGGGGTTGTTAATCAGTTTCAGCTGCTGTGGTGTTAATGAAATTAACAACAGATGCACTAGAGGGGCAACAATGAGATGACCCCCAAAACAGGAATGGTTTAACAGGTGGAGGCCACTGACATTTTTCCCTCCTCATCTTTTCTGACTGTTTCTTCACTAGTTTTGCATTTGGCTACAGTCAGTGTCACTACTGGTAGCATGAGGCGATACCTGGACCCTACAGAGGTTGCACAGGTAGTCCAACTTCTCCAGGATGGCACATCAATACGTGTCATTGCCAGAAGGTTTGCTGTGTCTCCCTGCACAGTCTTAAGGGCATGGAGGAGATTCTAGGAGACAAGCAGTTACTCTAGGAGAGCTGGAGAGGGCCATAGAAAGTCCATAACCCATCAGCAGGACCAGTATCTGCTCCTTTGGGCAAGGAGGAACAGGATAAGCACAGCCAGAGCCCTACAAAATGACCTCCAGCAGGCCACTGGTGTGAATGTCTCTGACCAAACAACCAGAAAGACTTCATGAGGGTGACCCAAGGGCCCCATGTCCTCGAATGGGCCCTGAGCTCACTGCCCAGCAGCATGCAGCTCGATTGGCGTTCGCCATAGAATACCAGAATTGGCAAATGCACCACTGGTGCCCTGTGCTTTTTACAGATGAGAGCAGGTTCACCCTGAGCACGTGACAGAAGTGAAAGGGTCTGGAGAAGCCATGGAGAACATTATGCTGCCTGTAACATCATTCAGCATGAGCAGTTTGGTGGTGGGTTAATGATTGTCTGGGGAGGCATATCCATGGAGGGTCACACAGACCGCTACAGGCTTGACAAAGGCACCTTGGCTGCCATTAGGTATCAGGATGAAATCCTTGGACCCTTTGTCAGACCCTATGCTGGTACAGTGGCTCCTGGTGCACGACAATTCCTGGCCTCATGTGGTGAGAGTATGCAGGCAGTTCCTGGAGGATGAAGGAATTGATACCATTGACTGGCCACCACTTTTTCCTGACCTAAATCCAATAGAACACCTCTGGGACATTATGTCTTGGTCCATCCAATGCCACCAGGTTGCACCTCAGACTGTCCAGGAGCTCAGTGATGCCCTGGTCCAGATCTGGGAGGAGATCCCCACAACACCATCTGTCATCTCATTAGAAGCATGCACCGATGTTGTCAGGCATATATACAAGAACACAGGGGCCATACAAAGTGCTGCGTACAATTTTGAGTTGCTGCAATTAAATTTTGGCAAAATGGACTAGCCTGCCACATAATTTTTTCACTCTGATTTTTGGGGCGTCTTTGAATTCAGGGCTCTGTAGGTTGATCATTTTCATTTCCATCAAACAATGTGGCATCTTTTCGTTCCTAACACATTACCCAGTCTATATCAGTATAAATATCCAGGAGGATTTCTTTTTCCCATTGAGATCTGATGTGTTTTCAAAGTGTTCCTTTAATTTTTTTGAGCAGTTTATATAAATTGGTTCATATTGTTAATATACAGTGGGATGCAAAAGTTTGGGCAACCTTGTTAATAGTCATTATTTTCCTGTATAAATCGTTGGTTGTTACGATAAAAAATGTCAGTTAAATATATCATATAGGAGACACACACAGTGATATTTGAGAAGTGAAATGAAGTTTATTGGATTTACAGAAAGTGTGCAATAATTGTTCAAACAAAATCAGGCAGGTGCATAAATTTGGGCACCATTGTCATTTTATTGATTCCAAAACTTTTAGAACTAACTAGCAGACCTGGCGCGCTTCGCTGCATGTTTAAACGGTTAGTTTTGGCAGCGGATCGTGGTTTTTCCAATCTTGACATCCTGTCTTTTTCAGATTCTTTTAACCGCCTGGCCCTCAGCAGCCAATCGTCCTTTTCCCAATCTAGAAATCCTGTCTTCTTTAGATTCGTTTAACCGCCTGATTTGGGAAGCGAATCGTTTTTTTTTTTTAACGTAGAAGTCATTTCTTGTTGAGATTCGTTTAATCGCCTGGTTTTGGCAGCCAGGCGCTTTTTTTCCAACCTAGAAGACCTCTCTTGAGATCCGTTTAATGGCCTCGTTGATTGCATGTCTTCCAAGGTAGTTTCAATACTTGCAGGGAGTCTTCTCCCCTTTTATGAGTGACTGTGTGAGTACCGCGTGTACTAAACAGTAAATTAGTAAAGGAGAAAGGACTAAACACTAAGGAAAAAGAACGCAAGACCGTCAGCTCGGAGCGAAATGAAGTGAATGAAATGACGTGAATGGGAAGGGAGTTGATCACGTGACTCCCCCACCCCACTTAACTCTCAATCCCTCCACAAACACACAAACACAGTCTCTCGGATCCCAACTCTCCTTTATATATATAGATTATTGGAACTCAAATTGGCTTGGTAAGCTCAGTGACCCCTGACCTACATACACAGGTGAATCCTATAATGAGAAAGAGTATTTAAGGGGGTCAATTGTAAGTTTCCCTCCTCCTTTAATTTTCTCTGAAGAGTAACAACATGGTGGTCACAAAACAACTCTCAAATGACCTGAAGACAAAGATTGTTCACCATCATGGTTTAGGGGAAGGATACAGAAAGCTGTCCCAGAGATTTAAGCTGTCTATTTCCACAGTTAGGAACATATTGAGGAAATGGAAGACCACAGGCTTAGTTGGCAGACCAAGAAAGATTTCGGATAGACAGAAGCGACGAATGGTGAGAACAGTCAGAATCAACCCACAGACCAGCACCAAAGACCTACAACATCATCTTGCAGCAGATGGAGTCACTGTGCATCGTTCAACCATTCGGCGCACTTTACACAAGGAGATGCTGTATGCGAGAGTGATGCAGAGGAAGCCTTTTCTCCGCCCACAGCACAAACAGAGCCGCTTGAGGTATGCTCAAGCACATTTGGACAATCCAGCTTCATTTTGGAATAAGATGCTGTGTACTGATGAAACTAAAATTGAGTTATTTGGGCATAACAAGGGGCTTTATGAATGCAGGAAAAAGAACACAGCATTCCAAGAAAAATACCTGCTACCTACAATAAAATATGGTGGTGGTTTCATCATGCTGTGGGGCTATGTAGCCAGTGCAGGGACTGGGAATCTTGTCAAAGTTGAGCGACACATGGATTCCACTCAGTATCAGCAGATTCTGGAGACCAATGTCCAGGAATCAGTGACAAAGCTGAAGCTGCGCCGGGGCAGGATCTTTCAACAAGACAACGGCCCGAAACACTGCTCAAAATCCACTAAGGCATTCATGCAGAGGAACAAGTACAACATTCTGGAATGGCCATCTCAGTCCCCAGACCTGAATATAATTGAAAATCTGTGGTGTGAGTTAAAGAGAGCTGTCCATGCTCAGAAGCCATCAAACCTGAATGAACTAGAGATGTTTTGTAAAGAGGAATGGTCCAAAATACCTTCAACCACAATCAGGACTCTCATTGAAACCTACAGGAAGCGTTTAGAGTCTGTAATTTCTGCAAAAGGCAGATCTACTAAATATTGATTTCATTTCTTTTTTGTGGTGCCCAAATTTATGTACCTGCCTGATTTTGTTTGAACAATTATTGCACACTTTCTGTAAATCCAATAAACTTCATTTCACTTCTCAAATATCACTGTGTGTGTCTCCTGTATGATATATTTAACTGACATTTTTTTATCGTAACAACCAACGATTTATACAGGAAAATAATGACTATTAACAAGGTTGCCCAAACTTTTGCATCCCACTGTATATGGAACAACACACTGAGGACACTGTAATAATGGAATCTCTTCTTCTTTCCCCTCTGTAGAAAGGAAGACTGATGTGCCACCATCTATTATATTACTTCCAGGTACAAACCAACTGTATCCGCCTCTTCCTCCCAGAAAACATCATAATCAGAGCCACTGCCATCTTGGGGCAGACTCGATCTCCACAATGGGATAAGTTCCCTTTAAAGTGCCTACCGCGCATTTTCTTTTGTGCTCCTTTCAATATATGGGGTTTGCTATGGGTGCACCAGGCTCTTTATGATTTTCTTTGTGTTCTCCTTTTAAAAACAAAACAAACAAAAAAAAAAATTATATATATATATATATATATATATATATATATATATATATATATATATATATAGTGGACTGGGATAAGGACACAGGCAGACGGACATCTTATGTTCACCCAACACACTGTTTATTCTACAATATATACAAGTTTTTGTACACTCACACACCCCAGTGCCTCCAGCACCGATTCCCCCAATGTCCAGGCCACACAGTTTCTCTGCCTTTCTCCTGGCTGCCTCTAGTCCTCCCCCCAGCTCTGTCCTCTTCCACCCGACTTCTGCCAATAACTGGAGGGAGGCAGCCCCTTATATACAGCTCCTGGATGAGCACCAGGTGTTCCCGGCATTCCTCCCTTGGCCACGCCCCAGCGTGGTGGAAGTGCCAGCTGTCCTCCCATCAGCTTTCCGGGTGTCTCCCAAAGTCTTCCCCCCAGCACTTCCTGGTGTGGCGGAAGTGCTGGGCTCTCGGGACATTTAGGCACTGGGGCGCCGCCTGGCGGTGGCCATGGGTCCCTACAGGGCTGGAATTCCAAGCCCTGTACCCCATGCCCCCAGCATAACCAGGACGGACGCCCCCTCTCGGTCTGGAGGAGGCACAAGCCCTCCTCCGGTCCTCCTGGGCGTCCCGGCCGGGCTCCAGTCCCGGCTGGGTACCACACGGGATATTCAGGCACCGGGGCACCGCCTGGCGGTGGCCACGGGTCCCTACAGGGCTGGGCTTCCATGCCCTTTACCCGAGGCCCCCAACATAACCAGGGCGGACGCCCCCTCTCGTTCTGGAGGAGGCACAAGCCCTCCTCCGGTCCTCCTGGGCGTCCCGGCCAGGCTCCAGCCCCGGCCGGGGACCACAATATATATATATATATATATATATATATATACAGTATATATACAGTATATATAGTGAAATATATATAGTGAAATGCATGTCCCTGGACACAGGCAGACAGACACCAGAATGTCTAAAATGCACATGTTTATTAACTTCAGATCAGAGCACCACAATGCCAACAGTCTCAGTCTCTTTCTCTTTCACTTCCTCATTCTCTTCTCAATGACCTCCACTCCCCTCCTCACAAGCTTCGTCGCCTTCCTCCCAAATCCGGCTCGTCTTCTGAAGGGAAGCAGACCCTTTTATAATGACCCGGATGGGCTCCAGGTGCTCCATCTGATGACACTTCCGGGTGCTCTTCTGACAGTTCCGCGACACCAGGAGGAACGCTGGGTGTCCCTGGGATTTCTTCAAGGCAGCAATTCCTGGTGTGGCGGAAGTGCTGCCATCCAGGGTTCCAACAACATCTGGGTGCCCCCTGGCAGTGACTCCGGGGGTGATGATTGACCTCCAAAGTCAAAGGTCAACCCAGGAAGGTCAAGGTCAAAAATCAAATAACCTGTAGTCTTAAATTTGGTACACATATACTATGCTGAAACTCTACCCCACAGCATTATATTAAAAGTGAAGAGTTTTGGAATTATTAATCTTTTTATTTTTAATTTATTGTAGAATCAACTCTCAGCAGTGGGCAGCAAGGCGGCCGTGGGGTGCATGTGTACAGGCTCTGTTCTCATCCCTATCACCTTCGCCATCACTTCCACTACCTCTTCATATCTTAAATCATTCTTGAGGCAGATTGAAGACTTATGTGCCAATTTAAGTGAAAAATTAAGGAGAACGTACGAAGTAATTGCAACACAAAAACAGAGTTAATCAGTTTTAATGCAAAAAGCTGCAGACGAAAGAAGAGAAGAAGTGGGCTGCTACAGTGAAGAAAAGAAGAGATGATCAGGAAGCAGTAAGCAGATCAACCTCTGAGCAAATGAATTCTAAACGTACAGAGAAAGAAAGTCAAGTGTATTCTTTGCACGTTATCGTGCAATCCACCATTACTGGTAATAATAATAATACAATAAAAAACAAAGAAAAAGATACAATATGAAAGCATAAGTGGTTCAGGCTATGCAGTATTACAACTGTAGTGCAAGTTTACAGTGAGGTAATTGTATTTATCAGTAAAAACAGTTCTACTGGGAGCACTTGATGGATTGATTATAGCTCTTTGGATGAAAATGTTTCTGAACTCCGAGGTCCCTACAGGAAAGGCTCTGAAGCATTTTCCAAATGAAAGAAGTTCAAGCAGACTGTCTGGAATGGCTGAGGCAGCATGTGCTAGAAACTGTACCCTGATAATTCTCTCCGCTTTTGACACAATCTTCCATAGAGCTTTCCGATCAGCTACTGTACATCTCTGATTCCAAACTCAGATATAGTGGGTTAAAATACTCTAGGTGGTGCACTGGGAATAACAACGCTAAAGCAGCTATGGTATTTGGAATAGCTTGGCCATTCCGTGAACCATTATATGGTTACAGGGTGATTACAATCAGATGCCTTAAAACTCATAAACCCAGCCCACCTTAAATCCGTTCACAACTCTCTGTCAATGTCTTTTGTCTTGTAAATGTGTCGATAATCCCAAGCAGCAAGCATCTTACTATCCTATCCTCTCACTGCCACAGAAACGGCAAAAATCGCTCCCCCAGCTCAAGTCTTCTTTATCAGGGAGTGAGGTAGTACCTAGAGCTATATAGGCTACAAAATATATTGTTATTTGGAACACATGCATTTCACGTATGTTTTGTGTCTACAAAAATCTATGTAAATATAGGATGACAGGAAATGCATGAAATATTGAACACATACGGTACCTAAAAACACTTTTTTCATGCTTTAGTACCAAAGACAAAATTTTGACATGAAATGTATAATGTATGAAGACAGAAGTCCAAATATCAAATAAGCACTTTCACAAAAGTTACAAATATACAGTAACAGAACAAGTGCGCTTTTATTCAAGACTATAACCCAAGAAAAAGAAATCGGCTTAGTGTGGTTCATTGTCACGACTTCTTTAGTAGTACAGCGGTAAGAACTGCTGACTACTATTCAAAAGGCCATAGATTTGAGCCTTCATGCATCCCAAAATTGATTTTTTGAGTAAGTGAGCTGCTTTTGTTGTTATTATACAATAAAAACATACATTTGAATTTAGACTGTAACATCCAGAGTAAATGTATGGTACTTGTAAAGGTTAGCTTTTTTTTTTATTCAGTTTTATTCTCTCAGTCACGTTCAGGTTCACCCCGATCTGACACTGCTATTTTCAAATAAAGACATGCTATAACAGAGGTGAACTCAGATGAGGGTTCTACATAGGAGAAAGAGAACAGAAGCCCCTGCCCCCGACAAAAAATGTCCACTCAGCATTAGATCAGCTGTAAATTTATGATATTTGAAAAAGTTAACTTTTTTTAGCTTTATTCTCTCAGTCACGTTCACGCTCTCCCTTACCTAACCTCCTGATCTGACTCTAACAGCGTCAGTGTAAATTCACACCTGATCTGACGCTGTTCATTTTCAAATAATATTGCATTAGTGTGACAATGTTTTCTGATTGGTACTATTCATGTTTTGCAAAAATTTCTTCATAATTTCACATATATTTGTGTCTGTCTTGTTTACCTGGTGCTGCGTTGACATAATGCACCAGAAGGCGTGAGCTTATTCAGTGCGAGCAGGAGCACGCGGGTGGCTGGTTGCTTGTGCTACAACAATGGTGATCAACGCACAAGTACTGTACAAGTCATGCATGGGGGGCACTGAGAAAAGAAGAGTGCTCATGGCTCACCTTGTAGAGGAACTTCGTCGTTGCTTCTTACAAAGGCGATGGTTAAAGTAAAAGAGGATGCAACATTGAAAAGCTTCTATTTCAAGACCGCTGCTTCCCCCAGCCCCTTCAGTGTAATAGGAAATACAGCATAGAGAGGTGTGTACATTGCAACAGGTACACGTATCGTTAATGCAGGAAAGATGATCCTTGGGTGTGTGAGAACTGTTAACATTTGAATCTGATGATTGCATATAGCATGGAACTGACCTCTCTGTACTATTCTTTCCTCTGCATGTCCTGGCGTACACAAGAATCGCCACAATACACCAAAATGTGGAGACTGGGCAAGATCGGAAAAAAATAAACACGGTCATTGATTACAACCACAAAAAGGCATGCAAATGAATATGAATAATGTTGCATCCGTGCCACAATATTTTTCAAAATTTACTATACAGGTCATAAAGTGAGTTATTCTAAATATTATACATACCAATGTCTCTGTTTTTTGTCAGTGCGGCTTTGAAATCATGGACTATAAGGTGCATACTAATTCAGCGTGAGCAGGAACACTCAATAAAACTGAATAAAAAAAATCAAGTGACGGTGAGATACAAAGAGCGTGTGTCAGCTTTTATCCAACCAGATCAGAGAATTTCCATTTCCATTGTCTCAAAACACCATTCACATCTACAGTTATTTCCAGTTTCAGATAAAAGGTAACTGTGCCATACCTCGTTGTATCATAATCATGACTGAGAAAATAAAAGTAAAAAAAAAAAAAGCTAACTTTTACAAGTACCATATATTTACAGCACCTGTTACAGACACAAATCAAATGTATGTTTTTATTGTATAATATTAACAATAAGAGCAGCTCACTACTCAAAATGGTAAATTGGTGGGGGAGCTGGTTTCGAGCTCAAAACCTCTGGATTATAAATCAGCAGTTCTCACCACTGCACCTGTTGGATTATACTTGCACTTTTTGTAAAAGTGTTTATTTGATATTTGGCCATCATCCTTCACACATTATACAGTTAATGTCTGTTTTTTGTCATTTATTTCTAAAACATATAAAATGTTTCTGTTTTAACTATGTGTTTACATAGATTGTTGTAGACACAGAACACAGATGAAATTATTTACTCTATATAATTCTAGATAGCTCACTCACAGGTAATTAAGGCAGTAACTGGGAGAACTTCTTTCCCGTTCTGTGGCAGTGGGGGGATGGTATAGCAGGCTGCTTGGGCTTATCGACACATTTACAAGACAAAAGAGGCTGATGGAGAGGTGTGAAGGGGTCTAAGGTGGGCCAGATTTACAAGTTTTTTCATAGGCTCAACTAAACTTTGACAAAAATAGCTAAGTTTGGAGAAGCTTAATTTTGTCTAATTTTTTGCCTTTAATTCTATGTGCGTAACAACCTTTTTCTTTATTCTTGTGTTGACTATTTGGTTTGAAATACTATTTTGCTATTTGCTCACTAAATATTTTAAAACCAACTTTTGGACTGAGAAATTTCTTTTGGCACACATTTTACTCGTGCTCGATCCTGCCTTACACATTAGCAGCTACACTTCTATATCAAGTAAGGAAGCATGAGGGGGAAATGAGGTCATTGTTGCTATTCTAGTCCTGGTCTAGTCCGATCATCTTGTACCCAAAACCCTATGGGAGTTGGCACTTTTCCAAAAACTTCTGTTGCTTTAATCAAGTTTCTCATTTTGATACCTAACCTATGCTGTGAGTGGACAAACTCCTTTAATGGTTTGGAAAAGCTCAATACTTGACCACTCTTGACATGACAAAAGGCAAATTCCTTTAATTGAATCCCTAGCAGGCACTGCCAGTATTGGGTCCTCTGATTTGGATTGCATGGGGCCCCTGCTACCTTTCAACATCTGGGGCCTCACGTACAGTATAACGCTGTGTGTAGAATTCACATTATAACGTGGCATAAGGACAAAAGTGGCAATATCCGTATGCACAAAAAAATCCAGATGCATAAATCTGTGTGTACGCCAAGTTCCACGCACTTCCCCTTTACAAATCCCAGCAAACTTGAAATTTAACGCACGTGCAAGCACCTACACCCCCACCCGACTCCTCCCAGAATATCACATATTTTGGTTAAAAAAACAATGGAAAACACATGTAAAAAAAAGAATTTCAGTGAATGCAAAGTGGAGGCAAGGTAAAACGCTATTTGTTGGCTTACGCAGTGGTATAAGAAACAAAAGCATGGTGAAGACACTTGAAAATTCAAGTTCAGAAAGTCACACAGTGCCTGAAAGAAAGAAGAAGTGGTTAGATATCACAGTTGATGTGAAAAGGTGAGCACACCATCTGTTTATTCTGGTTCAGACAATATTACAAAAACTGACCCCCACGCGATAGTACTGAAATTAATTTGTTAAAAAATAAATGCTGCATTTGATTACCTGTTTTTACATTCTGTTAATTACATTCAAACAAAGTTGTAATACTGTCCAATCTGTCTGATTTGGTGGGTCAGGGTCAGGTTCATGACAGCGCATCTCTTCAGGTACATGCTTGCACACTGCACCACACTTTCTGTGTGTAAGTATAGTGCTGCACAATAACAGAGCAGAAATGCTTTTTATTTACATAAGCAAATTCATTCTCTGAAGGTGCCTTTATAGTGTAGCCACATCACTAAGTGCCACAATGGACTGATTCTCTGCTCTTTATTTTGAGGTGACTCGCTATCCTTAAAAGGACTGCTTGCCTTTTAGCACACTAGTTGGAAAAAACACCTGCAACTGTGTGGTGTTGCTGTTTTTATAGGTTTTCCAGCTATATATGATGTAATGCCAGCTCATTCTTTTGGTGATTCATCTCTGATTACATTTGGAAAACTGGACGTTGCTATGAATTGTGCTTTTATGTTTTCCAGTTCAACCACAGTGTAAGGAAATCTTATATACAGTATATGAATGACAAGCGGATGATACCATCCTATACAACTGCCATGGCGTAACTCCGTCATGATTGTGAAATACCCAATCAGTCAGCACGTTCAAGATGAAAAGCTCCTGTGGCTAAAAACCCAAGAGTGGACAGAACTTGCAAAGGAGCAGGTAGAACACAATTCGTCAAAGTCTGCCTTTGTAAAACTGGCGCCAGTTCAGCACACAGTTCCAAGAGGATAGCTCCTGGAAATCGCAATTGACTTAGAAGCTAGTCATCAACTATAAATATGCGGTCTCTTCTAATTCTTCTATTTGCGATGTCTCTACCAACACTAAAGCAGCCATGGTATTTGGAATAGGTTGGCCACTCCATGCACCATTACATTGTTACAAATGATTACAATCAAGAGAATTAAAGTTGCAAACTATATGCAATTAATTTCAGTGTATTTGATAAACCCTGCATCATAGACGTGAATCTAAAAAAGAAACGTCGACCAGAGAAACAGTAGCAATGCTTTGGTGCTGGGTGCCACCAGTTTGCAAAACCGAGCAGAAACGTTCATACGAAAGAGGGGACCCTGGCATGAAAATGTATGTGGCTTTACGCCAAGTTAAGTTTTTATACATGGCAAAGTTAACATGGAAATGGGTGTACACAACATTTTTGTGTGTACACACCGTTTATATATGAGGCCCCTGGTGAATAAAGTGCTACTACCCCACAACTCATATATTGCTGCCTACCTGGATGATATTGTAATTTATTCTGGCATGTGGGAGAATCACATATAGCATATTCAGGCAATACTTCTTTCACTATGTAAATTTACTCCTTCGGATTAATCCGCAGTATTTGGGCTACATAGTGGGAGGAAGTACTGTCCAACCACAATTCAACAAAATTAATGCCATACTTAAAACTAGAATTACCAGAGCCTAGGAAAAAACTCATAGATCCGTCCCACCTTAAAATGCTTCATACCTCTCTGTCAGCGTCTTTTGTCCTTTAAATGTGTTGATAAGTAGCAAACAGCAAACAGCCTGCTATCACATCCCCCACCGGTGCACAGTTTTCTCAGCTCAAGTCTGTTTCCCTGCGTCAGTTGCTTAGAGTTGTATTGAGTGAGAAATCAAGCAAAATAACACCTTTTATAAATACTATATCGTTATAGTATAGTATGCTGAGACAATAAAACTGAATAAAAAAAAAAATAACAAAGCTAACCTTTACAAGTATCATAAATTACACCGGCTGTTACAGACTGGAATCAAATGTATGTTTTTATTCTAAAATAGTAAGAATACAAGCAGCTCACTTCTCAAAATGGACTCGTCCGGGATCAAACCCATGAAGCTTTGATTACCAGTCAACAGTTGCTACTGTTGTGCCACCAAAGCTGTCGTAGCAGCTGTGTGTCAATATTGTACCCTAACGCGGGATGTTTTTCTGCAGTTATATTTTTGAATGGAAGCGCATTTGTTCTGTTATATTTCTACCTTTTGTGAAAGTGTTTCTTTAATATTTGGAATTCAGGCTTTACACATTATACACTTCATGTCTACATTTTGTCAATTATTACTAAAACATGAAAAACGTTTCTGTTTTAACGATGTGTTTACATAGATCGTTGTAGACATGGAACACACATGAAATGCAAGTATTCCAAATAATGATATAGTATTTATAAAAGGTGTCATTTTGCTTGACTTCTCACTCAATACAAATCTAAGCAACTGACACGCAGGTAAACAGACTTGAGCTGAGAAAACTTTGCGCCGGTGGGGGATGTGATAGCAGACTGCTTGCTGTTTGCTGCTTATCAACACATTTAAAGGACAAAAGATGCTGATGGAGAGGTGTGAAGCATTTACAGTTGGGACAGATCTAAGAGTTTTTTCATAGGCTCTGGTAATTCTAGTGTTAATTAGCCCCGTCTGCAATCCAGGGGTACCTCCAGTTTGCACCCCATTTTATCAAGAGGGCTGCGCCCTTGACAGATCTTACAAAGAAGCAGGCTCCCAATCTGGTGGCACAAAGCAAAAAAAGCAGAGGCTGTGTTCCGTGACTTGAAATAGGCCTTTGCATCGGTACCTATTTTAATGGCTTCTGATATTTCAGTATCTTATGTTCTACAGACTGATGCTTAATACACAGGTGTCAGGGCCAAAGCGTCAATGGTGCTCAGGACCCCATCATGTTCCTGTGCCAGAAACTACTGGACAAAGAAACCAGGTATGCAACAGTGGAATGGGAAGCATTGACATTTAAGTGGGTCATACATCAACTGTGTTAGTACCTCCTAAGACATGAGTTCACTCTTGTCACTAATAATACACCTTTACAGTGGATGGCTTTGAACAAAGAGTCATGTCTGTGTCTCACAAGATAGCTTTTGGATCTGCAGATGTATAAATTTAAAGTCCTTCATTGTTCAGGCTCCTCCATACCCTGCACTTTTTAGCAGACAATTCTTCTCGGCTTGGGCCACTATTACAGTTCAAGCCACAGGATGGCACTGTTCTTAAGGCCTTCCTCTTTCCCCTCCCCCAGAAAGGATGATTGACAGCTCTCCCATCTCTGATGTAACTTCCAGCTTATGTTCTCCAGAACCAACACCTTCCAGATTGCAAACATCATAACCGGCTCAAACGCCATCTTGGAGCAGTCTTAAGAAGACTGTCATATGAAGAAGGCTCTCATTGGTACTGACTGCTGATGTCATCCATGAAAATAGAAGAAAGGTAGCTTAGAGCTTTTGTGTTCTGTGGTATAAGATTTAATTATAAAAAATAAATTTTTGCTTCCAATAATTTTATATTTTGGTTGCTGCTGAGGAGCCATATGGGAATGTTAAAGATTGTTTTCCCTTTAGAAGAGTTTTTGCTTTTTTTCCTGCACTGGAACAAAAGAAGCCAAGTGTTTGGAAAAGTTACTTGTTAGTTGCACTAGTACTTTAACAGTTCTTAACAGTCAGGTAGGTAGAGCAGTTAAGAGGGCAATAGGGTAAGAGTTCGTTAATATGAAGGAATACAACCAGTGCAAGTGGAGAGCTCTAAAATAAGGAACAAGAGGGGATCAATAAGTTGGAACAGATGGAGAAAAGTAATTTCAACCTCATTGAAAGACAAACAGAAGACAATTAAGGGGAAAGTTTCACAGGATCTTAAGGGTTCAGAAGGTTCAAAATAACTAATAGTTCTTTAATAGATTTTTTTTTTTTTTTAGTTTTACCAGTTTTTTGGCTTAATTCTTTTTTAAATTTTGCCATTTAAGTTGAAATCATTTAACTTTAATAAAACAAAGTTTTAGTAATTCAAAGTCAGATTTTAATAATGGGGCCAGCACAATGCAAATACAGATGCTGGTTTTTTTTTAGAGAATGGCTTGGAGGAGTCCGTCTTTTATGAGGGCTACATAATAATAAATAATAATAATTCATTACATTTATATAGCGCTTTTTTATCAGTTACTCAAATCTGCAGGAGATGCTACCTGATCCAGTACCTTGAGCTCAGGGTTGCTGAATTGGAGAAGGAGGTTGTTGGTCTCTTTTGTAATAGAGAATTGGTGCACCTGGTCCAGGTGTCCTTTAGAGAGATAGTGTGCACCCCTAAAGTGGCATGGGAGGAGACTCCAGACCAGACAGGTAGGAATAGGTTTGTCATGGTCACAAGGTGCATGGTAAATAAAGGGTGCACACTGTCTGGGGGTATCAACCCCAGAAATGGAAATGTCAAACTGACAGGGAATTCTTCTCCAAAGTTCTGCCTGTGCCATATGACAGTCTAGGTAAGTCTGATGAAATTAGAGGACTTAACACATGGCTCAGTTCTTGGTGCTGGGTGGAAGGATGTAGGTTTAAAAGAGGGGCTCCAATGTGTTGAAGAGCCATATGAGTAGGTTAATCGAGGAATGTTTAAACTGTCAAGGAGTTTAGGACAGGCCAGGTTTAGAACTGAAAATGAAGAAACAAACAATAGTGTAAAAATAAAAATGCATAGTAATAATTCTAACCAAACATTTAAATGTAAAAATGAGTAACACATTAAAATTGCTTGGCTTAATGCTAGAAGTATGTAGTGGCACATACTGTAATTGATATGATAGCAATAAAAGAAACCTGGCTTAATAAAAAAGACAGGGATGAGTACAACAAAGAGGGATACACATTTTTAGGAATGATAGAACAGAAAAGGAGTAGGGGTTGCTTTTTATGTCAAACAGAATTTAAATGCAACTCCACTTCTACTGGATGATGAGTTCCATCTTAATGAGGACATCTGGCTTTATCTGGAAAGAATTAGGAATAGAAGTCTTATTTGAGCAGTGTGTTATAGACTCCCAATGAAGACAGTAATGCCAATGAAGTCTTTTTAATAATATTAAAAAATCCTTGTTTACATGGAGATATTACATTCATGGGAGACTTTACATGAATATAAACCTTGCAAATAGTGGAGCACAACAGATTGAGTTTTAGAACTAATCAGTGATTGTCTTTAATCACAATATGTTTAATGTTGGGGGAAACCTGTCTAGATTTAGTATTTTGTAATAATTAAGATAAAATTAAGGGTGTAGAGGTGATTGGACCATTACAGTCAAGTGACCATAATATAATACAGTCCTCAGTGTTTTGGAAGAGTGTGGATGCAAAGACTAAAAGTGTTAAATTTAACTTTGGTTGGGCACATTTTGACCACATGAGACAATGTCTAAGGAGGATAGACTGGGATAAGCAATGAAGTGTGGAGACAGTCGAGGAGAAGTGAAACAGGTTTAAAAATGTTTTACATATAATGCCGGTCAGGTACATACCTAAATTTGGAATCAGTAGGAAATTTAAAAAAAAACTGCAGTTTCAGTTACAACTGAAAAATATGCTGCAAAGAAATAAAACAGATGTATACATTTTATAAGAATAATAACTCCATTATGAATCATAAGGCATATGAGGGCAGGAATTAAGAAGGATATTAGGGATGCTGAAAGGCATTTAGAAAGGAATATAGAAGATTCCCTTAGAATTTTAATAGTAAAAGAACAGTCAAGGAGGAGGTGAAATGCATCAAAAATAGTAAAGGGGAACTAAAAAAATACAGACAGTGAAATAGCAAATGCTCTAAACTCACATTTCTCTGAGGTCTTATATGTAAGGAGGTATTTAATAATGTGGAAATTGTAGAGGGAGAAGTACTACTTAGATTAAATAGGGTCAAATCAAACAAATCACCAGGACCAGATACTGTTTAATTAAGTACGCATATAAACCCTTGACGTATACTTTTAGGAAGTCACTGTGCATTGGGGAAATTATGAAGGACTGGAAAATGGCAAATATTATCCTTTTATATAAAAGGGGTGACTAGGGAGATCTAAGAAAATATAGGCCAGTATGGTTAATGTGTATCATAGGAAAATTATTAAGGAATAAATAAAAAATAAATAAAAATATTGCTCAATTTCGAGGACTTAGAAACCATTTCTGCAATATATAAAATTATTTTACAGTCCCTCCCTTTCAAATATCCAAGATGACAATGGGAAAAAGATCTCTTAATCAATATATCAGAAATGCACAGAATTCCCTCGAGCTCCATATGCGCAACGCATACAATTATTCAACTCAAAATTATATATCGAGAACACCTGTCTCGCTTAAAACTGTCCAAAATGTTTCCAGGGCAAGATCCAACCTGCGAACGCTGCAATCAAGTCCCAGTCTCACTGGGTCACATGTTCTGGGCCTGCACCAATTTAACATAATTTTGGACCAAAGTTTTTAAGTGCCTTTCAGACAGCCTTGGTGTTACAATCACTCCTAACCCATTAACAGCTGAGAAAGTGGAGAAGGACAAACAAACTGTGATTGCATTTACTACACTTTTGGCACGCAGACTTATTTTGCTAAATTGGAAGAATCCTAACTCTCCTCTTTTAGGTCAGTGGGAAACCAATGTTTTATACTATTTGAAATTGGAAAAAATCAAATTCTCAGTTAGAGGATCTGTACAGAACTTTTTCAAAACCTGGCAGGATCTAATTGATAATATTTTAGAATAAGCTCTTACAGCACAGAGGAAGTAATTATATCCACATTTCTTTTTCTTCTTCATTCATCTCTATTGCCCTATTAAACTCATCAATTTAGGTATGTTTACAGGCTTTAAGTTTTACTCCATTGGCCATGCTCTCTTTCTCAGGGGTGGGGGTCGATTTGTTTATTTTTTGTAAAAATGGATCTATTTGTATGGAATGATTACAATAAAATTAATAAAATGTAAAAAAAAAAAATTTGACTTGATAAACAAGTGAGTTTTTGCAATACAAGTAGTCCGTATACGGTTTGTCAGCCGAGCGTCACGTGATCACAACTGAGCTGATGGTTCTTCTCTCTCTCACTGTGGAATTGAAGGCAATCGTCAGTCAGTGTGCCTCACTCATATAGTCAACATTCGCACGAACGTATACTGTTTACTACAGGATTGTGACCATGTGTGCGTGCTGTGACGTGTAATTCCCCGTCTTGCACCCCAAAACACAAAGCTGAGTCTCAATACTTTAGCGACACCATCTTTATTCAGCTTAAACAGGAACAGCGCCGTTATTTTATTGTAGCGGGATCTGCCACTCTCCTATACGCAGACACAGCAGTCAGGCAGTGTCTATGCTACCACAGTTTATGTGTGGTCAAGTGACTGCATGGCTACGTCTAATTTGTGAAATGGAACCATGTGATTATTGTTGCTACGTCTGATTGGTGAAACGGAGTCTTGAGATTATTATTGCTGTGTCTGAGTGTGAAACAGTCATGCAGTAGATCCACTGGTGGCTTCTCTCTGGCAAAAATATAGTGTAATGTGTAAATGGAAAAAAGTAATGAGTCAAGTGTTGCACAATGTAGCAGAGTAACAGTAACGTTTCTTCTTCACAAATGTCCATCCATCCATCCATTATCCAACCCGCTATATCCTAACTAAAGGGTCACGGGGGTCTGCTGGAGCCAATCCCAGCCAACACAGGGCACAAGGCAGGAAACAAACCCCGGGCAGGGAGCCAGCCCACCGCAGGGTTAAAATCCAATAGAAAAAAGTCTTTTAAAAACAACAAGGTTAAAACAATGCTGGAAACAGTCTCTTTCAAAAAGAAAGCCTGGTGTCTTTTTACCTAGTGGCACGCCTGCTTCTCCCATTGGGCCTTGCAACAGGAGAGTCGCCATACCTGCAGCTGACCTTCTTTCCATGTAACTGATCTGGTGGTCTTCCAATCCCTGGCTTCGTTTCAGCTCAACTACATCAAGACTTGGCTTCCTTGCCAACCAGAACACTCACGCCAGGGAATTCACCGCTCAAGCCTCCTGACTCCCACTGCCTTCTCAGCCTCACGCGGCCAGCTGTCCTTTTGCCGGTCACTCCTGTTCCTTCATAAAATGCTCAGCAGGAGTGACCACTTCCAACTGCCCTAGGTGTTGCCCAAACACCCCTGCTAGGGCTCACTGTCCAGCTGCCTACGATCGCTCACTTACTCGCTCATGCTCACACCGGCTCTTTCTCCTCGCTGCTTCCTGCAACCTCCATTCTTCCTTTTCTTTCTCTTTCTTCTTCTCTCTTTTTTTCCATACTGCCAGCTCATCCCACCACTGCCACCAAATGTGACGATGTGGGTTTGCTGCATGCTCCCATCGTCCATCCGAGAGCCCTTGAACCCTGCACCGTCCGTAATGTTACCGATGAGCACAGCAGTGAAGCACGACAAATGGAGCAAGGGGATGGTGCAAAAAGGGTCAAGTGCTTTTATTAAAAACAACAACAAAACAGTGTCCAAATTAAATAATGTGCAGTGCTTTTCAAAAATCATCACCACACTGCACTTAGCTTAGTGAAGGAGCATGGTGATGTGTGACTGAAGTGGTTCCTGGGGTGATTTGCAGTGCGTGATTTGCAGTACGTGATTTGCAGTGCATGTGAGTCTCACTTAGGTGCACAGGTGAGGAGTCGTCCACATCCGTAATTGCTCCTGGTAGCCACGATTGCCACAGGTGAATCACGTCCCCATCATAAATAGAAGCGCAAGGCGGCTAGGAGGAGGAGAAGAAAAAGAGAGAGAAAAGGAAGAATGGATTTTGCAAGAAGCAGCGAGGAGAGAGAACCGGTGTGAGCAAGACCGAGGAAGTGAGCACTCATAGGCAGCTGGACAGTGACCCCTAGCAGGGGTGTTTGGCCAACCCCTAGGGCAGTTGGAAGTGGTTGCTCCCACTGAGCATTTTATGAAGGAACAGGAGTGACCGGTAGAAGGACAGCTGGCCGCGTAAGGCTGAGAAGGCAGTGGGAGTCGGGAGGCTTGGGCGGTGAATTCCCTGACATGAGTGTCCTGGTCACCAAGGAAGCCAAGTCTCGATCTAGGTGAGCTGAACCGGGGCCAGGGATCGGAAGACCACCAGATCAGTTATGTGGAAAGAAGATCAGCTGCAGGTATGTCGACTCTCCTGTTGCAAAGCCCGATGGGAGAAGCAGGGGAGCCACCAGGTAAAAAGATACCGGGCTTTGTGTTTTTAAAGGATTGTTTCCAGCGTTGTTTTAGCCTGGTCGGTTTTTAAAAGGATTGTTTTTTTTCTATGGTGTTTTTAACCTCCACTTCACAACTGTTTTAATAGGTTATTTATTTATTGAAGATTTTTGAGAAGCACTGAACTTTATTTAATTTGGACACTGTTTTGTTGTTGTTTTTAATAAAAGCACTTGACACTTTTTACACCATCCCCTTGCTCCATTTGTTGTGCCTCACTGCCATGCTCATCGGTAACATTAACAACGGTGCAGGGTTCAAGGGCTCCCGAATGGACGATGGGAGCATGCAGCAAACTCGCATCGTCACAACATCATGTCATTGGTAAAGTTTGGAAGTGTCATTTTAGACTTGTTACAGTGATGTGAGCTTGCATTCAGTTGAGAAAAATATACAAAAATAAATTGAATTAAATAAGGGCATTAGTTAAACTATTGGTGTTGCACGCAAATGCAGAATCTATGCTTGTGGGTACATAAATTATGGGGACCTATTTATGAACAAAAAGACTTCTGCAAATTGAATAGTCTTTGAGTTGATATGCTAGGTCATCTAGATAGAGTTTCCTTCTGAAGATGCCAGGGAATATATAAATATATGGATATTTTTATATTTTATCTGTGTAATGAAAACAACTGCATATTTAATGCTGAAATTCAAAATTGCAAATTCAAACAAAAAACATTCAATCAGACTTACCTTCTTTTGGAGGACACAGTGGAATATAAAAATAAACATTCCTTGTAGAGAGTTGAATATGGTAAAGAGATAAGCCATGATAACAGTATTTTCATTGATGTACATTAGTCCAAAAGCCCACGTTAATCCCAAGAGACAGAGAAGTGCTATAGCTCCAATAACCCATGATCTGTAGAGGAGAAAAATAACATTTGCGATATCCAAAGTTAAAGTAGTTTTAAAAAATTAATGCATCTATTAGAAATTTCTGAACAGTATTTACATTTCTTTACTATATAAGGAGTTGATTTTTTGCTTGTGAGATGATTATTTTGAATTCATTTGGGGAAGTATATATTATAGGGCATACACATAATAATACACTTCTAAAAGGTGAAACAAATGATCAGAAAGCATTGAAAAATTAAGCAAATACTGTATTAAATTTTCATTTATGCATAACCATTTTGAATATCATTAACTCTTTACTAAATCTATCACAGTTAGTTTTTTGCCACTAAACTAGATCTGTAGGCTCATTGCTGTATAAAGCCTTGTCATTGTTACTGATTTTCACAGTCATTTTACAATCTTTTTTTGGGAAATTGACACCAAGATTGTAGAGACAGGATATTTTATGTGGAATTTATTGCAGGGAGGGGTGGGGGTGGGGGCTCAAACCAATTTAGCAAGGGATTCTTGCAGGAAGTTGTTATAAGCCAATCCCCAGGAAGGCCATAAAGCTACATAGCTGGCAAGCTTCAGCTAAACAAATGGAATCCACTACTTGAAGGCAGATGTGAAAAGGCCGTGTGTGCACCCATTGGTCTGAGGTATGGCTGTTTGGAATTGTTTTTTGTATTACTGCACCCTATTGGTCTAAAGATTTGGACAGAAATGTATAAAGTTGGTCACTTTACCCCTCTCTCACTCACACCATGGCCATAAAGAGAACACAATTGGGAGCACAACTCAGCAGCCATATTGAGACAAGGTATGTGGCCTGTCCTGAAGAAAGCTGACTAGAAATTATGACTTAACCATGTTTGCTGCCTGAAACAACACATCTAGCATTTATTAGGTTGTATGGCTGCCAATATTTACATGCACTTTGCTTCATTAATATTATTTCATGATTATTATCAATCATACATTATTAAAATGTGTAACTTAACTCCAGCTTGTCATTTTAAGTTTTATGTAATTGCCTCAGATTATAGATGTAGAATTGGAAGGTGGGAAGAAGTGGTAAAGAATTTTATCTTATAAACAGTAGTAAGACAATGGAATTTGAGGCATTCTGATAATGTCCACATAATAAAGAGTACAAAAAGGGAAAGTAAAGCCAAAAAGGACTCCACTAAAACAAAACACCTGTTTTCAAAAAAAGCATCTGACTTTACTAGCAACATCCCTCGCTTGTGAACACATTGCTTCAAAGTCCAAATAGCTAATCTGTAACAAAGTCATTTTAGCCACAGAACATAATAATAAACCATTTTCTTAAATAAAAATTACAGTTCTCCTGTTTGTACCATTTATAGCCAATCTTCCATTTTCATAAGCACAATCTCAGTTACTAGCAAATTTACTCTGTTGCCCTGACTCTTAACAACCAAAGAAAGCAGAAAACCCACCTAATTTATTTAACATTTAGTAATTCAAACCCCAATCTACACATTGCTAGTATTGTTATCCATAACAATAACTAATATTGTCAGAGATATCTTTAGCTTTGTTACACACATGAAACAAGACACATTTATACTTTTGATACATCTTTATCAATAATAATAATAATAATAACAAGGCCAATGGGAATATTTATGAATGGAGACTGAATATTATGTTGAGTGATGTGTCATGATTTATATTACTAAAGCTCTTTTTGATAGCATTACAGATTCTACTAGTTGTCATTTGTAATAAGTATAATTTATATTTTTATTTCTCAATCCCAAGTAATTTCCAGCACAATCATTTAAAATGTATTATTGATTCACAGAAACCCATTTCGCTTGAAAGTTCTGTTAAATTTTTGAAACCCGGTGATGAGATGCACAGTTCAAAAGAAATTTCAGGTTAGGGCTTGAAACTCGAAGGTGACATGCACAATTCAAACAATGTTCAATGAATGAGGTTCAAAGATACTAATCTAACATGCACAGTACAAATAAAATGTCAAACATTCTTTATCACAATATGATGACCTACACAATTCAAACAAAGCTTGATGATTGTTGTTTGAAACTCTAAGTTGATATGTGCAGTTCAAATGGAGGACAAAGTGTGTTTCAAAACTTGTAAACAACATGTGAAGTTGCTGATGATTTGTGATCGTTTTTGTGTCTGTGATGTGATTTTCTATGTCTGATATAGCATCAAAAAATAAAAGTATAAAATACATTAAGGAGTTTCACTGCAAAACATATTATATTTCATAGATTTAGAGGTACTGGTGTAGAAGGATTGGTGATTAAATGGCCAATGTCATACTGAACATATATTTTAGAAAAACACAACATAAACTAGTATTCAGCATGCTTTAATGCGTGTTTTCATTTTTGCATGCTATACGACAGGCATGTCAAACTGAGGGTCGCCCGAGGGCCATATGGGTCACATTTGTGTTGTCATGAGGGCCACACACAACAACTAATTGAAGTAATTTAATTAAAATGATTGCAGAATATTTTTACTACTTAAACTTAGAAATGTACGATGTGCATACAAATGGTTTAGCGGCTAGCCACATTCATGAATGCAAGGTAATGAAGTAGTTTAATAAAAGAAAAACAATGAAGTTTAAAACGGTAACATAGACTTGTATGCAACAGCAACAAATACATTGTACAAAAATTACAACAACAAATAAATGAACACATTTATTTACGACTGTTCAATCATTTTTAGTGTTTTGTCCTGAGGCTTGACACCACATTTTAATGACAATTTTTGGTATATCTGGCTGAAATGTCTGTGCAGTTCCGACTTTGATCAGAGATGAGAAGTGTTGATCAGTCAGCCTTGTTCTCTGAGAAGTTTTGTTGATTTCATGAAGGAAAATAACTGTTCACGCACATAGGTAGAACCGAACATTGCCATAATCTTTGTGGCAAACTTTTTGAAGTTTTTAAAATTTTCAGGAAGGTATGAAAAGAAACCAGGTATCCCCACTTCAAGATACTTTGGTCTGAGTGTAGAATCCGACTGCATTTCTAATAGTTCCATCTGCAGGCTTTCTTCTGCCTTGACAACATCAAAGGTGAATGGTGCTGAGAATAATGCAAAGTGGTGTTCAAAAGATGAGAAATCACAAAATCTTTCCTGAAATTCCTTTGATAACAATTCCAGGTGATTGTCATACTTAGCAAAGGTAAGTACAGACTCAGTATTGGCAGTGTTTTTCAGCTCTTTGCACTTAGGAAAATTAACTAAATTTTCATTTGACAACTGTGAATTCCATAAGCTTAGATTTGCAATGAAGCACTTGATGTTTTCATACAACTGAGTGATGAGTTTGTTTTTACCTTGTATTTTCAAATTAAGATCAGTTAGTTGTGCAGTAATGTCCACAGCAAAAGCCAGATCCTGGAGCCAACTTTCATCTTTTATTTCATCTGTGTTTTGACCTTTCATCTCCAAAAACATAATTATTTCTTTTCTCAACAAATAAAATCTTTTCAGCACCTTGTGGCATGACAACCAGTGGACTTCTGTGTAGAATGGAACATCTGTGAACTGATTATCCACATCTTCCAACAACTGGCTGAATTGACGGTGGTTGAGAGCACGGCCCCTGATATAGTTCACTGTCTTTGTGACCATACTAAGCACATAATCCAATTTTAAAATCTTTGAACACAAATTTTGCTGAATGAATAATGCAGTGAAAATGTGCAAATGATGAATCTGGATGAGAGTTTTCTATTTTTAGTCATAACTTGGCAGCAACACCATTATGTCTGCCAAACATCTGTAGATGGTGCATGCAAGTTTACTCAAATCCAAACCATAGTCATGCAGAACCTGCTTGACTTTCTCAAAGATGTCCTGGCTTGTTGTAGTGTCATGCATGGGGATCAGTTCAATCAGTTCTTCATAAATATTAAATTCACTGTCACAGGCCCTGATGAAAACTACAAGCTGTGCTATTCCAGTGATGTCAATTGTCTCATCAATAGCAATAGAAAAATGTTCAAATCTTGATGATGCGGCCTTAAACTGTTGTTTCAAATCACCTGACATTTCATCAACCCCTTCAGCAACAGTGTTCCTGGTTAATGAAATATCTTTGAATAAGTGTGCTTTCTCCAGACATACAATTTGAGACGTTTTTACGAGGCATTGCTTTACAAAATCTCCTTCACTGTAAGATTTCCCACTAATGGCTATCATTCGGCTGAGTTCATAGCTTGCAGTAACGGAAGCAACATTCCCTTTTTCGTAAAAAAGGTCTGCTGCTGTCTCAAGTTAACCTTCAGTTCCTTGAGACTTGAAACACGCATTGGGTCTTCATATTTATCATAAGATCAATGGCTCGTTTCATAATGTCTTTTCAAGTTGTACTCTTTGGGTGTGGCAATGCTGTTGTTTTTAGTAAATTTCCTATCGGAGGAACCGGCATTCATCCATCGATTCCTCCTTTTCCTCTTGGATGCTCTGACGGTCTGGGTCTAAGCATGGTGAACGCTCAAATCCGATCCCGTCTGCGTCACTGCAGAGTGATGGGAATCTGCCGCAGGCTTGGACCCAGGGCACTCATCAGCCCCTGGGCACTCATCAGCCCCTGCAATCTCACTCTCCTCGCTCCGCGCGCAGCCTGCACCACCGCGTCCACTGTCGGAGAATCGCTTACTTGCTGCCGGTCATTAACATCACGGCCGATTTCAGCGAATTCACTCTCATGTTGTACGGGGAAGGCTATAATCACCTTCCCTGCCGTATTCCGCCGGCCAAAGGCTCTAGCGTCACGCCGTTCCTCCAAAGCACGCGGCGTCTCGGATGACGCGACCGCCTTCCCCTTCAGCTTCTGTAGCTCCACGGAGAGAGCACATAGCACCTGCAACAAAGGTGACTCTATGGGCCGAAGGCACTCCTCCATCTCGCGCAGAGCCACCGGCAAGGACAGGAAGACAGACATCGTTGGGCTTATCTGTCCGTCAGCCACACACGTCATCTACCTCCTGCGGGCCTCTCCCTCTGGCCCAATCGGGTCACTCTCTGGCATGGGACGGACATTCCTTGGTCCCGCCTCAGACCAATCATCGGCGGGCACACAAGACATACCGCCCAATCCTGTGCCATCTTGTCTCCCCCTTTCCAGGTGCGGTGGCGTGCCTCCTGGCAGCCTAGCAGCTGCTGCGATTCCTTGAGCTGCAGCGGCTCCGATTTCGCAGCATCTCCTGTTGCCACCCTCGCATTGCCGACAGCGTGTGGACCGGCTTGCTCCTGCCATGGACACGGATCCGGATCGTCCCTGCCTGAAGAAACAAAGGTGAGTCCAACCCCGAAGGACCGACTACCGCGGGGCAGGGCACTTACCTCCTGGATCCCGTCACTCCGAGGCACCTGCATCGGTGTGGCCCGCAGTGAGTGTGTGGGATCTGCTGCTGCGCCGGGCCATCCACAGAATGATTTTTTACTGCAGGTCCCCATCTTGTAACAGACAGAGAATCCTGCCGACTACGCCACTGTGGAACTGGACCTGGACACAGACAGGCGGACAACGTTTTCACACCTAACACACTCATTTTATTTACAACTATATTTACAAAAGTCAGTGCACAACCCAGTGCCTCCAGCACCGATCCCCCAAAGTCCAGGCCTCACAGTCACAAAATGCCTTCCTTCTGGCCGCCTCCACTCCTCTCTCCGAGCTCCATCCTCTTCCACCCAACTCTCGCGATGAATGAAAGGAGGCGGCCCCTTAAATACCAGCCCGAATGGGCTCCAACTGCTATCCCGGCCATCCTCTGCGGACACACCCCTATGTGCCGGTTGCGCATCCGGAAGCCCTCCGGGTGTCCCTAGTCTTCTCCCCAGCACTTCCTGGTGTGGCAGAAGTGCTGAGGTCCAGGGTTCTTCAGGCACCGGGGCGCCTCCTGGCGGTGGCCACGGGCCCCTACAGGGTTGGGCTTCCAAGCCCTCTACCCATGGCCCCCAACACAACCAGGGCGGTCGCCCCCTCGTGGTCTGGAGGAGGCACAAGCCCTCCTCTGGTCCTCCTGGCTGTCCCGGCTAGGCTCCACCCCCACACACATGCCACAGTGTGTAATCTTCAGTACAGAGAGGGCATACCATTAACAATGTGTTCTATCCTAAATGACAGCTTCTGAGCTCTTTTCACATTTTCTAAAGACAAGTGCTTCTCAGTTTGTTTATTACTATTATTTACATTGTTTTA
Source organism: Polypterus senegalus (assembly GCF_016835505.1). Lineage (NCBI taxonomy): Eukaryota > Metazoa > Chordata > Cladistia > Polypteriformes > Polypteridae > Polypterus > Polypterus senegalus. The sequence goes on along the minus strand of NC_053157.1, from coordinate 101,362,371 downwards.
TTTTAATTCATTTTTGAACATATTACCCGTGTTCATTAATTGTGTAGATATATAATGTTTGGTAAGAATAAACAAAAATTAACAAAATGTATAGAAGTTATGGTGCGTTTTGCTGATAACAAAAATAATCGTTTGACTGAAATGCTGAAATGTTATGCTGTGTAGATTTATATTTGGCAGTTAAATGTTTCAGTAAACAATAGATTTATTACACAGTATATAGATGTATGTTGTCAGTGTTCTCTGTTACATTTGGTCAGTGTAGCGTCTATCAGTGCAGCTAAAATACATTGAGAGCAACTAATGCATGAGGTGGCAAAAGAAAGCTCAAATGATGTGAGGCCACATACCTTCTGACTCTAATGCCCAGGTGTTTTTTCTCATTATTGCAACTCTACTATTATTACAAGGGCACAGTGTTGGCTCCGAGGCTAGGGATCTGCACTGGAAATCAGAAGATTGCCAGTTTGAATCCTGTAAGTGACTCTACTCTGTTGGGCCCTTGAGCAAGGCTCTTAACCTGAAATTGCTTTGATCTGGGTATGACGTTAATTTTCATCCAGCTCTGTGAGCAAGTCCTCCAATTTACAGGAAGAACTTGGGGGTTTGTGGCAGGATTGGCACTCCACCATAATTAAAAACCTCACACTTTTCCAGTGTGGTGCTGAGCTGTCACTCACTGCATTTGGGTCCCAATCCAGATGGTTCGCTGTGTGGTAGGTGTGGCAACGCATTATCAGTGCATGCTCCCAACCAAACTGTTATTTACTATTATTATTACTGAACACATATGTAAAGCAAATGTGTGTCTTGTTTTATGAGTATGACAGAAAGGACAATAAAGTGCTGAAAAAAACTTACAGTGTTGACGATTGGTAACAGGTGATAGCAGGCATCTGCTTCGGGGAACATTATTGGCAAGCGTCAGGGAAATGTTAAATGTGTCATTGACTGGTTCCGTGCTTCTGTGACTGTAAGATGGGTCAAAAGTGCAGAAATCAAAATAGCTTAGTCTTTCATTAATTATGTTTACATAAATTATTTTCTCTGCTCTGCTGGATGGAGTTGGCATGAGTGATTGCCCCCAAGCCTTTGACAGGATGCATTCACAAGGAGCGGATATTGCTTGCAAAATCATGCTTTTTTGAAAGTTTGGGTCCAGAGGTGCTTTTCTTAGCTGCTCCTTCTTGCCAGTACTTGAGAGAACTTCATGTTGACTTCTTTATGAATCTGCAAAGTATGTTTATATTTTTGTCTCACTAATATAGAAGGCCAGAGGCTCCATAAAAATGGCAAAAAATGCTCTTGATGGCACTGATTCAGTTGAAAAAGAAATAAATACTTATGAAGCACATGCTTTTATATACAGGCAGTCCCCGGGTTACATACGAGATAGGGACTGTAGGTTTGTATTTAAGTTGAATTTATATGTAAGTTGAAACAGGTACATTATTTTAATAAATGCTATTGTTGACCAACTGTAACCAAGTGCTCTGCCAATGAATGATAGAGTTTCACCTCTTTCTGACCTTTTTATTATTTCTAATTTATTTTCAATGGTGATGTTTTTCTCTTCTTTACTGTATCACCAGCACTTGCATCAGATTTGTGTTTCAGAGACATTCTTGAAGGGTGAAGACAAAAGATTATCACAGCAGGAAGGCACCAGACGTCAACATGTCTGATGTATAGGGTGGTCCAGATCTAATTATGCCAATTTCATAACGCTATAACTTATTCAGTTTATTACATAGAAAATCACCAGAAAAATCCCAGACCATCGAAAAGTGTGCGAACTGATGACATGAAAAATCGTCTTCGCGCCGAACTGCAATCGTCCATTATCGGCATTAATCAAAGTCATCCAGACAATCTGGATCTGCATAATTAGATCTGGGCCACCCTATACTGACAAGAGACAACTTCCTGCTATTTGCGTAAAAGTAGAAGCAGGCTTACTATTGAGAATAAATGGAGGCAGTGAGGGGCTCACCCAGCCCACCTCACAGTCACCTCTACTACAGTATGCTGCCTTGAATGTCCGCTGCACCACTGCCCCCATTCAACACGCAACCATCCGAGGCACACTACAATGATACACAAATACCCCCCCACCCCCACCCCCCCATCCTCGTTCACCCTAAATGGCCTCAGTTCAGCCACAACCGGGTCACCGCTTGCAGCATTACCAGCCGCCCACCTAGAATGAAAAGGCAGCCGTGTGTGGTAGGCGGGCAGTAAAACAGCTTGCCGCTGGGAGCCACCCGAGGTGACGCTACACTGCGTGAGCAGCAAAATTGCCCCATTCCAGCCTCCATCCAGCCACCGCTTGCAGTGTCCCAAGGCAGAATATGATGGAGTGGCAGTTACTAAGGCACATGCATCGCAGCTGTGGCCCTGTTTATATGTTGTAGGTCGGATGTCTGTAACCTGGGGAATACCTGTACATTATATTTGGAATTTGATATTGCATATCAGCTACAAATTTGAAAATCACTGAATACTGAACTAGCAATGCTTACTTAGGAGTGCCATGCACGTATACTGCTGTGATGACCATGTTGGATTTACAAACTCTACTGTGAAGTATTTCAGCCTCTCTGGAATGACAGAAATGAAGGAGAATAGAAACCGTATTTTTAATAAGCATGCTGCCTGAGGCAAAATATTGTAACACTGTCTAGTGCCTGCCAATGTTGACCCAATGGGTTCTTGTTCATTTTATGCTCTTTTAGTAATTTGCTACCCTTAATAGGACTGCTAACTTTTAAGTCATACAAATATAGAATGATGTACGACTTTGCAGAATTCTTGTTTTTATAGGCGTTGCTACTAAAGGTGATGTTAATGGCAGCTCTTACTTTGGTGATTTATCCCTGGTGGATATAACTTTTCCAGCACCGTTGCAATACGCTCATCAGTTTAATGGAGATTCTATGTGGAAAAGGCTCACATACCAAGAAACAAGGTTTGTCTCACATTCGTTTTTCATGATGTCTTTTAAAAGTATTTATTGACATATAAATAAGTAATATAAACTGTTTTTTGTAATCAATTTTTTTTAAATTCAATAATCATAAAAAGAAACATTTAAGAGTTAATGAAAGGAGAGCAGATTATCATCAACAACTCCCCCCCATGACGCCTGACCCCCAACCCCCTTTGCGAAATTGCAGACAGCGAGCACCACCCGAGAAAAAGTAATAAGAAAAGGGGAAAATTTGGGATTAAATAACAAATTTATATCAACTTTATTTTTACTGAGACAGCACTGCATGTATGAATCCTACCTACAGGACCTGCAAGACTTGAACTCATGTTAGCACTCCGCAAAGACTGGGAAGCACCACTGCTTTTAGTTATGAACCAATGAGGACCGAGCTGTTGACACAACCGGCTTCTGACTGTGGGGCTACCAATCCTCAGGATCATGTGACAGATGCATCTAAAATACGCATTCAAGCAGTGCTTATGAACATCTGCATTTCAAAGACCTGACATGCTGTCAACACATTAGTATTGAGCAATCCATTACTAGATGAATGGGGAACATGCAAACTCCACATGGACTTAAATCCACTGTGGGATTCAAATCTATAATATTGTATTGTATTGTGTTGTATTGTATTGTATGCTAATCACAATAAAATAATAAACAAATCGGTTGGCAACTTGGCTCTCTTCAACCAACACAAAAGAAAAACACTATGCCTATCCCAATGTTTTGGTAAATGAAAAAAAAGTTAAGTAATTAATTTAAAGATAAATGAGCCTGTGTTTGTATGGTTTTATAACAGTTTTGTGTGAGTTGCTTTTTTTGGGTGATTAGCAACTATTGACCCATAGTTAATATGTATTGGTGAACTACAAATATTTCTTATTCATCCTATGGTACATTTACTTCTGATAACAAACTTTCTTATAGTGAATTAAAAGTCCTAGAATGAATCTACTTTGTTAACTGAGTTGCTATAGTTATCAACATCAAATACTACTACTACTACTAATGATAATAATAATAATAATAATAATAATAATAATAATAATAATAATAATAATAATAATAATAATAAGAATAATAATATTATTATTATTATTATTATTATTATTATTACTAACAAAATACCTTCAGTGAGAAGTAGTGTGTTAAAGAAGCAATGAAAAGAAAAGGAAACATTTTGAAAATAACGTAACCTGATTGTCAATGTAATTGTTTTGTCACTGTTGTGAGTGATGAGTGTTGTTGTCATATATATATATATATATATATATATATATATATATATATATATATATATATATTTACACACACACACATAAACATATATATATATATATACATACATACACACACACATATATATAAACATATATATACATATACATACATATCTACATATATACACACACAGCTATTTCGTATCAGTGCAATACGCTGTTTGTTAAAACGGTTGACTCCGCTCTTACGTGCAATAACAAATCAAATCATTCAGTTGTCTTTGCTCATATGTCATTTTAGAGCTGGACGCCTGGCATCTTTTTGGCAACAAGTTCGTTTATGTTTGGTGTGAGGTTCTGTGTTGTGGAGATTCTCAGGATGGATTGCAGGTGCTCATCAGTGAGGCGACTCCTGTGTGCTGTTTTGTTAGTCTTTATCACTGAGAAGAGCTTCTCACACAGATATGTGCTACCAAACATGCACAAGGTTCGAGCCGCATGTAGAAGGACTTTTTTTGTTCTTCAAAGTCACCAAAGCGCCGTGCAAACTCAGTGCGCAATAACTCTAGTAAGCGGTAAGTGTTTGGCAAGGCAGCTGAAGCGCTGCATTATGGGATCTGTAGTTTATTGTGTTACCAGCGCTTCATATACCCGGCTTTAATAACAATAATACAGTATATAAAATGATCTCGGGCGGATATAATTACACCCGGGCGGATGTGGCCCTGCCCTTGAGTTTGACACATATGGACTAAATAGAACTTGAAAAGATATATTTTTCAAATGTGATCGCGCAATTCAGATAGAGTTGACGCGCACTACAGCCTGCATGCCTCAATGAGTCATCCTCCCCTCGCTCTTACTTTTTTACCGTTCATCTAATGAATACACTGAGTATGGCTTTACCAAAACAATCATTGATGGCGAATAAAGTATCCATTATTCGAGTATGTAGAGCGGGATATATATATACATATATATATACCCAGCGTATCGCAGCGAGAAGTAGTGTGTTAAAAAGCTAGAAAAGAAAAGGGAACATTTTAAAAATAACGTAACATGACTGTCAATATACAGTATTTGTTTTGTGAGTGTTACTGAGTGTTGCTGTCATCAAGGATTTGATTATCATTATTTCTTTCAATCAGGTTCGTATTTGTAGGATGTGTTGTGTTCAAGTTACATTCCGTGTTTGTCAATCGTTGTAAAGATGACAGGTTTCATTCATCGATTCGTTTCTTACTGCATCAATAAACAGCTCGTCTTCTTCTTTATCTGAGACCTGACACACTGCATGCACGGGTTTTTACACTGTCTTCCTTTAGCGGGACATTGACTTTTTCCACCGTGTGCTTTGTTTCCACAGTAGCTGCATTTATGAATATGCTTATCAGACGCTTCATATTTTTTGCTGCCTTTTCAATTGTGTAATTCGGTTTTTGTTCAGTGCTCTTTGGAACTGTTGCTTTTTATCTGTGCACTGTGTCAGTTCACGTGAGCCACTCGGTGTACTTGCATCGAAGGTTCCCAGCTGTGCTGGTGCCATCTCGTGCTATGTCCATAGCTTTATTTAATGTTACCTTAGTCCTGGCACTTAAAACTTTCTCTCGCAGTTTCGCTGAGTTTGTGTCAAACACCACCCTGACCATCTCATCTTCCTCTCCATAAGCACAGTCCTTCACCCGTGAATATTTACCCGTGGCAGTTTGCTATTGGATTGCCGCTGACGGACGGCCTTATATGGGCAGGCACTAAATTACAAACGCCAGCGCAGCCTGTCTATGAACTTAATTTAAAGTGTAGGTTTACATCGTGCTTTGTTTCCGAAGTAGCAGAACTCATGAATATGGTTGTATATGTCACTCGCTCACTTCTTATTGTTTCGCTGCCTTCTCAATTATATAATGCATGTTTTCTTAAGCGCTTTTTTGAGGTCTTCCTGGTTTTCTATGTACTGCGTGATTACGTGGGAGGCGTGATGATGTCACACGAAACTCCGCCCCCACGGCGTTGAAGCTCATCTCCATTACAGTAAATGGAGAAAAACTGCTTCCAGTTATGACCATTACGCGTAGAATTTCGATATAAAACCTGCCCAACTTTTGTAAGGAAGCTGTAAGGAATGAACCTGCCAAATTTCAGCCTTCCACCCACACGGGAAGTTGGAGAATTAGTGATGAGTGAGTGAGTGAGTGAGTGAGTGAGTGAGTGAGTGAGTGAATGAGGGCTTTGCCTTTTATTAGTATAGATTATTATTATACATTTTACATAATAGGTGCCTTTCTTAACACTCAAAATCACCTTACAATGAAATTAAACAAAATTAATAAAATATAAAAACAAATAGGATAAAATCAAGTGGCAATAAGGTACAGAGGTAGTAGCAAACATACAAAGATAACAGGCAGTAACAATGTTAAATTCATAATTGGCATGCCAGTTTGAAAAGAAATTCTGAGGGAAGTTTTAAAATGTGTTATTGAGTCTAGTCTAGTCTGAATAAGGTGTAAGTGAGTGATGTTTTTTTTTTTTGTTTTTTTTTATTCATTTTATTGCAATCTATACAAAGCAATCAAGCTTTGCAAAAAGAAAAATTGAGTTAAGAACAGATCGATCCCCACCCCTGAGAGAGAGCAAGCCAAACGGCGTAAAATTTAAGGCTTGTAAACATACCTAAATTAATAAATTCTCTGTGCTTTATGAAATTATTTTAAAATATTACTGATTAGATCCTGACTAGAGTCTGCGTGCGAAAAGTATAGTGAATGCAATCTAAATTTTTGTCTTTCTCCACTTTAAGCCCCTCTGGAAGAACCCCAAACACAGCTGTTAATGGGTTAGGAGGGATTGTAAGTCCAAGGCTATCTAAAAGTTAATAAAAAATTTTTGTCCAGAATAATGTTAATTTGGTGCAGGCCCAGAACATGTGACCCAGTGAGGCTGGGACTTGGTTGCAACGTTCGCAGGTTGGATCATGCCCTGGAAACATTTTGGAGAGTTTTAGTCGAGACAGATGTGCTCGATATATAATTTTAAGTTGTATAATTGTATGCTTTGCGCATATGGAGCTCGAGTGAATTCTCTGCATTGCTACTTTCCACTCCTTTTCCGATATATTAATTGAGAGATCTTTTTCCCAGTGTCTTCTTGGATCTTTGAAAGGGAGGGATTGTAAAATGATTTTATATATTGTAGAGATGGAGTCTAAGTCCTTGAGATTGAGCAATATTTTTTCCAGCATGGATGAGGGTGCAAGATGAGGAAAATCTGGAAGGTTCTGTTTAACAAAGTTCCTGATTTGAAGATAGTGAAAGAAATGTGTAGCTGGAATGTTAAATTTGGAATGTAATTGTTCATAGGATGCAAAGACGTTGTCTATATAAAGATCTCTAAGCAAGTTAATTCCAAATTTTTCCAGATATTAAAAACTGCATATGTTTGCGAAGGTTGAAAGAGGTGGTTCTCTTGCAGAGGTGCCACAGATAGAAGCTTCTCCGTCTTAAAATGCTTTCTACATTGGTTCCAGATTCTAAGTGAGTGGAGCACAATTGGGTTATTTGTATATTGCCGATAGCGTGTTTTATTGGAGCACAGAGCAAGGAATACAAAGAAGTACTGCAGGATTTTACTTCTATTGCGGTCCAAGCCTGTGTATGTTCTTCTATTTGTGTCCAGGTTCTTATCGCCTGTATATTTGCTGCCCAGAAATAAAACTGGAAGTTAGGTAGAGCCATGCTGACTTCTGCCTTTTGTCTTTGTAGGTTCGCTCTTTGGATGCCTGGATGTTTTGAATTCCAAATAAATGAGGTTATTGTTGAATCTAATTGCCTAAAGAATGATTTATTAATGTATATTGGAATGTTTTGAAATAAAAAAGGAGCTTAGGAAGAATATTCATCTTAACAGTGTTAATTCTTCCAGCTAGTGTCAGATGAAAGGTTGACCATCTATGCAAGTCTTGTTTAATTTTTTCCATGCAGACGGCGAAATTTTGTTGATATAGAGCTTTATGTTTACTTGTGATGTTTACCCCTAGGTATTTAAACTGTTCTGCAATGATAAAAGGTAGGGTATCTAATCTAATATTATATGCTTGAGAATTCACTGGAAAGAGTACACTTTTATTCAGATTAATTCTGAGACTAGAGATCTTTTGAAATTCTGTGAGTGCTGCTAAGAAAGCAGGCACAGAATTTTCTGGGTCCAAAATATACAGTACCATATCATCTGCATATAATGAGATTTTCTGTTCCAGTCCTTCTCTGCTAATCCCCTTTATCTGATCAGTATTTCGACAAAGTATTGCCAGTGGTTCAATGGCAATCGCAAACAGCAGCGGTGACAAGTGGCATCCTTGTCTATTGCCACATTCTAGTTTAAAGTAGTCTGAGCAAATGTTGTTGATGCAAACTGAAGCTTCTGGGTTAGTATACAGTAATTTAATCCATGCACAAATGTTCGGGCCAAACCCAAACAGTGAGTGATAAGTTTTTGTGGGATGCCAGATAGAATACCATTACAATAATCTACATATGAGGTGACTAGGGCATTAACCAGCACTTCAGTACTGTATTGCATAAGAACAATGGAATGGAAGAGAGATGGAAGAAGGCAGTCCGAGAAACATTACTTATATGGGAAGAAAAAGAGAGCGTACTTTTTAGAATGACGCCCAGGCTCTTAATCTGGGAAGAGATGTTTGTGTTAATGTTGTTAATTAAAATAGAAGAATGGCTAATCTTCTAGCAATGTTATACCATGGAAAACCAAAAGAGTGTCTGATTTAAAGAGAACATGCCATAGAGCTGAGCGTAAATGGAGGAAGACTAAACTTACCATCCACTATGAAATATTAAAAGTTAAAATAACAGAATACAACAACACTGTCCGTCTTGAGAGGCGCTGCTACTTCTCTAAGATTATAAATAACAATGCTAGTAATCCCAGAGTCTTATTTTCTACAATCGATCGCCTACTAAACCCAGGTAACTCAAAGGAATGCCTCCTAAGTACTTCCAGTAAAACCTGTGAGGCTATCGCTGTATTTTTCAATCAAAAAATTAATGATATTAGAAATAACATTGTATATCCATCCTACACTAAGGATTCTCCTAAACCCCAGCATTCTGCTATAAACAAATTAAACTCTTTCACTAGGATAGATTTACCCGATTTACAAAAAATAATATTTCAATTAAAAACCTCCACCTGCGTCCTTGATCCAATACCAACAAGGTTTTTCAAAGAAGTATCAGGCGTGCTAATTGATAATGTTCTTGACATAGTAAATTCATCATTAGATACGGGGGTCTTCCCAGACTCTCTTAAGACGGCTGTAGTTAAACCCCTTCTTAAGAAACATAATCTTGACCCCTTGGCTCTTAAAATTTTAGACCCATCTCTAACCTGCCTTTCTTAAGTAAAGTTCTGGAGAAGGCAGCCATTATGCAGTTAAATGACCACCTAAATAAACATGCTATTCTTAATAAATTTCAGTCGGGTTTTAGAAAAATTCACAGCACAGAAACTGCACTCGTTAAAGTAGTAAATGATTTGCGAGTGAATGCAGACAGAGGCCATTTATCTGTTCTCATCCTCTTAGATCTGAGTACTGCATTTGACACCATTGATCATAATATTCTTAGAAATCGCCTTGTTAATGGGTGGGCCTCTCTGACAGTGTCTTAAATTGGTTTGAAACCTACCTGACAGGGAGAAAATTCTTTGTTAGTTGTGGTAATTACAACTCGAAGACACATGAGATCCGATATGGTGTTCCACAAGGCTCTAACCTGGGTCCGCTGTTATTCTCAATCTACATGCTTCCGTTAGGTCAGATTATCTTGGGGCACAACATGAGCTACCACAGTTATGCTGATGACAAACAAGTGTACTTATCAATAGCACCTGATGACCCCGATTCTCTTGATTCACTAACACAATGTCTGACATGTATCTCAGAATGGATGAATATTAACTTCCATCCATCCATTTTCTAACCCGCTGAATCCGAATACAGGGTCACGGGGGTCTGCTGGAGCCAATCCCAGCCAACACAGGGCACAAGGCAGGAACCAATCCTGGGCAGGGTGCCAACCCACCGCAGGACACACACAAACACACCCACACACCAAGCACACACTAGGGCCAATTTAAAATCGCCAATCCACCTAACCTGCATGTCTTTGGATTGTGGGAGGAAACCGGAGTGCCGGAGAAAACCCATGAAGACACGGGGAGAACAAGCAAACTCCACGCAGGGAGGACCCGGGAAGCGAACCGAATAGTAACTTAGTAGTAAGTTAAAAAAAGAGAAAACTGAAATCTTAGTCATTGGCAATAATGGATACAATGAGGCTATTAGAAATAAACTGGATACATTAGGATTAAAAGTCAAGACAGAGGTAAAAACTGAGGTAATTGTTGACTGTAATCTGAATTTTAAATCGCATATTAATCAGATCACTAGGACAGCATTTTTTCACCTAAGAAACATAGCAAAAGTTAGACCTCTTATATCTTTGAAAGATGCTGAGAAATTAGTTCACGCATTTGTTTTCAGTCGACTAGATTACTGTAACGCACTCCTCTCAGGTCTACCCAAAAAAGACATAAATCGTTTGCAACTAGTGCAGAATGCAGCTACTAGAATCCTAACTAGGAAAAGAATATCTGAACACATTTCTCCAGTTTTAATGTCACTACACTGGTTACCTGTGTCATTCAGGATTGACTTTAAAATTCTGCTTATGGTTTATAAAGCCTTAAATAATCTCGCCCCATCTTATATATCGGAATGTCTGACACCTTATATTCCAAATCGTAACCTTAGATCTTCAAATGAGTGTCTCCTTAGAATTCCAAGAGCAAAACTTAAAAGAAGTGGTGAGGCGGCCTTTTGCTGCTATGCACCTAAAATTTGGAATAGCCTGCCAATAGGAATTCGCCAGGCTAGTACAGTAGAGCCATTTAAAACACTGCTGAAAACATATTACTTTAACATGGCCTTTTCATAACTTCAATTTAACTTAATTCTGATACTCTGTATGTTCAATTCTTCATAATAACTATTCGTACTGACCCCTATTCTCTCTTCTGTTTCTTTTTCCGGTTTCTTTGTGGTGGTGGCCTGCGCTACCTCCACCTACTCAAAGCTTAATGATGCTCCAACAATGGTGGATGGATTAAAAGGCAGAAGTCTACGTGACCATCATCATCATCAAGTCCTTCCGTGAAAACTCTAAATCCAAAGAGGACTGTTTCATTTATGTTCTGGTCTGGAATCCCTACAGATTTTTTTTGTTTTTTCTTTCCCCCCTGGCCATTGGACCTTACTCTTATTCTATGTTAATTAATGTTGATTTATTTTGTTTTCTTATTGTGTCTTTTATTTTTCTATTCTTTATTATGTAAACTCACTTATGTAAACACCAGAATTGGCAAACTAGGCACTTCTGTAGACCCTGCAGTTTTGTAAGAGCTTCCAGCGTCTGCCCAAAAGGATGTGATTGATCTCCTTCACCGCACCACCAGTATTGGAGTACCAAGTGCAATGATGCAACTCAGGGCACTGGAACCAGGATTCAGCGATCAGCAGCACCTGACCTTTTGCAAAGTTAAGGATCTAAGAGCCACTGTGCACCATGGTCACCTGACCCATGGGGACCGATACAATCCTCATAGCCAGCTCTGTCAGTGGCAGCTCCCTGTCAGTACCATTGAAGTCACTCATGATCAGAGGTGGTTTACTTCACAGGCACCCATCAACCGCTGAGTGAAGTTGTGAATAAAATGTCTCCCTCACTGAGACATCACTCAATGCACTCAGAGCATACACTGAGATAACAGACGAGATAACAGACAAGGCACACAGAAAATGCAGTAATCTGTGTCTCATAATAATGACTGAAAGAAGTGACATCAGATACTATTGGAAGGAGATGATCTTCTAAGGTAACAGCTACTTCCTAAATATGACAGCAATCAGAGTGATCAGACCAATAAAAGGTGTATCCACCTACAGAGATCTGGCTAGTCCCAGGTCTGCACCACTGAAAAGCAGAGTTTAAAAAGTGTAAAATTAACAATAAAAAGTGACATTGTGAAGTTAACATTAAAAATCCAGACACTGTGAAAGGGAATTTAGGGCAGGCCAGGTTTAGAAGTGTACATGAAGGGATGAACAATAATGTTAAAATAAATGAGCATATTAATGTTTTTTTAACACAAAGTTTAAAAATGCAAAAGTAAAATAAGCAACATATTAAAAATTGCTTAACTTAATGCTAGAAATATCAAAAGTAAAATAATTGAGCTTCTGTTTTATGTAGCTGAGCATAAGTTCATTATAGCAGTAACAGAAATCTGAAATCACAAGGTTGGGGATGAGTATAAGGGAGGTCATGTTTTACTAATATACAGGAACTCTACTGTAGAAGGAAGCAACAACACCATAGTCATGATCAGTAGTGAAGTGAATATATTATTACTTATCTAGATGCTCAAAAGGTATTTAAGAAATGAGGGTTATGTCTAGATGAGTGCAAAATCAGCTCAGAATTAGGTAATGTTAAAAGTGGTATTCCGAAGGTATCAGTGCTGGAATCACAGCTATATTTTAAATATTTAAATGATCTGGATAGGAATATAAATAACAAGATGGTTAATCTAGGTGGAATGCAAGCTAATTTTTAATCAGCTGAATCATTAAAAAGGGACTTTGACAGAATACAGGCTTGGGCATATTTGTGGCACAAAAAAAATTTGAATATAGGAGAAAGTAGAAATATTACATTTGAACATATAATAGGAGGTTTGAAACTTAAAAATACATCTTATGACAAAGACCTGAGTGTCATAGTTGACTTAACACACTCAATATCCAGACAGTGTACAGAGGTCATTAAGAAGTCTAAAAGACTGTTTGATTATATAGCAGATATGTAGATATGTAGACAAGTCAAAGGAGGTTATGCTTATGCTACATAATGGATTGGTGAAGCCTCACCTGAAGAGCTATGTACAGTTCTTGTCTCCATATTATATAAAAACAGATATAGCAGCACTAGAAAAATTTCTGCAAGGAGTGACTAGGCTGATTTCAGTACTGAGTGGTATGAGCTATGAAAAAAGAATAAAGAAGCAAACAGAGTATCAGGTAACTTAACTCTTTAAAATTCTAAAAGGAATTGTTCTAGTAGATTTTAAAGTAACAGCCTGTATACAGTAGTTGCTTTAAAACAAATTTAGCAAGAACAATGGGACACAGTTGGAAATTTGTTAATTGTAAATTTTGTACAAACATTAGAAAGTTTTTCTTCATGTGAAGGGGCATAACTGTCCTTAGTAAAGGAGAAGAAGTATTTTGGGATCTTTTTCATGAGTGATGGAAGAAACGAACATGAGATTAACAAGTGAATTCAGTAAAGATCTATACTGGTGAAGCAGGTTCCGAGTCTAAAGACAAAACTCATGTTTAGAATATTAGAACTTTAGAACAATACAGATGAGAACAGGCCATTCAGTCCAACAAAGCTTGCCAGTCCAATAACATTAAGTCTAGTTTTTGAAAGTCCCTAAAGTCCTGTTGTCTACCACACTTCCTGGTAACTTATTTTATGTGTCTGTGGTTCTCTATGTAAAGAAATACTTCCTAATGTTTGTCCAAATTTACCTTTAACAAATTTTCAATGGTGTCCTCGTGTTCTTGATGAACTCATTTTTAAAGTAACAGTCTCAATCCACTGTATTAATTCCCTTCATACTTTTAAACACTTCAGTCATGTCTCCTCTGAAATTTATTCAGTTTCAACTGAAAATACTTAGGTAATTTAATCTTAGCTTTTCTTGTAGCCCTGGAATCAGCTTAGTTGCTCTTCTCTGGACTTTTATAGACAGACTTTTAGAAGAGCGCCCTCTTCTATGTGCTGGTGTGCTGGAAAGGCAGCATAAAGAAGAAGGATGTCTCACACCTGGACAAACTTGTTAGGAAGGCAGGCTCTATTGTAGGAATAAAGCTTGACAGTTTAGCATCTGTAGCAGAGTGATGGGCACTAAGCAAACTCCTGTCAATCATGAAGAATTCATTGCATCCACTGAACAGTGTCATCTCCAGGCAGAGGAGTAGTTTCAGTGACAGATTTTTGTCACTGTCTTGCTCCACTGACAGACTGAGGAGATCGTTCCTCCCCCTCACTATGCGACTCTTCAATTCCACCCGTGGGAGTAAATGCTAACATTATTCAAAGTTATTGTCTGCTTTTACATGCAGTTTTATTACTCTTTAATTTAATAATGTTTTTGTATCAGTATACTGCTGCTGGATTATGTTAATTTCCCCTTGGAATTAATAAAGTATCTATCTATCTATCTATCTATCTATCTATCTATCTATCTATCTATCTATCTATCTATCTATCTATCTATCTATCTATCTATCTATCTATCTATCTATCTATCTATCTATCTATCTATCTGCCACAAACTTTCCCAATCCTGCATTCTGTCCAAGTCCCTCTACAATGATTCATGGATTCTAGATTATCTGACAATCCACCTAGCTTGGTATCATCTGAAAACTTAATCAGCTTGTTATTTATATTTCTATCCAAATCATTTATATATTTTTAAAATAGTAGTGTCCGTTGCACTGACCCCTATAGAACACCACTCTTAAGATCATTCAGTTCTGATAGGGTTACTTGCACCATAGGCCTCTGCTTCCTGTACCAAGCTAATTTTGCATCCATCTACAAACATCACCCTGAACTCTCACTTTTTTTAGTTTGATGCCCAAACTATCATGTGGCACCTTATCAAATGGTTTCCGGAAGTCAAGATAAATAATATCATATACTCCACTTTAATCATATTGTTTTGTTGCTACCACATAGAATTCCAATATTTGGTAAAGCATGACTCCTTCTTTTGAACCCATGCTGAATGTTCAGTTATACTCAGTTATACTCTTGTTCTTATACGTTCTGGCCTATAGCTGGTTGGATCTGCCCGGTCAACCGTTTTATATAACAGGGTAATATTTGCCATTTTTCAGCCCTTTGAAATTTCCCCAGTGTGCAGTGACTTCTTAAAAATAAGTGTCAAGTGTTTATAAATGTACTCACTAACATCCTTAAGAACTCAAGGATAAATATTTTCTGGTCCTGTAGATCTGTTTCATTTTAGCCCATTTAATCAAAGCAGTACTTGTTCCTCCATAATTTCTAGTGCCTCCTTAGTAGTTCCTTTTATGGCTGGAGGTTATCTACTTCCTCACATGTGAAGGCCTCAGAAAAATGTGAGTTCAGAGTATCTGCATCTGCATTCTTCCAAAATGCCTACAGTTATATTATATTATGTTCACTTGCTCTGTGACCCTGTAGTTAGGATATAGGTTGGATAAAGGGTGGATGGATGGATGGATGGATGTTCACTTGACCGTAGTGGCTCAATCCCCTCTACACCCTCAATTCTATCCTGATTATTACAAAGTAGTAAATCTAGACAGGCTTCCCCCGGTGTTGGTGGTTTAACATACTGTGTTAAAACGTAGTCATTGATTACCAATTACTTCTAAGACCAGGTTTATACTTCATGAGATGCAACATGAGCACCTGTACTATTTATTATTATGCACGTACAATATGTAAATCAGGAGGATTCCACCTGATTCCACCTTGTCCTGGGTATGACGTTAAACTGCATCTGGCCCTCCAAGCAGTCCTCCAACTTGAAGGAAAATTATGGGGGTTGGTGTCAGGATTGGCACTCCAGCCACCATAAAAAAACTTCACAAAGCTCCGAGACAACAGAAAGGACTCCTTTTTGCTCTCTGTGAGAGTAGCTCTGCTGCATCCACCCATAGGAAGGCTGCTCGCATCATGAAGGGGATGGGGGAAAGCCCTCAGGAGCCCCATCCCCGGAAGAGTTGAAACTGTTGGAGAGCTAATAGGGTCAGGTCTGTTGGGGATCAGAACTGGTGTGGTGTTGAGGCGTCCCAATTTGAGGCGGCCCAAACGGGTGGGCGCATGGAACGTCTTGTCTCTCCGGCAAGATGGTCATCTTCCTCTGCTGTCGGAGGAGCTGTGTAAACTCCGCATTTCAGTGGCAGCACTCTCTGAGGTGCGCAGACATTGGACTGGTCAGATCTCTGTAGGTGCATACACCTTTTATTGGTCTGCTCGGTCTGATGGCTGTCATACTTGGGGAGTAGCTGTTGTTGTAGCGGATTGGCTTCTTCCGATAGTGTCTGATGTCACTACTTTCAATGAGCATATTATGGGACTCAGATTACGGCACTCCCTGCATGCCTTGTCTGTTGTTTTAGTGTATGGTCCGACTGTGGTGAGTAATGTCTCGGAAAAGGAGACATTTTATTCACAGCTTTGCACGGTGGTTGATGGGTACCCACGAGGTGACACTCCTCTGGTTATGGTTGACTTCAATGCAACCACTGGCAGTGACAGGGCTGGTTATGAGGATTGTCTCAGCCACCATGAGTCTGGTGACCGTGGTGAAAGTGGCTCCATGTTCCTTGACTTTGCAAAAGGTCAGCAGCTGTGAATCACTGGATCCTGGTTCCAGCACCCTGAACCACATCATTGGACTTGGTACTCCAATACTGGTGGTGCGGTGAAGGAGATCGATCACATCCTCGCTGGAGGCTCTTGCAAAACTGCAGGGTCTACAGAAGTGCCCAGTTTGTGAATTCTGACCACAGACTTGTTGTTGCTACTCTTAGGATCCAGCTTAGGTCCAGTAGGTTACCACCTACTAGGAAAATGATCCTGGACTTGGTCAGACTCCAAGACCAGGCTGTTTCTAATAAGTTTTTGTGCAGTTTGTGTGAGGATCTTTCAGATTTGGGTACAACTGCCAATCCTAATGTGATGTGGGAGACCTTCTGTGACAAGACCCTTAAGGTTGCTGAGGGTTGTGTTGGTGTTACCGGTGTTCCCAGAAGGAGGTGTTTCATCCCGCAGGGCACCCTGGATATAATCAAGTAGGGTCGCAGCGCACAACTCAATGGCAACTCTGGCCTGTACCGGGAACTGAGAAGGACGGCTGCAGTTCTTGAGACATTCCCTCCAATTAGCTGTGAACCTCCCAATCTCTCTGAGATTGCACAGTTGGTGAACAAGCTGAAGGGGGGAAAGGCTGCATGGATCTGTGGTATCCGGGGTGAGCTTCTCTAGGTGGTAAGGCTGTCGTCCTGGCATTTCAAGCAATCTTTGCTTCCATTTTGGAGACTGGCATCCTCCGAACTGACTGAAAAACGGGACTTGTTGTCCCTATCTGGAAAGGGAAGGGTGATCGCCTGGATTGCGCCTGGATAACACTGCTCTCCGTGCCAGGTAAGGTCCTTGCGAGGGTCGTCCTCAATAGGATCCGTGATCACTTGCTGATCTACCAGCGATTGGAACAGTCTGGTTTTAAGCCTAAGAAGCATACCTATCGACCGCAACCTGGCACCGAGGGTTCCAATGGAGCGCAAACGCAAATATTGGCAGATTTTCGCAACACATTTGACTCAGTTGATTGAGCTGCCCTGTGGGACATCCTGAGGGTTTGTGGGATTCCCTCGAGGTTGCTGGATATCATGGCTGGCCTGTACACTGGTACTGCGAGTGCTGTGCAGAGTGGAGGCAGGACCTCTGTGTTTTTCCAAGTTGATTCTGGGGTTCGTCAGGGGTGTGTTCTTGCTCCTACTCTGTTCAATGTTTGTATGGACTGGGTGTTGGGCAAGGTCGTGGAGTCCAGCGGCTGTGGGGAATCTGTTGGTGAAGAAAAATTCACGGATCTTGACTTTGCTAATGATGGTGTGATCTTTGTGGATTCAATGGAGGCTCTGATCGGGGCGCTCGAGAGACTGTGAGGAGTCTGGGCTTGCGAGTGTCCTGGATAAAAACCAAGATCCTGGCCTTTAATGACCTCTTGGGCATAGCCATCAGCAGTGAGTCTGTCTGCAGAGGGAGTGTTTGTTGACCTTGTTGAGTGGTTTACTTACCTTGGCAGTGACATTCATGTCTCTGGTGACTCTTCCTGTGAAGTCAGTAGATGGATTGGGAGAGCATGGGGGGTCATGAGTTTGCTGGAAAGGGGTGTGTGGCGCTCCTGATATCTATGCAATTGGACAATGGTCCAAGTCTTTAGAGCTCTGGTGCTTCCTGTCTTGCTATATGGTTGCGAGACATGGACGCTATCCAGTGACCTGAGATGAAGACTTGACTCCGTTGGTACTGTGTCTCTCCGGAAAATCCTTGGGTACAGTTGGTTTGACTTTGTGTCGAATGAGCAGTTGCTCATGGAGTCCTCAATGAGGCACATTACCTGCATTGTAAGGGAGCATCAGTTACGGCACTATGGCCATGAGGCGCGTTTCCCCGAGGGTGATCCATCTCGTAAGATCCTCATTGTTGGGGACCCGAGTGGCTGGACCAGGCCAAGGGGTCACCCACGTAACACCTGGCAGATAGAAGGTCATCCCCGTCGGGTGTGACTGGACCGCGCGTCTGCCTTTGGGGTTGCAAACAGGGATTCCAAGTTGTTTCGCCGTGTAGTGGGTGTGGCAACACACTGTACCAGTACATGCTCCCCAACTTGACTTGACTTGACTTGCATTGTGAGATATCATGGTGAAAAAACAACATTTGGCATCTCTATGTTGTGAATTGCCTGAAACATTCACTTAATTCCAAGGATACTTTACCGCAACATCACTTAAAAGATGGATGTTTAATGATTACATCCAGGAACATGCCCATTCCAGCTAGCATAAGGTGTCAGACAGAAACAATCCCTAGACGGGGAATCAGCTCATTGCAAGGTGAATACAAGCGCACACATATACTATCATCATTTTAGCATCACCAAATCCCCAAACCTGCATGTCTTTGGAAAAACACAAGAGCACACTGTAGAAACCTACCAGGAAAACATGCAAGCTGGGTATAAATGGAACGTGACTCCCTGTGAGGCAGCAGCACTTATGGTATGCCACCATGCCACCCCCCACGTGTAATTATTAACAATATTAATTATTTAAATGAAGTTAATGATTTATCTGTAAAATGTAAAATACATGCTTTAACACATTTCATTATGAAAATATCAAGTACAGTATAAATCTAAGGATTCTAAATGTGCAGAAAGCTGAAAAATCATACATTTAATGTGTTTTGTGTAGCAATCGCTGCCTGCTGCTGCTGTCAGCGAAGGAGGAAGACCCAGAAGCATGTAGCGATTAACAACAGGGTTAGTTTTAATAACAAAATAAATTTCAAGGTTAAAGATGAAATTTCTACATTAACCATGAAATAGACCTTTTTTCTTCACTGTGTCCATAATTTATTTTTCTCTGTGGCTCTAATACAGTTCCATACCTTCTGATGCTGTTGCGAAGGTGCAAAAAAAAAAAAAAAAAAACAGCACAGAAGATGGTATGTGAGACATTTAAAATGTATTACATCATTACAATGGGGAATATGCAACGCTTATATTGTCTATGGAAAAAATAGTTGAAGAAAAGCACCACAAACATTTGTATGTCAGCATTTAAGTTTGATGATTTCCTTTACCACATCAAACTATTCATCAAACATCAAAACACGCTTATTGATCCTGTAAAATTTACAAAGCGGCTTGCTGTCACGTGTTGATAGTAAACAAAGACTCTGATGTCACATTCCAACTTGAACACAGTGTGCTCTCCATTTTTTTCTGGTCCTGCAACTTGTGCACGCGTCATGTTAATTTCTGAAGACATGCTCTGAGGATGTGTCAGCTGAACGCTGAGAGCACCATGATGCATACATGTGCGCATTCTGAGTGTGACGTAAAAAACCAGCCCTAAAAACTCTTGCTCTTGTGTTCCGCTGTTTGCAAGGTTAGCCCAGTTAATATTTGGGTAATTAGTTCCCCATGTCTATAATATCTCCCTGTAAACTTGACTTTTTAATATTACTAATTATATATTCATTGAAATTACTGTCTGTACTGGGGGGGGGGGATGTTTAAATTCTGTTTGAGATAAACGGCAACCCCACTTCCTTTTCCATTTGTCTATCCTTCCTAAAATGTGTATTCCTCTATGTTATACTAATCTCTGTATTTTTTTATTTAGCTTCAGTTCAGCTTAAGTTTCTAAAATTACTATAATATACGTAACTAGCCAACCAGCGGCGTAGCATACGCCGCATAATTATGTATTGATGGGTGAACACTTCCTGAAAGACACAGTTGTCCAAATGGGGTTGGTTTTGAGGATACGACTGTAGGTGAAAGAAAAGATGTAACTCTGGAGAGGGCAACATACAATACAGCATTTTACACACTTCATACAGCGATTCACATTTGCGACAAACTGTTTTACACGCCGCATACAGCGATTCACATCCACAACAAATATGATTCTTCTTAGATGGTGCTCTCGCGTCCACCCACGCTATCGAAGCATACACACTGCCTGGCCATGTGCCCTCTCGCAAAAGCAACCAACAGAGACCCCCACCAACTGTAAGACCATGGGACACCCCTCGCAAACTGTTTTACATGCTGCATACAGCGATTCACATCCGCAACAAACTGTTTTACACGCCGCATACAGTGATTTACATCCATGACAAACAAGCCTGTTCTTAGATAGTCCTTCCGCGTCCACCCTTGTTCTTGAAGCATACACACCACCTGGTCATGTGCCTGCTCGCAAGAGAAACTCATGGAGTTGGTGGGCATGGCTCCTTCCTGCGTGCGCCATGGACGTCTTACTTGTCGGCTGCTTAGTAAATCCACGCCCCTTCCGGCGTGTTTTCCATGGGTGTCTTGCCTTTCCATGGGTGTCTTGCCTTAGTGAATTATACAGTATATATAGATAATTATGCTCCACTACATACGACTCCAACTCTTTTTATTTTTGATAGTTTGAGCATTAAGTAAAGCTATTTTAATGTGTTACTGATTTTACTTTTGCATTTAAACTTCAGGTTAGAATTTACATTACTTTGCATTTAAATTTTTATCCTGTGGGACAAACTAGTCATTGCCCATTCTGCTCGGATTTCATGGCACACTAGGGGTCTCATGTATAAACAGTGCGTATGCACAAAAATGTTGCATACCACACTTAAACTGCGATGTATACAACCTAAACTTGGCACAAAGCCATGCACATTTTCACGCCAGCTAAATGCTTGGTGTATGCAAGTTCTCCGTTTAGTTTTGCAAACTGGTGGCACCCAGCGTCAAAGCAGTGCTTTTGTTCCATTGTGGTCTCCCTTTGTTTTGTAGAACCATATCACTGACACGGCTTTATCAAATACACTGAAATTAACTGCATATTGTTTATTAGTTTAAGGCATATGATTGTAATTAACCTGTAACAATATAATGGTCCATGGAATGGCCAAACTATTCCAAATACCATAGCTGCTTTAGCGTTGTTACTCTCACTGCACCTTCTTCTTTTTCTTTCAGCTGCTCCCATTAGGGGTTGCCACAGCGGATCATTATTTTCCATATTACGCTCACTGCACCACTCTGAGTATTTATATCACTGTATCTTAGTGTTTAATTACAGCTCTACAGCAGCTGATCGGAAAGAGAATTATTGGTATACAGCATCTAGCACATGCTGCCTCAGCCATGCTGCCTATTTGAACTGCTCTCATACGTCAAATGCTTCAGAGCCTTCCCTGTACGGACCTCGTGGTTCAGAAACAGTTTCATCCCAAGAACTATAAACACACTCAATCAGTCCATCAAGTGCTCCTTGTAGAACTGTTTGTACATAAAAGTACAATTACCTCAGTGTAAACTTGCGATACAGTTATAATATTGCACAACCTGCGGCACTTTATAAAGCATGTATTTACATATGATGATGATATAATTTTTAAGATGAAATGCAGCAAAATATGTTTATTAAATTATACAGATAAAATGTTAACATCATTTAAATAATCTATAATGTTAATAATTAAACATGTGAGGCGACGGTGTCGCAGTGCTAGCTAGTTCAGGGATTGTTCCTGCCTCGCGCTGTATTCTTGCTGGGACTGGTACGACACTGGATGGATATATGGATAGAATAATTAAACATGTACTATGAAGAGTATATGTTTCTCATATTTCGATTACATAAATACAGATGGCTTAATGTCTATTACAGAGCTGAATGTGTGGCGATTGGTTACTTGGAGAAAGAAAGGGAAGTACTGGAATTGGGGGTTAGTACGTTTGAAAGAGACAGTACTGCTGCAATAAATTATTTCATTGAAGATCGTGAATGGTGCAGCAAGCATCTTGCGGGAACAATCCGCATGAACAATATATGCACAGGGCGCCAGCTCGTCACTATCACTGCGCCACCATATTCTCATGTTTAATAACATGCTTTAACTCCTATCATCATGAAAATGATATCAAGTGTACATCTCAGTATTTTAATTATTCAGAGATATGTAATATCATGACTGTAATGGATTCTGTGTTCTGTCGGAGGAAGAGAAAGCCCATTTAAGAAGCATGTAGTGATTCACACAGAGCACTTTTTACGGCGACTTTGATATCTGACAACTTCTTTTTTATTTTGTGCAAAGTGTGACTTTGTGAACTTGAGCTTTCGAGTTTCTCCGACACTCTTTGTTACTCGATCAACTTTCTTTTGTTGTTTATACCACTGTTTAAACCAACAAATAGTGAGTTTACCTTGCCTCCACTTGATATTCGCTGAAATTCTTCTATTTTCCCCCATGCTTTTGCCATTGCTTTTACACAGAACACTGAGCTTAAGGGCTATTTATATTGATTTGCATTCAAAGGGGTGTCATTTTGGGAGGAGATGGGGTGGGGCAGCAGGCGCATGCATGTGCGTTACTGACCAGGACTTCTGGAGCAGAAGAAAGAGGAAGTTGGCGTTCACACAGATTTATACAGTGGGATGCAAAAGTTTGGGCAACCTTGTTAATAGTCATTATGTTCCTGCATAAATCGTTGGTTGTTACGATAAAAACTGTCAGTTAAATATATCATATAGGATACACACACAGTGATATTTGAGAAGTGAAATGAAGTTTATTGGATTTACAGAAAGTGTGCAATAATTGTTAAAACAAAATCAGGCAGGTGCATAAATTTGGGCACCACAAAAAAGAAATGAAACCAATATTTAGTAGATCCGCCTTTTGCAGAAATTACAACCTCTAAACACTTCCTGTAGGTTCCAATGAGAGTCTGAATTGTGGTTGAAGATATTTTGGACCATTCCTCTTTACAAAACATCTCTAGTTCATTCAGGTTTGAGGGCTTCCGAGCATGGACAGCTCTCTTTAACTCACACCACAGATTTTCAATTATATTCAGGTCTGGGGACTGAGATGGCCATTCCAGAACGTTGTACTTGTTCCACTGCATGAATGCCTTAGTGGATTTTGAGCAGTGTTTTGGGTCGTTGTCTTGTTGAAAGATCCAGCCCAGAATCCAGAATCTGCTGATACTGAGTGGAATCCATGCGTCCCTCAACTTTGACAAGATTCCCAGTCCCTGCACTGGCCACACAGCCCCACAGCATGATGGAACCACCAGCATATTTTACAGTAGGTAGCAGGTGTTTTTCTTGGAATGCTGTGTTCTTTTTCCTCCATGCATAACGCCCCTTGTTATGCCCAAATAACTCAATTTTAGTTTCATCAGTCCACAGCACCTTATTCCAAAATGAAGCTGGCTTGTCCAAATGTGCTTGAGCATACCTCAAGCGGCTCTGTTTGTGCTGTGGGCGGAGAAAAGGCTTCCTCTGCATCACTCTCGCATACAGCATCTCCTTGTGTAAAGTGCGCCGAATGGTTGAACGATGCACAGTGACTCCATCTGCTGCAAGATGATGTTGTAGGTCTTTGGTGCTGGTCTGTGGGTTGATTCTGACTGTTCTCAACATTCGTCACTTCTGTCTATCCAAAATCATTCTTGGTCTGCCAACTGAGCCTGTGGTCTTCCATTTCCTCAATATGTTCCTAACTGTGGAAACAGACAGCTTAAATCTCTGGGACAGCTTTCTGTATCCTTCCCCTAAACCATGATGGTGAACAATCTTTGTCTTCAGGTCATTAGAGATTTGTTTTGTGACCCCCATGTTGCTACTCTTCAGAGAAAATTAAACAAGGAGGGAAACTTGCAATTGACCCCCTTAAATACTCTTTCTCATTATAGGATTCACCTGTGTATGTAGGTCAGGGGTCACTGAGCTTACCAAGCCAATTTGAGTTCCAATAATTAGTTCTAAAAGTTTTGGAATCAATAAAATGACAACGGTGCCCAAATTTATGCACCTGCCTGATTTTGTTTGAACAATTATTGCACACTTTCTGTAAATCCAATAAACTTCATTTCACTTCTCAAATATCACTGTGTGTGTCTCCTATATGATATATTTAACTGACATTTTTTATCATAACAACCAACGATTTATACAGGAAAATAATGACTTTTAACAAGGTTGCCCAAACTTTTGCATCCCACTGTAAATAACAAGAACAAGTACAAGTAACGAGTAACTTGTCCAATTGCTCCCCCAAACACATGAGCAACAAATAAAGCAAAAAACTCTTCTAAAAAAAAAAAAAGCTTTAAAAATTCCCACACTGCTCCTTAGCTGTAACCAAAACACAAACTTTTTGGAGTAAAGTGTATCTTTTAATGAACTCTAACATTTCAGAACACAAAACTCTCAGCAGTCCCTCTTCCAATTGCAAGGATTACATCAATACTCTCAGTCTTTAATCTCCAGTCTCTTAGTCTCCAATCTCAAGTCTCTCAGTCTTTTTCTTCAATCTACATCCCTGTTCTCACCTATGATCATGAGCTGTGGGTAATAGCTAAAAAAATGAGATCTTGAGAAAAAAGTTTTTTTCAAAGGATCTGTGGGCTAACACTGCATGACAAAGACACTAAAGCAGTTTGGGAAGAGCCCCAGAATAGAGTTGCTGCTCATCTATATCAAGAGGAGGCAGTTGAACTGGCTTGGGCTTATTGTAATCATGCTCTTGGATAGTTCTCCCTTAAGCTGCTCCGAGCACATCCCACATAGCGAAGATCTTGCAGCAGATTCTAGACAAGCTGGGGAATTACATCTCTTGGTTAGCTTGGGAACATTTCGGAATCTATGGCTGGGGACAGTTAAGTTTAAGCTGACCTGCTAGGCCTATTGTCATCATGACGCTCAACAGGAAAAACAATCAAAGATAATTATATGAAATTAGATGATACAACTCCAGGCACCTTAAACTTTTTTTGCCCAAGTTGAGCTCCGTCAAAGGGGGGTGGATGGGATAGCAGGCTACTTGCTGCTTGTGCTGACTGACACATTTATAAAACAAAAGATAATCATGGAGAGGTGCAAAGGAATTTAAGGTTGGCCAGGATTATGAGTTTTTTTTGTAGGCTTCAGTGATTCTAGTGTTAAACAGCACATTGTGAGCTCCCCCATCCCCCAACTAATCCTTAAGCAAGCAGAAGATGTGAAAAATAGCTTTTGTGAAAAGTTCGATTTTATAAAAAAGAAATCATTGACAAAGAGAAAAAGATGTGCATGTTAGGAGGAAAGACACCTCATTCTGCTCCACCGCCTATCCTTCAACACACTCTCACACAGACACAAGTAAGCAAATACACTACACTTGGCACAGCTGGTTTTGGAAATGATGTTTGTGACATATGCATTTTAACTGTTCCAGAATGCTATAATCTTCCAGCCATCCATTTCTTGAACATACATAAATGAGTCTTATAAATGATCTGTGGCAGGTGAAGGGACGCTGGCGCACGCAAGTTGTTAAGTTGTTGCCGCTCCTCCAACACTTTTCGCAAAATTTGCTTTAATTCTACACTTTCTCACGCTTGTTTTATTTCTTTTATTGTACATATAGTTTGTGGATACAGCCGACTTGAATTGCATGGATTTGGCTTAATATTTAGATTTTATGGACTCTACTTTGACTGGGAACAGCTGAGTCTGTGGATCGTGGGACGAGACCTACGAACATTTCTTTGTACCTGCCGATCTATGACCTCGGAATGATCTGTCTCCGTGATTATATTCGCTATGCTGATCTGCTCCCGATTCATTTTACAGTACTGTACGACTGGGATCTGATCTGATGCTCATACTAACCTGGCTTATGGCTCCGGGGCGATCACGCATGAAATTAACAAGCGTTATTGGTTGTGGCTGTGTATTGGAACCTGCAAATCCTGCTACCTCCTCCTGCTATGCTTTCTGCTGCTTTGGTATCGCCGTTCATTTTGTCTACGCTACCACACCCGCCTGTCCAAATGGTTCCGCTATGCTGTGCTGCTTCTCCACTGCTTTTCAGATAAGTATTGCCAAGTATCATGCTAAAATACTCTCATGACAAACTTCTTCTTATTAAACAGTTTGTCCAGAGCAAATGGTCTGATTGGAACATCCTAAAAGACGGCTGTATTTTGCAGCGCCCAAAATATATACATCGCGGGTCAGGTCGCCACCACCGCCGGGCTGAGAATGAAAAGACAACCGGCAGCATTTGCTCAGGAATAAACCTTCCTTCTCATGGCCCTGGAAATACAAGTGTCAGTGTGCCAAATTTACATTGTGTGGAAATAAACCCCGATCACGGCTCTGTGCAAAAAGATGCCTCATTAACTAATATTGCTCTGTTTAACTCAAGATCTCTTAATGGCAAAGCATTGGTGCTGTCAGAACTCATCACTGACACCAAACTTGATATACTGTGTTTAACGGAGACTTGGCAAAACCAAACGAACTGGCGTCTCTCACGGAGGCGACTCCACCTGGTTTCACTTTCCATACAGAACCTCGCAGCTCCAGACAAGGAGGTGGGCTAGCAGTAATTATCAGAGCAGACTTAAATATCAAACGTATCCCAATTGACTGTCCACTGTCTTTTGAGTGCCTGGCTCTTAAACTAATAACAGAAACAGGTCCTGTCTCCTGTGCATGCATCCTTCTTATCTGATCTGATTGAACTTTTAACCCACCTAAGCTCTTACTCTCAGAGAATTATCCTTCTTGGTGATTTCAACATCCATATTGACATTACTACATCTAAACTGAGAAATGAATTCCTATCCTTACTGGACTGTTTTGACTTGACACAACATGTTGATTTTCCCACCCACTCTGGTGGTCATATATTGGATCTGATCTGCACTTCTGGACTATCTGTTGCCAATATTTACAGCACTGATTTGGGACTCTCTGACCATAAAGCAGTATTTTTCACTGTCTCACTGCCTTTACCTCCTCTTACCTGTAAATGACAAATTTCTTACAGAAACCTTAAAAATATCTGTCCCTCTATCCTTTCTGGATCCATTTCTGATCTTTTACTGTCTGCACCTATTCTGTCAACACTAGATAGTCTTGTTGACCACTATAACTCAGCCCTTCATTCAGCATTAGATAAAACAGCTCCTTTAAAACATAAGGAGGTTTCCTTTAAATGTTCAGCTCCTTGGTATAACTCAGAATTGCGATCTATGAAAGCAGCTGGCCGACGCATTGAGAGAATATCACGTAAGACTGGCCTCACGTGCACATTCAGGCTTTCTCTGACCACCAAAGAGCTTACAGAGAAGCACTAACTGCTGCTAAGAACACCCACTATGGCAGAATAATAGAAAGTGGCCACGATAACCCAAGGGTTTTGTTTTCTGTAGTTAATAAACTACTTGAACCTGCATCTGGCCCAACTACCTCTTCTACTGAAGTCTGTGAGGATTTCCTCCACTTTTCCATAACAAAATTAAAGATCTAAATAATTCAACTAACATAAATACATCATCTGTTTATATCTCTCCCTGTTTTCCCACTCCATCCAGCTCCTTCTCTAAGTTCTCACCAGTCACATCTGCATTTGTTAATAACCTGCTTTGTAAGATGAGGCCGACTACTTGTGTACTAGACCCCATCCCCAGCACACTACATAAATCCTGCCTTCATGCCATAATATCCAAGCCTGTGTATGTTCTTCTATTTGTGTCCAGGTTCTTATCGCCTGTATATTTGCTGGCCAGTAATAAAACTGGAAGTTAGGTAGAGCCATGCCGCCTTTTGTCTTTGTAGGGTCGCTCTTTTGATGCGTGGATGTTTTGAATTCCAAATAAATGAGGTTATTGTTGAATCTAATTGCTTAAAGAATGATTTATTAATGTATATTGGGATGTTTTGAAATAAAAAAGGAGCTTAGGAAGAATATTCATCTTAACAGTGTTAATTCTTCCAGCTAGTGTGAGATGAAGGGTTGACTATCTATGCAAGTCTTGTTTAATTTTTTCCATGCAGACGACGAAATTTTGTTGATAAAGAGCTTTATGTTTACTTGTGATGTTTACCCCTAGTTATTTAAACTGTTCTGCAATGATAAAAGGTAGGGTGTCTAATCTAATATTATATGCTTGAGAATTCACTGGAAAGAGTACACTTTTATTCAGATTAATTCTGAGACCAGAGAGCTTTTGAAATTCTGTGAGTGCTGCTAAGACTGCAGGCACAGAATTTTCTGGGTCTGAAATATACAGTACCATATCATCTGCATATAATGAGATTTTCTGTTCCAGTCCTTCTCTGCTAATCCCCTTTATCTGATCAGTATTTCGACAATGTATTGCCAGTGTTTCAATGGCAATGCAAACAACAGCGGTGACAAGGGCATCCTTGTCTTGTGCCACGTTCTAGTTTAAAGTAGTCTGAGCAAATGTTATTGATGCAAACTGAAGCTTCTGGGTTAGTATACAGTAATTTAATCCATGCACAAATGTTGGGCCAAACCCAAACTTCTCCAAAATAGTAAAAGGTATTTCCATTCAATCATGTCGAATGCTTTTCTGCATCCAATGATAATAATATTTCTGGGGTGTTTGATTTAGTTGGTGAGTATATTACATTAAACAGGCGTGAAGATTTGAAGATAAGTGTCGGCCCCTAATAAATCCAGTTTGGTCTTGTGATATTACGAGGGAGCACTTTCTCCATCCTTCTAGCTATGATTTTAGAGAGTATTTTAACGTCGTTATTCAGAAGTGAAATTGGTCTGTATGATGCACATTGTAATAAGTCCTTATTTTGTTTTGGAAAGACAGTGATTAGTGCTTGGCGAAAGGTTTGTGGAAGAGATTGGTTATCTCTGGCTTCTATAAATGTTGCTAATAGGAGGGAGCTAGCTGAGCGGAGAATTTCTTGTAAAACTCTGCAGGGTAGCCATCAGGGCCTGCTGCTTTCCACCTTGGAGTGACTTTATAGCATCTAGTAATTCTGATAATGCAGAGGTTTATCAAGTTCCTCCACACTAAAAGCGTCAATTTGTGGTATCTGTAATGTATCCAGAAATGCATTAGATTGTATATTGTCTTCTTTAAACTCAGTAGTATATAGGGATTTATAGTAGTCTCTGAAAGTGTGCATTATATTTTTGTGTTCGATGATTTTATCTCCGTTAGTGTTAGTGATTACGAGATTGCGTTATGTACATCTTGCTTGTGAATTTGTTGCGCTAAAAGCTTATTAGCTTTCTCTCCATGTTCATAATAATGATGTCTGGATTTGTAAATTAGTTGTTCAGTTTCTTTAGTTGTCAAGAGGTTTAATTCTGAATGTAGAGCCTGCCTCCTCTTATGTAGAGTCTCGCTTGGTAGTCTGGCATGTTCTTCATCTATTTTAGTAATTTCGCTTTTTATCTCTGCTACTTTCTTCGCTTCGGATTTATTTCTGTGGGAAAGATATGAGATAATCTGTCCTCTTAAGAAGGCCTTAAGAGTTTCCCAGAGTATTCCTGCAGAGATCTCAGGGGATGTATTTGTCTCTAGAAAGAATTTGATTTGTTTGGATATAAATTCAGTACAATTCTCGTCAGCTAATAGAAGCGGGTTGAGCGCCATCTCTTGGGGTGAGTGTATGGGGCTTAGTAATTTCAGCTCCAAGATCATAGGAGCATGGTCCGAAATAACAATAGCATCGTATTTACAAGATTTAATCTTAGTGTTCTGCCCCACATCTTGTTAGTTGAAACTGTTATTTGTTAAACTGTGCTCCCCCTTCATCTTGTCATTTATTAACATACCTGTCAGTCACGTCCCACACTCACAGTGGTACTATAAAAGTCTATGAAACTCACGTAAAGCACGTGGGTCCCATAATAAACATTTGAATACAATACACCCCATGTGTCTCACGTAGGCACCCCTTTATCTCTTGTTTCGGTCACGTCCAAAACGTATCCTTAGGGTATATAAACCCCTGGGTCTGGTTAGTTGAGGTACGCAGCAATTTGAACCTCTGTCTACGTGCTTCTCTTCATCTTGAGCCAACCGTGGAAATCACTCGCCTTGTAAGTGTCTTTTGAAGCTGTATTATTTAATGTACACTGTCTGCTATGTATTGTTTTGTAAATTATTCTTTATTGTCTTTGATTGTACACATGTAAATGCCTGTATGTTTCTTTTGTATATGTTTCAGTTTACAACGAAGTACGTCCAGTAAAAGCCTTCAAGATAGCTCGCTCACCCTGTCGTTTTTATGTGGATGTACCGAGTTGTTTAAGCTCTCTGCGGCCGCATAGTGCGGAGTGAGGCAGAAAAGTAAAAAGGCGAATCCACATTGCGGGACAGACTGCAAGAGAATCGTTAAGACAGCTAAGTTAAGGAACATTCTGGCCACGCGGATCAAAGAAGGATCCTACGGCAACTTAGAAAAGGGGCAATTCCACGGCGCGGGACAGAACCGCAGAACATTGCTCCTCACTTGCTAAGTAAAGGGACGTTCGTGCCAGGGATCAAAGGGAGGATCTCTGGGCAACTTGGCTGAAAGACAGTATTCACACCGCAATCGGAGTGCAACATCTTCACGGCTTCTTTTAAATCAACTGACTCCGCCTACTGACCGGTTGAAGCGCAACATGGAGAAGGTATGCAAAACCGACGCTGTTTCTGTGGCCAGCTCGAGACACACGCGCTATTCCAACGCGTCAGCAAGCAGCCCCGCAACCTTTGCAGAAAAAGAGCTTGCCATTAAAAGAGAACGAGCAAGAATGGAGGCAGAGACTTGCACTGGAGGCAGCACTAGAAGCTCTTCAGTCCGAAAAAGAAGCTGCTGCCGCAGTGGCCGAAGCTGAAATATTCGAAGCTGCAACGGATTTACAAAATGATGAGATACGCAGCCGCCGAAGCTCATCTCAAGCTAAGGGAAGGACAGCGGAGTATGTACGGGAGCAGAGTGTATGGCTCACTCTTGACGCTGTCACCTCTCAGCCTAACTCAACTACATGCTCAGAAATGGAAAAATCACCTGCAGCACAACAGGACATCATACTGAGGAGTCCTCCACGCATCTCAGGTGACCACCCGTTTTCTATGAGGGTTCAGGCAGGAGAAAGTGAAGACGTCCAAAGAGTGTCATCACACTCACCACACGCCATGTACCCAAAACTTTCCCAACAAGCAGGACTGCCTAATCAGCACATTAATAGCCCTCTCACAGATCCAGCCTTAAATACAGAACTGTACCCCCAGCATAACCAGCATTCTATGCAGCAGGTCCAGGCTTCTGACATGGTTGACTTTGCAAAGTATTTGGCACGCAGGGAACTTGTTACAACTGGACTCATAAAGTTTGATGACCGACCTGAGAACTACAGAATGTGGCAATCATCCTTTATGAACGCTACCCGAGGGTTAGACCTGACTGCAACTGAGGAGCTGGATCTGTTAATAAAATGGCTGGGGAAAGAATCAGCAGAACATGTCCGCAGAATCAGAGCTGTTCATATAAATAATCCAAGGGCAGCTCTTAAAATGGTCTGGGATAGACTGGCAGAATGTTATGCTGCATCAGAAGTGATAGAAGGCATTCTGTTTAGGAAACTAGAGAACTTCCCACGCATATCCAGCAAAGATTATGTCCGGCTAAGAGACCTAGGAGACCTTCTCATGGAGTTGCTGTCTGCAAAAGAAGATGGATATCTACCTGGTCTTGCTTACTTAGATACAGCTCGTGGAATTAATCCAATTGTGGAAAAATTACCTTACAGCATCCAAGAAAAATGGATATCAGCAGGATCAAGGTTTAAAGAGGAACATGACATGTGCTACCCTCCTTTCTCTTATTTCACAAAGTTTGTATGCAATGAAGCCAGAACCAGGAATGACCCAAGCTTCGCACTATCTGGAAGTTATAATATTCCAGTCAGGCATGGTAAGCCTTAATACAAGAATTTTAATCAAAGAGCTCAGATATCTGTCCATAAAACAGATGTCATCCCATCTATGGTTTCAAGTACACTTAAACCAGGAAAAAGGATGAACTCCTGAAGTACTGCCCCATCCACAACAAGCCTCATCCCCTGGCAAACTGTAGAGGTTTTAGAGGAATGACCATAGAGGAGCGCAAGACATTTCTGAAAGACAATCGTATATGTTTTAGATGCTGCGCTTCATCTTTTCACATAGCAAGAAACTGTAAATTGGAGCTGAAGTGCAACGAGTGTGACAGCGACAGGCACAGCACAGCCATGCATCCAGGCCCTGCTCCTGGTCATCAAAATCTGATGCACAGGAGTCCAGATATGAGGCTAATGAAGAAGAAGACCTCAGCAGCTCACCTACAGTTTCTTCTCATTGCACTGAAGTATGTGGCCAGGATCTACAGGCACGCTCATGCTCAAAGATATGCCTTGTTAAAGTGTATCCACAAGGGCAGCCCGAGAAGACAGTTAAAATGTATGCCATTCTAGACGATCAAAGCAACCGGTCACTAGTGAGATCAGAATTCTTTGATATGTTTGACATTCAAAGCAACCCATTCACATACTCTTTAAGGACCTGTGCTGGAGTTATGGAGACAATTGGCAGGAAAGCAGTTGGCTTCCAAATAGAGGCTGTGAATGGAGGAGTAAGTATAGCCCTGCCTCCACTTATTGAATGCAATGAGATTTTGAACAATCGCTCTGAAATACCAACACCAGAGGCAGCATGACTCCACCCTCACTTACAGTCTGTGGCATGCCACATCCCAGAATTGGATAATAATGCCCATATTCTGCTACTGCTTGGAAGAGATGTCATCAGAGTGCACAAAGTGAGGCAGCAAATTAATGGCCCTCAGAATGCACCCTTTGCTCAAAAACTTGACCTAGGTTGGGTTCTTGTAGGCGAAGTTTGCCTGGGAAATGCTCACAAACCGGCAGTTTGTACTTTCAAGACAAGTGTGCTGGAAAATGGACGACCTTCACTTTTCACGCCTTGCTACAGCCACCTTCGCTTGAGAGAACGGGTGACTTACGGCGAGCCAACACCATTGGCCCTTTGATCAAGTCCGCACATAATGATGTACTGGGCAAGTTAATATTTGAGAGAACTAAAAATGACAACAAATTTGCCCCCTCTATTGAAGATCAAATCTTTTTAAAAATTATGGAAGAAGAACTTAGCAGAGATGAAGCAAATAGCTGTGTTGCACCACTCCCTTTTAAATCTCCCAGACCTCGTCTCCCCAATAATCGTGAACAGGCTCTTTCTCGCCTTGTCTCTCTGCAGCATTCTTTAGACAGAAGACCCGAGATGAAAAAGCAGTTCACCAGCTTTATGGAAAAAATATTCAAGAATGGACATGCAGAACCAGCCCTCCACTGAAAGAAGGGGAGGAATGCTGGTACCTGCCAATTTTTGGAATATATCATCCACAGAAGCCTGGTCAAATAAGGGTAGTTTTTGACTCCAGTGCACAGTACTGTGGCATGTCACTAAACAGCATTCTACTGAAAGGACCAGACTTAAATAATTCTCTACTTGGCGTGTTGATCCGTTTCAGAAAGGAACCCTTAGCGGTAACTACAGACATTGAGCAAATGTTCTATTGTTTCATGGTGGGAAAAGACCACCGGAAATATCTGAGGTTCCTGTGGCATCAAGACAATGACACAACTAAAGACATAACTGAATATCAGATGCGAGTGCATGTTTTTGGAAATAGTCCTTCCCCTGCAGTTGCCATCTATGGGTTGAGACGAGCAGCTGAGGAAGGTGAACATGAGCATGGAGCAGATACACGGCAGTTTATTCAGAGACATTTTACGTAGACGATGGTCTTATTTCTTTGCCAACGGAAACTGAAACCATTAGTCTGCTAAAACGGACACAAGCATCTTTGGCACAATCTAACCTAAAGCTACACAAAATCGCTTCAAACAGCACCTTAGTAATGAAAGCCTTTACAGCAGATGACCTAGCCAAAAGCATAAAGACTTGGATATTACTAAAGAGATTCTTCCAGCCAAAGAAGTCTAGGACTCAGTTGGGAGATAGAATCTGACACGTTTACATTTACAATTTCAGAAGGAGAAAAACCATTTACACGTCGTGGAGTTTTATCCACAGTCAACAGCCTTTTTGACCCCCTTGGTCTAGTAGCCCCGGTAACCATACAAGGAAGGGCTTTGCTGCGAAAAATCTCCCATGGCCCTGGTGACTGGGATACGCCACTTTCAAATGATAAATTAGAAGAATGGAAGATCTGGCAAAACTCTTTACAGGATTTAAAATATCTTCATATACCACGCACATATGCTCCTCATGGCCTGGCCCAGGCAAAGCATACTGAATTGTGTGTCTTCTCAGATGCATCTAATGTGGCCATTGGTGCAGTAGCATACCTTAAAATTACCACTAAGAATGGACAGTGTCGTGTGGGATTTGTTCTGGGAAAAGCCAAATTGACCCCCCGGCCAGAACCAACCATACCGCGCCTTGAACTGTGTGCAGCAGTACTCGCAGTAGAAATGGCAGAACTCATTCTAGATGAGATGGATTTCCAGCCGGACTCAGTCAAGTTCTACTGCGACAGTAAAGTTGTTCTCGGCTACATATTCAATGAGACCAGGCGTTTCTTTGTGTACGTACACAACAAAGTCCAACGCATTCGTCAGACCACAAAGCCAGAGCAGTGGCATTATGTTCCCTCAGATCAAAATCCTGCTGATATAGCAACCAGATCAGTACCTGCTTCTCAGCTTGCCAAAACTTTTTGGTTTACCGGACTAGCTTTTCTATACAAGCAACAACAAATTTCCCATGAAGCACAAGAAAACTTTGAACTTATCCATCCTGAGCTAGATGCGGAAGTATGCCCACAAATAACCAGCTTCATCACTCTGACTAGAGAGAAACCACTCAGTCCTAAGCGCTTCCAACGCTTCTCCACCTGGCATTCTGCCCTGAGAGCTGTCGCACTTCTCATCCATATAGTCCGTTCTTTCAAGTCATGCTCTGACTCACACGGAAACTGTAATGGCTGGCACTGGTGTAACAAACCACGTACCCCAGATGAGCTCACTGCTGCAAGGAATGTTATTCTTAAGTCAGTCCAGAGAGAGGCGTACTCAAACGAAATTGATTCACTCACAGCAAAGAGGGACCTCCCCATAAGCAGTTCTCTTCTTAAACTCCACCCTATGCTGAATGATGGTTTTATCAAAGTAGGGGGGCGACTGAAGCATGCAGATATCGACCAAAGTGAAAAGAACCCTATTATACTCCCAAGGAAAAGTCATGTTACAGCTTTGTTAGTGGAACACTATCACAAAGACGTGCAACATCAGGGCCGTCTATTCACAGAAGGAGCCATTAGAGCATCAGGTCTGTGGGTAGTTGGTTGTAAAAGACTTGTAAGTTCTGTTCTTCATCTTTGCACTACCTGTCGTAAGCTCAGAGGCAAGATGGAAAACCAATTGATGGCAGACCTTCCCCAAGAACGTATCAACTCATCCCCTCCTTTCACCTATATAGGACTGGATGTGTTTGGCCCATGGTCAGTTACCACACGACGCACAAGAGGAGGTGTGGCTCAAAACAAGCGTTGGGCAATACTCTTCACTTGCATGAGCACTAGAGCTGTGCACATCGAAGTAGTAGAATCCATGGACAGCAACAGTTGTATCAATGCCTTGCGAAGATTTTTTGCAATACGTGGCCCTGCAAAGCAACTTAGGTCTGACTGTGGAACAAACTTTATTGGAGCTAGCAGGGAACTAGGATTTGTAAAAGACTCTGAGAAACATCTGAGCATCCTACGATACTTAAGCAAAGAGGGGTGTACTTGGGAGTTCAACCCCCCTCACGCATCACACATGGGAGGTGCCTGGGAGCGTATGATTGGCATGACACGTAGAATACTTGACTCTATGTTTCTACAAAGTAGACTGTCTCACCTCACTCATGAAGTCCTTTGTACCTTTCTGGCAGAAGTATCTGCGATACTAAATGCCAGACCACTTGTCCCAATTTCCTCTGACCCAGAGATGCCATTTCTATTGAGCCCTGCAATGCTTCTTACACAGAAAACTGGTGTGTCAGCACCTCCAGGTAATTTTACAAGGAATGACCTTTTTAAAAGCCAGTGGAGACAAGTACAAGCCATGGCAAATGAATTCTGGACACGATGGAGACGTGAATACCTCCCCACTCTGCAAAGCAGGCGGAAATGGGCCCACCCATCTAAAAAATTTACAAATAGGAGACATTGTGTTGCTAAAGGAGAATCAACTATCACGCAATGAATGGCCTATGGGATTAGTCACCTCAGTTTTCCCTAGCAGTGATGGTACTATAAGAAAAATAGAAGTTAAAACTGCCTCTCAAGGCATCCCCAAAAGCTTTATCAGGCCTATCACAGAAGTCATTCTACTTGTCCCTAAAAAAGACGGATAAGTTCATACAATATTTGTTTATATGTACTGTTTAGTGATATAATGTTATTATATCAGACGGGGAGTGTTCTGCCCCACATCTTGTTAGTTGAAACTGTTATTTGTTAAACTGTGCTCCCCCTTCATCTTGTCATTTATTAACATACCTGTCAGTCACGTCCCACACTCACAGTGGTACTATAAAAGTCTATGAAACTCACGTAAAGCACGTAGGTCCCATAATAAACATTTGAATACAATACACCCCATGTGTCTCACGTAGGCACCCCTTTATCTCTTGTTTCGGTCACGTCCAAAACGTATCCTTAGGGTATATAAACCCCTGGGTCTGGTTAGTTGTGGTACGCAGCAATTTGAACCTCTGTCTACGTGCTTCTCTTCGTCTTGATCCAACCGTGGAAATCACTCGCCTTGTAAGTGTCTTTTGAAGCTGTATTATTTAATGTACACTGTCTGCTATGTATTGTTTTGTAAATTATTCTTTATTGTCTTTGATTGTACACATGTAAATGCCTGTATGTTTCTTTTGTATATGTTTCAGTTTACAACGAAGTACGTCCAGTAAAAGCCTTCAAGATAGCTCGCTCACCCCTTGTCGTTTTTTATGTGGATGTACCGAGTTGTTTAAGCTCTCTGCGGCCGCATAGTGCGGAGTGAGGCAAAAAACTTAGGCAAGAAGTTATTATCTATAAAGAAGTAATCAATCCTTGAGTAGCAATGATTTACTGGTGAGTAGAAAGAATATGTTCTTGAATTTGGATTTAAAAACCTCCAGGGATCTGATAAGTTGTGATTAGTTATAAACTTTGTAATTATCTTTGCGGTGTTAGTTGCCGTTCCCCCTGTGGAGGAAGTCTTATCTAAAAGTGGATTTAAAACATAATTAAAGTCCCCAGCCATTATAACTTTATGAATGTTCAGATTGGGAATGGATGCAAATAAATTTTGTATAAATTCCTTATCATCAACATTAGGTGCATAAACATTTATCAAAATCATTTTACAGTTAGATAAGTCTCCCATGACCATTACATATCTCCCTTCAGGATCCAATACTACATCTGATGCTACAAATGGTACTGTTCTATGTATGAGAATTCCCACCCCTCTAGTTTTCTTTGTAAAACTAGAATGGAACATTTGGCCATTCCAGTCTTTTTGCAGCCGGAACTGATCCTTGCTTAGTAAGTGGGTTTCCTGTAAAAATACTATTTTAGCATTTAGACCTGTTAGGTGAGAAAATACTTTCTTTCTCTTTAATTCTTGATTTAAGCCTTTAACATTCCAGCTTACGAAGTTAACTGTCCCATCATGGAGAAACTGATTCTGAGTTTTTGATGTCATTTTATAGTCTTAACTGGAAGTGAAATAGTTTAGGTCTTAATTTACTATTTCCCCAAGAGTTGTTGCCATGCAGCTTATTATTACGTTGATAGTTATAATTATAAAGATTGAGATGATAGATTAGGTATAGATCAAGCCTGCTTTCTTTCTCTTCCCCCCTTAACCCCCCACCCTCCCTTTTTGCCTCCCCAAGTGAGGTTAAAACCCACTTCACGCAGTCCCAGTCCTCTGACATACCCAGAGACAGAGCACGTCCAAAGCACAACAAGCCCCAGTGCAGCGGCACTTTAGGGTTAAAAGATAGAGATATCTGTTACCAATATAGTCTTTAAAAGAGGAAAAAAAAAAAATAAATTTTTGCACTTAAGATATATATATATATATATAGACTTCAGCAATTTTAGTGCATTAAGATGATACCCCCAGATAATAAACCCGGGTGATGGTGTTAAAGATGTGTCCAAAATAAGCATAACAAGTCTTCATGCCATAATCTCGACTGTTACAACAATAATAAACTCATCCCTTGACACTGGCTCTGTGCCGCTCACTTTTAAAATCGCTTCTGTAACCCCAATGTTAAAAAAGTCTGGTCTTGATGCTGACAATTTTAACAATTTCCGGCCTATTTCCCACTTACCTTTCCTGTCAAAAGCTCTTGAGCGTGCTGTAGCTTCCCAGTTCACCAATTAATTAACGTCTAATAATTTGATGGAACCCTCTTCAGTCTGGTTTCAGGGTGCAGCACAGCTGTGAAACTGCTCTGCTACGGGTAACTAGCGATCTGCTTATGGCAGCAGACTCTGGACAAACCAGCATATTAATTCTATTAGACCTCAGTGCAGCATTTGACACTGTCAGACATGACATTCTACTGTCTAGAACGGAGAACATGCTGGGTATCTCTGGCACTGCCCTCCAGTGGTTCAAGTCCTATCTGACTGATAGGCAACAGTTTGTTAGTCTTGGCAACAGCAGATCCAGCTCAGCGCCAGTCACACAAGGAGTTCCTCAGGGCTCTGTCCTCAGCCCTCTTCTCTTCTGTATTTATATGCTTCCCCTTGTCCTTTTTATGCAGATGATACTAAACTCTACTTCAATGTTAAAAGTGGAACTTCATCAGAGCTTTCTCAGCTAACAACCTGCCTTAGTGAAATTAAAACCTGGATGGAGCAGAATTCTTTGAAATTAAACTGCAACAAAACTGAACTCCTGCAAATTTGGACTAAAACGCAAATTAATAAAATGAGCTTCTTCACAGTCAATCTTGGTGGTGATCTTATCAGACCTGCCTCTACTGCAAAGAATCTTGGTGTCATTTTTGATTCCTCCCTTTCTTACTCCACCCACATAAATCACATTAAGAAACTTTCTTACTTTCACCTCCGTAATATATCCCATGTTAGATCCTTCCTCTCCTTTTCTAATGCTAAGAAACTCGTCAATGCTTTTATCACATCCCGCATAGATTATTGTAACTCGCTGCTGGCAGGTGCCCCTTATAATCTTATATCACAGCTCCAGCTTATTCAAAACTCAGCTGCAAGAGTCCTTACTCAAACCAGCAGCAGTGAGCACATCACACCCATCCTGCTCCGTCTTCACTGGCTCCCGGTGTCTTACAGAATCGAATATAAAATCCTACTAATAACCTTCAAAGCTTTAAATAACCTTGCGCCAAACTACATCAGTAACCTTCTCCATCACTATGTGCCTGTCCACTAAGGTCCTCTGATTCTGGCAATCTTGTTGTGCCCCACACTAATCTACACTCCATGGGTGACAGGGCCTTCAGCTGTATAGCGCCCAGACTCTGGAATGACCTACCGAAATTAATCAGGTCAGCTGACTCCATGAATTCTTTTAAAAAACAATTTAAAACTCATCTGTTCAGGAAGGCTTTTAGCTCTACTTGACTTCATTCCCCTTCTCTCAGTTTACCTCTCTGTCAAGATGCTCATGTAACCTGTATGTGTGTGCTAGACCATCCATTCTGTTGTCTGTTAGACTTTTTCTGAATTTACTGTCTTAATCTTCTTTATTTATTTATTTGCTTTGTACTATGCTATATACTGTATACCCTGCCGTTCTTTCTTATATTCTGTAAGTGCCTTGACCATGAGAAAGGCGCTATATAAATAAATGTATTATAGTCTTATGGCTGGATAAAAAGTATTCCAGGCAGCACTGTGCACAAGTTAAGACGGGAGCTAACAAATTACAGGAGAACCACATCCTTGCAGGGCACTAACATCCAGGTATCATCAATTATCATTTTATTCAGTAACTTTATATAATGGGTTATTAATAGCAACAAGTAGGTCACTATTTATTTCATGAAAATTTAAAACTTTTGCTAAACCCTAAATACTGTATGCAAGGTGGCAATTATTTTTGATGTTTGAATTAATGCAAATGTGTATTCGATATGTAGATTTCTGAAAATGTTTCACATTTTACAGTTTCAACTTGTATTTTTTAATTGCTTGATAATATATTTTTAAGGCTCATGTCCATCCTAAATTCTCTATGGCTGAAAAAACTATAAATAATATTCTTTTGTATATTTGTCCAGCCATTCACCTTTGTAACCCACTTAACTAGGAAGGGTCATGGGGCAGCTGTAACCTACCCCCTACTCACCAGGAGCAAGAGATAAACAATCCCTGGGCCGAGTGCCAGTCCATCACAGTTATTTGTAGGATGATGTTTTGTGTTCCTCATTTTGTGTCTAAATGACCCTGTCCTATTAAGACAAATGCCAGTAAAATCATGTAATAATATTATATTTGTTATAATGTTCAAAAAGCTTTTCTGCGCCACCCAAATAAAATGTTTTCCTTGC
This sequence comes from Polypterus senegalus, assembly GCF_016835505.1. NCBI lineage: Eukaryota > Metazoa > Chordata > Cladistia > Polypteriformes > Polypteridae > Polypterus > Polypterus senegalus. The sequence goes on along the minus strand of NC_053157.1, from coordinate 101,321,220 downwards.
TTGTACAACTAGCAACCATATTTTTGTATAGCACTTGTTACAGTGTTGTAACAAGTTCACAGGAAAAATACAATTACAGTCCTTACAAATGAAATAATTAAATAATGCATACATAATGATACAGATTTGTTTAAACCTCACATTTGTATCTGACTTAATGTGTTAGTTATTGACATGGATCACATCCCACAACAGTAACTTTTCACCAAATATGGAAAAAAGGAAAGATGTGGGATCTCTTCAAATCCTTAGTATCGCAGGCCAGACCATGTAATGAATAATAATAATAATAAACAAATTGTGATGTGTTTGTTGCTGTTTCTAATCTGTTATATAATGTTACTGGTCAACATTATGGCTGATATTATTATTAGTCTTAATTTGTGCTTAATTCCATTAGTAATACAAAGTGTGGAGGATAGGGGTGGTGGTCGAGAGGTGTGATTCTTAGCTATATTGAAGGAAGAATTAAACCCAACCCTAGAATAGTGATGTACTTTACTGATTTGATTCTTTTATTTTATTTCTGTGAGTCGATTCATTTGATTAATTAATTTGATTCAAGACTGGCTCATATGCAAAATCCAGGAGTTTCCCAAAGATTACATCACAAATATAGAATTTAATAATTCATACATTATTTTTAGTTATTATTATATATTGTGTGATCTCAGCACCCCTCAATATGATCAAAAATCACCTAATACAAGAAGCCATTCATAACTAAAAAGTGCAGAGTTTTGAAACCAGGGCCCTCCTGCTCTTCATAGTAATAATCATACGTGCAATATGCTTGTTAAAATGCAAAATCTAATTTGCTGTCCGCTTGTTGTAAGCATGCAAACTCCAGCTGTGTGTCAGCCAATGCGTCTATTGAGCTTGACGCCGCAGTCGCAGCTGAGGAGGTTGAAGATGCAAGCGCCTGTTGAGAAGAGCCCTCCACCTGTCTCAGAAACTCAGGTGAGGGAAAGTCCCCATCCTTACTGGACAAATGGGATTCAATCTCCAAGCCAGCTTTGTGACGGACTCTGTCAGTGGCAAAAACCTATATTTCTACTAAAGAAAGAGTTGCTTTGCAGGTGCTCAAAACCTGCAGGAATAGGGCATTCCTGTTCCCAAATAAGAAAGACAAAGGGGAGGAGTCCAAAATAGCAGTCTAGATACTGGTCTTGTCTGTTACAGGAGATGGACATCTGAAGCAGAACTCCGTTAGCAGCAGTGTTATTTTTTTTTTTTTTTTTTTTTTCATCCTGTGGTATACAGTACTTAGTCAACCCGAGGAGGTTCAATTACAGTATATGCAAGCATATATAAACATGAGTGTCAGAAATAGGGCTCAGAAAGAAACAGAAATGACAGCTAAAGCTTCATCCAAGCCTACACAGGCATGAAGTCCAAGCTAAAAGTATGGCCTGCCAGAGACTGACTTGGAACAGATAGGCGAAAGCACAGATTGCCAGGGACCTGACTCTGCTGCATTATTTCCAGCTGAAAGTGAAAGTGGAAGTGAATGTACAAGCGAATCCAGCCAAGAGAACTTCTTGATTCCAGAAGATTCATTGAAACTGAAAATGGCCTTACCATCCACATTCTCAACTACTCCCCGTGTGCCAGGAAAATCAACACCAACTGGGCTTGCCACTTTACCCATGGTGTATGGAGAAGACTGAAACAATCTGTCAGAATTGAAGGTAATGATCGCCACAATGGCAACAGCTCAAAACATAAAGGAGCTCAAGAATGATATAAAGAAGGATATAAAGAAATAAATGATATAAGGAAATAATAAAGGACATACACAAGACAAACGAGAAGCTGCTTCAGGTTATTAAAGACCAGGAAAAATGTTTAAATAATCGCTTTGAGGCAACCTTTAAAGGTATGCTAGAAACAATTTAGGAAAAATACAGGAAAATGCATCTAAGTTTGAGAATAAACTTAGAACATTTGACGCTCAGCTAGAAGACTTTAAGCAAATGTTTACGACTCTTAAAATAGCTGAACAACAAGCGTCTACCACTGATGGAAAGCCATCGGCTGCAAATTTCAAATGAAAAGTACTCAGAGACAGACTACCTGCACTGGAAGATGGATAAAGAAGGAATAATATTAAAATCGAAGGTCTCCCTGAGAATTGCGAAAGTTCAAACCCAATGAAATTCTTAGCTGAACTATTCTCTAAAATAATCGGAGAAGACTTCAAATCAGACACCGAGATAGCAGCATGTATGTAAATATGTATAAATTTATTTTTAGGCTACTGTTCAACATCATTCCCTGGGTTTACTCTCTCAAGACTGTTTAAGATTATATTTTATTCTTATAGCATTTGGACTGTATTGTCAATAGATATGTCTATTTTAATCCTTATACGCCGCTGCTGGGGGGCATGTTTTGTTTTGAACGCGTTGTGTCTCTAGGTATGTCAGAGGACTGGGACTTTGTGAAGTGTGGTCTAGCATCACATGGGGAGGCAAATTGGGGGGCAGAGGGACTGGGGGGTGAGAAAGACAGCAAGCTATTTCTAATCTATCCTTTTATTCATTATAATTATAAGTGCCAACATAATAATAGACTTCATGGCAGTAACTCCTGGGAAAACTGGAAATAAAATTCAAAGCTGTCTTATCTTAAATTAGGACTACAAAATTACAGAAAAAGTTTAGAAGCAATGTCTTCATGGCCAGACGGTTAACTTTGTGAGCTGGAATGTTAAAGGTCTCAATTAGGAATTAATGGGAAAAAAAATATTCTCTCACCTAACAAGTCTGAATGCTAAAAGAGTATTTTTACAGGAGACCCACTTAGTAAGCAAGGATCAGTTTGGGCTGCAACAGAGATTAGACTAGCCAAATATTCCATTACAGTTTTACAAAGAAAACTAGAGGTGTGGGAATCCTTAAATATAGAGCAATCTCATTGGTAGTATCAGACGTAGTATCTGATCTTGAAGGGAGATATGCAATCGTTATTTAATCGTTTATTTAAAAATACAGTAATTCTGATAAATATCTACATACCCAATTTGAATGATAGGGACTTTATCCAAAATGTATTTGCATCCAGTGTCTCCTGCCACAGGGGAGACAATATCTAACACAGCAAAAACAATTACACAGTTTGTAATTTTGTTGTAAGACCCCTGGGGATTTCTAAACCCAAACTCAACAGTATATTCCTTCTACTCACCACTGCATCACAGCTACTCAAGAATTGATTATTTCTTTATAGATAACAATTTTTTCCTTACGATTAAATCTTGTAAGTACAATGCTATTGTTATCTTCGACCATTCCCCATTGATCATAAAGTTCAAATCATTATGCCCCATATACTCATCTCAAATCTGTCACCTTAACCCACTATTATTAGCAGAAAAGAACTGTACAGAAGTTATATCCAAATAACTCAATTATTTTTAAGAGACAAAGTCGTTATATTCTAGTCAGTTTAAAGACGACAAGACATAATCTAATGCATTTTTGGATGCATTAAAGATATCACAACTACATGCTCTCAGTGTAGAGGAATTAGATAAACCTCTGGCACTATCAGAATTACTAGATGCTATACACTGATTTCAGAGTGGGAAAGCAGCAGGCCTTGATGGCTACCCTCCCAAATTGTATAAAAAATTCTCAATTAAGTTAGCTCCCCTCTTATTAGCAACATTTACAGACGCTAGAGACAATACAATTCTACCTTAAAATTTTCACAAGTATTAACTACTGACTAAGCAAAATAAAGACTTATTACAATGTGTATCATACAGACCAGTCTCACTTCTGAATAATGATGTTAGTCTCCGAAAGTCCTAGTTAGAAGGATTGAGAAAGTACTTCCTTTGATAATATTACAAGACCAAACTGGACTTTTTAAAGGCAGACAATTAGCTTCCAATCTTCGACGCCTGTTTAATGTAATATATTCACCCACAAAGACTAACACCCCGGAGATATTGTTATCATTGGATGGAGTAAAAACATTTCATATGGTTAAACAGAACTATCTTTTCACTTCACTGTCGAAACACTTATGAGATAAAAGAGATGATCAGAAAAGGAACTAAACAGAAAATTTCACTATATGCAGATGATATGCTATACATATCAGATCCATAAAATAATGTGACTGTAGTCCTCACAGCACTAACAGAATTTCAAAAGATTTTTGGTCTCAGAAATAATTTGAATAAAATTGTGCTGTTTCCAGTGAACTCCCAAGCACACAATATTACATTGGACACCTTCCCTTTTATCATCGCAGATCAATTTAAATACCTAGGGATAAACATCACAAGTAAGCATAAAGCTCTTTATGATCAAAATTTGGGAATTCTCAATTGCCGTGTGTATGGAAAGCATTAAGCAAGACTTTCATAGATGGTCTACCCTCCATCTCACTTTAGCTAGAAGAATTAACACTGTCAAGATGAATATCCTTAAAAAAGCTTCTTTTTTTCTTTTTCTAAACATTTCAATATACATCAAAAAATATTTTTTTAAGAAATTAGATTCAATAATAACCTAATTTAATTGGAATTCAAAATATCCACGTAACCAAAGGGTGACCATACAAAGACCTAAGGCAGAAGGTGTCATGGCTCTACCTAACTTTCAATTTGATTACTGGGCAGCAAATATACAAGCTATTAAAAACCTGGGCATTGACACAAAAAATGAACATACACAGGCTTGGTCTGCAATAGAAATAAATCACCTAGAGACCTGTACATAGACAACATCTTTGCATCCTATGAACAATTGCACTCTAAATTTAACTCTCCAGCAACACATTTCTTTCCCTACTTCCAATCTTTGAAACTAGAAAGTTTGTTAAAGAAAATCTTCCCAATTTTACTCACCTCCCACCAACCTCTATTCTGGAAAATATATTGATCAGTCTTGAGGACTCAGACAGCACTTCTGTAATATATAAAAACTCCCTTTCAAAGATTTCAGAGTACTGTGGGAAAAGGATCTCTTACTCAACATTTTAGAAAAGTAGTGGAAGGCAGCCATGAACAGAATTCCCTGTACTGTAGCTCCATATGTGCAAAGCATACAATTATTGAAGTTAAAACTAAATATCGAGATTCTGTCTTGTTCCAGCTTCATTGGACCATATGTTTTGGACGTGCACCAAATTTACATCATTTTGGACCAAAATCTTTACATGCCTTTCAGACAGCCTTGGAGTCACGATGCTTCATAATCCACTACCAGCTGTGTTTGTTGTACTTCCAGATGGGCTTAAAGTGGATAAGGACATACAAACTGTAAATGCCTTTACTTCATTAATGGAATGTAGACTTATCTTGCTCAACTGGAAGAATCCTAACTCACCTCTTTTAAATCAGTGGATAACTGATGTTATATATTATCTGAAATTACAACTGAACACCAGCAAAACCAAGGAGCTGGTGGTGGATTTTAGGAGGCCCAGGCTCCTCATTGACCCCGTGATCATCAGAGGTGACTGTGTGCAGAGAGTGCAGACCTATAAATACCTGGGAGTGCAGCTGGATGATAAATTGGACTTTACTGCCAATACTAATGCTCTGTGCAAGAGAGGACAGAGCTGACTATACTTCCTTAGAAGGCTGGCATCCTTCAACATCTGCAATAAGATGCTGCAGATGTTCGATCAGACAGTTGTGGCCAGCGCCCTCTTCTACGTGGTGGTGTGCTGGGAAGGCAGCATAAAGAAGAGTGATGCCTCACGCCTGGACAAACCGGTGAAGAAGGCAGGCTATTGTAGGCATGGAGCTGGACAGTTTGACATCTGTGGCGGAGCAACGGGCGCTGAGCAGGCTCCTGTCAATCATGGAAAATCCACTGCATCCACTGAACAGTATAATTTTGAAAAAGAGGAGCAGCTTCAGCAACAGACTGCTGTCACTGTCTTGTTCCACTGACAGACTGAGGAGATCGTTCCTCCCCTACACTATACAACTCTTCAATTCCACCTGTGGTGGGTGGGGTAAACGTTAACATTATTATATAATGTTATTGACTGTTATACCTGCCTTTGCACTCTTCACCTTACATTTTTTTTAACTTGCACTGCATTTGTACTTAATTAATATTATTTTTATCAGTATGCTGCTGCTGGAGTAGGTGAATTTCCCCTTGGGGATTAATAAAGTATCTATCTATCTATATTGGAAAAAATCAAATTCTCACTTAGAGGATCTGTACAAAACTTCTTCAAAACCTGGCAGGATCTAATCAATAACATTTTAGAATAAGCATTTAAATTGAGGAAGCGGATTCTCTTCCCTTTTTTAATCTATTTGTTCTTATTTATTTCTTTCTTTATTTATTTTCCTACTATTAAAGTTTCATTTGGGCGGCACGGTGTGTAGCGGTTCTGCCTCGCAGTTATGTGACCCGGGTTCGCTTCCCGGGTCCTCCCTGCATGTAGTTTGCATGTTCTTCCCGTGTCTGTGTGGGTTTCCACCAGTTACTCCGGTTTCCTCTCACAGTCCAAAGACATATAGGTTAGGTGCATTGGTGATCATAAATTGTGCTTGGTGTGTGTGCCCTGTGGTGGACTGGCGCCCTGCCCAGGGTTTGCTTCCTGCCCTGTGTTGGCTGGGATTGGCTCCAGCAGACCCCCGTGACCCTGTAGTTAGGATATAGCGGGTTAGATAATGGATGAATTGATGGATGAAGTTTTATTTTGATGGCCAAGCTCTCTCTCTCAGGGGTTGGGGTTGATTTGTATCAAACCTAGTTTTGTAAAACATGACTTGCTTGTATGGAATGTTATTTGATTTTAAAAAATTCAATAAAAAAAAAAATAGCAGTCTAAACTTTAAAGTTCCTCCCCCTTATATTTCACCGGGAATATTAGACTCTCATGCTCCTTCACATACCTTGAACACAGCAAATGTTTACACATTCTGTGCTTGTGTAAGGTGTCTTCTGGCGCAAGTTACATCTGATGATCAGAGGTCACTATCAAGTGGACTGGAACCTCACGCCTGGTTAATCTAACCTTAAAGTTGTCTTTTTCCAACACTTGGCCTGAGACTAACAAATCTCAGCCAAGCCGATCCCCTGGGACTGAGCAGGTGGTAGGCAAATCTCAATAGCCAGATGTCTAGATTGATCACAGTGAAAGCACCTGCAGTCAGTCCCAGCTGCGGAATTTTCTCAATGGCGTCTTCTGCATAGGGCACTGGTCAAAGGATCCTCCACAGCAGCATGGGGAGAAGCTGGTTGTACAGTAGTTGGAGCTAGACAAGTGTAGCCCATCTGCCTCCAAGTGGTTTGGGTTCCTTACAATCTGTGGGTCAAATTCAAATGAGTTTTGACATTGCTCCAGAGTAAAGCATAACAGAGTTTGTTGCTTATCACAGACAACACAACATCAATAACAAGCTTTTCTACAATGTGCTTGAAGGTGTTTCCATGGAACCAGTTTTTGATAAGGTCCATTAAGTCCTGCACCGGTCCCTGGATAGGGAGATCAGGATCAATTTGCCACAGCTGGAACTTGCATCTCCCTGTCCAATGAGCTCATACCAGTATGAAGAATAGTTTGTTGTTTCAGGAAATCATAATTGTCAAGTTTCTCAAGACAGAGGTTTCACACAACTTGCAGAGCATCCCCGTTGAAGAGGGGACTCAGAATGGCAGCCCAGTCTCACCTGTCCTAGTTCATCAATGTACAGTATCTGTTTAATCAAAACAAAACAGCAAAAGGTTCTTCCAAATAAGAAATCTTCTCCAGCACAACCTTGGGATGCCTAGGGGCCAGAGACCCTGCAGGTTCCTTGTGCTGAGGTTTTGGGGATCCATCTGTGCAAGACCCCACTCCTGGTATCACTTGTGATGTCGGGGTTGCAGACTCACACAAGAGAGAAGGAGGTAAGCATTATTGTTGTGAAGACACGAATAATGGAAAGCATTTTCAAATGGAAGCTGTCACTTCAGTTCTAACAAACATAGCAAGTGACATTGACATTATCCTGCATTAGTTCCCATCCTCAGATTAAAAGAACAGATAGCCTTCCTTGGAGAGAAGACAGAAAGTGAGCACAAGGCCAGGTAAGCAGCTGGTTTAAAATGCCCCCCACATCAACCACTGGGTGACAGACACATTACAAGGTGAGCCTGTGAACTTGTAGCTGACCCAGCAACAGGCAACCAGATCCTGCCTGTTATAATAAGAGTTTTCAGCACACAGTGCAGTTGGGGGTTGCTGAGTTCTTATTAAATACTGTATATATATACACATGTATTGCCACACGCATACACTTGGGGAACAACATATGAGCTTAGCTGATGACAATACAACCCAGGGCCACCTGAGCGCATTGTGCAATAACGATAGCTCTTCTTCTTTTCCCTCTGTAGAAAGGAAGACTGAAGTGTCTCCATTCATGATATCATTTCTAGTTGCAGGCCAACTGTCTTCCTCCCACCTTCTTGGAGCAGACTCAATTTCCACACGGGACAAGTCTCAATTTAAGCGCCTTACCATGTATTTTCTTTTGCCCCATTTGCACTCCATTCAATATACGGGATTTGCCTATAGGTGCATCTTTTGTGTTTTTTCTTTACAAAATATATATATATATATATATAGTCTCATGTGTGCACATAGGGGAAAGCTGAAGGGCCTTAGTGACTGTAATATCAGCATCAATCCAGGGGTTGGTGTTGTGTCCCAATGCCTTTCTCTCTTCCTCCTTTTTCAGACCGAATCATTGATGGCTATAACACCTCTGATGTCACTTCCCATGTCCGTACACTTGGACCCACTTCTTCCTGCTGGATGCACCCAAAACCACTCTGCTGTGTTTTGACAGTTTTTCTGAGCTCTGCAATAATTGTGTGTATTTTGTTTATTTTTTCAGAACCAGTTATACAGGGTCACAAGGCTGGTACCCCCCTTCTTTATCATTGTCTTCAGTTTCTCTTACAGTGTCATAGTCAGCAGGATGTGTTGCTAGGATGACAGAGCAACCTGTCATGACCTGGTAGCCCTTCACCCGGCCATGGCAACAGAACTCTGGGCAGCAAAGGTCCAGTTTGAGGAGCAACTGACTTAGCTTGTCAAGGTGGAGCTAAGAAACTAAATACATGTTGCCCTCCAGCAGGAACTATTGATGGGTCCAACCCAGGTATTATTGCCACTACACACTGATGACAATATTGAAAATTACTTTACGATATTTGAGTGTACAGGTACCAACCATTACTTAGACTGTAGGAATGGGCACACATACTGGCGCCGTTCTTGAGGGGAGTACCTCTATAGGTTTATCACAGCCTCGATGAGCGAGTCTCCATAGATTGTAGACAACTAAAAGCCACGGTGCTGCTGAGATACAGATTTAGTCCGGACTAGCATGCAGGAACTTATCAGGAGTGGAGGTTTGACCCACAGCAGCCAACATGCTCCCAAGTATTTGAACTCTGGAGAAGAGTCGGGCATTGGCTACAATCAGAAATATATAATCCCAAAAAGGTGGTCGAAATCATAATCTGCAGCCTCCTGGTCAATGCCTCCCCAATTACCTCGCCCAACCATTATGGCAGCTGGAATATAAAATAATCAAAGACCTCATTGTAGCTCTTAAGCGGAACTGGGCAGCCTCCTAAAATAAGTGCTCAGAATAGCTGGTTGATCACCACAAGTCCCGGGAAAGACTACCCACCAAGAGATGGAAACATTGGAAGAATCAAAGGAGGAGCACACACCCTTTCCCCATTGTTGAACCACATTAACTCTTTTAGGGCAGGGACAAAAGTCGACATCCAGGTATAGAGGGCGAAAATCAGCTGTTAATAGCGACAAAACTCACTGTTACTGGCATTCCCTCTCTGCTTGTAGGAATGATAGACTCATTGACTCGCCATCTAATCCTTGCGTGTGCGTGAGTTACGAAATGTAAACAAATGTAAACAAAGGCAACATGGCATTGACATCTCATGAGGGAGTTAAGTGAATGCAGAAAAGAAAATACTCAGCAGACGAAGTTTTACGCATTATCGCTGAGTCTGACTCTGATTTTTCAGAATCTGATTTTGTTGACAGTAATCAGGGGCCTCATGTATACACGGTGCATGCTCACAAAAATGTGGCATAATCCTGTTTGCTCGGATTTCATGGCACACTAGGGGTCTCATGTATAAACAGTGCGTATGCACAAAAATGTTGCATACCACACTTAAACTGCGATGTATACAACCTAAACTTGGCACAAAGCCATGCACATTTTCACGCCAGCTAAATGCTTGGTGTATGCAAGTTCTCCGTTTAGTTTTGCAAACTGGTGGCACCCAGCGTCAAAGCAGTGCTTTTGTTCCATTGTGGTCTCCCTTTGTTTTGTAGAACCATATCACTGACACGGCTTTATCAAATACACTGAAATTAACTGCATATTGTTTATTAGTTTAAGGCATATGATTGTAATTAACCTGTAACAATATAATGGTCCATGGAATGGCCAAACTATTCCAAATACCATAGCTGCTTTTGCGTTGTTACTCTCACTGCACCTTCTTTTTCTTCTTTCAGCTGCTCCCGTTAGGGGTTGCCACAGCGGATCATCTTTTGCCATATTACTCTCACTGCACCACTCTGAGCAGCTGATTAGAAAGAGAATTATCGGTATACAGCATCAAGCACACACTGCCTCAGCCATGCTGCCTATTTAAACTGCTCTCACACGGCAAATGCTTCAAAACCTTTCCTGTACGGACCTTGCTGTTCAGAAACAGTTTCATCCCAAGAAGTATAAACACACTCAATCAGTCCATCAAGTGCTCCTCGTAGAACTGTTTGTACTTATTAGTACAATCACCTCACTGTAAACTTGTACTACAGTTATAATATTGTACAACCTAAGCCACTTTATAAAGCGCATATTTACATATAATGACAATATCATTTTTAAGATGAAATGCAGCAAAATATGTTTATTATATTATACAGATAAAACTTTAACTTTATTTATATAATCTATATTGTATATAATTAAACATGGAGGACACGGTGTCACTGTGCTAGCAAGGATCTGGCGCTCTGTTCACGGATTGTTCCTGCCTCACACTGTATGCTTGCTAGGACTGGCGTGACACTGGAAGGATAGAATAATTAACACTAGAATTACCAATGCCTACGAATAACTCGTAGATCCATCCCACCTTAAATCCCTTCGCACCTCTCCATCAGCGTCTTGTGTCCTGTAAATGAGTCGATAAGCAGAAAGCAGCCTATTATCACATCCCCCATCGCCGAAGCAGTCATAGCAAATGCGTGTCAGTATCGCACTATAACGCTGGTTCTTTTTCTGCAGTTATATTTCTGAAGAGAAGTGCATTTGTTCTGTCATATTTGAAAGTTTTGTGAAAGTGTTTATTTGATATTTGGAATTCAGACTTCACACATTATACACTTCAAGTCTACATTTTGTCAATTATTACTAAAACATGTAAAAACGTTTCTGTTTTAATGATGTGTTTACATAGATCATTGTAGACACGGAACACACATGAAATGCATGTGTTCCAAATAACGATATAGTATTTATAAAAGGTGTCATTTTGCTTGACTTCTCACTCTATACAACTCTAAGCAACTGACACGCAGGTAAACAAACTTGAGCTGAAAAAACTGTGCTGTGGTGGGGGGATGTGATAGTAGGCTGCTGGCTGCTTATCGACACATTTACAGGGCAAAAGACGCTGATGGAGAGGTGCGAAGCAATTTAAGGTGGGACGGATCTACGAATTTTTTCGTAGGCTCTGGTAATTCTAGTGTTAAGGGCTATTTATATTGATTTGCATATTCAAAGAGGTGTAATTCTGGGAGGAGACGGGGCGGGACAGCAGGCGCGTGCACGCGAGTTACTTTTCACGCTGACCAGGATATATGGAGTGGAAGAACATGTAAGTTGACGTTCTCACAGATTTATGCATCTGGATTTTTTTGTGTGTAAGCACATTTCCGCTTTTGAGCTTATGCATTGTTATAATGTGAATTCTACACACGGCGCATGAGGCCCCAGGAGATCGAGCAAGAGAGTGAGGAACTGGCATCCATGCAGCCAATGCACCTATGGCAAGGAATACCCAGACATTGATCCGTGGGAGCCAAACTGGCTACAGGACTTCACAAGATGGCATGGTTTGCTGTTGGACAACGGCCGCTGGACTACTTCAGGCTGTTTTTTTATTAAGGCAGCTTTTCAGCTACTGTCAGACGAGACAAACAGGTATGCAGAGCAATTTTTTGAATCGCGGGTTGCGCTTGCACTGCATTCTCATTTTTCAAAGTGCAAACAAACAAAAGAAGACAAGATGAAGGACTTTGTGGCATTAGAAATAGAGATGGGACTAGACTGGCAATATAACTTCAGGGAGCATTGGTCCAAACGTGCTTTGTCCCCTGGTGGCTTTGGACAGGTTATCCCGCATGATAGGTACGTGCTCCTGCAAAGTTTTATTCACTTCTGTGATAACCAGAAGCAAATCCCAAGGGTGAGCCAGGCTATAACCCCATGTATAAAGTTCAGCCCCTGCTTGACATTGTGGAACCGACATATAAACAATTTTATCAGCCTGGCCGTGATTTGTCTATGGATGAATCTATGAATCTATGATAAAATACATGGGGCGCCCTGTTAACTGCCAGTATATGCCAGACAAGCCCACAAAGTATGGCATAAAGGATTTTGTACTGGCAGAAGCAAACACTGCTTTCTGCCTGAAAGTAATTAAAATATACAGGAAAGTATTCCTTTCACTAAGAAAACTGTCCCTTGACAAGTCAGGTTGTGCTGGAGCTGCTTCAGGGCTATGAACATTTGGGTCATGTTGTGTACATGGACAATTTTTATGCATCACCAGAATTGTTCATGGAGCTACAGAGTAGGGGAATTAGAGCTTATGGCACAGTGAAGATGAACAGGAGACACATGCCTTCACAGTTGAAGCCAGACAGGCTGAAAATGAAAAGAGGTGACAATTTGGTTTTCATGCGGGCGGAAAACTTGGTGGCAGTGGCATGGCACGATGTCAAATGGGTGACTTTTCTCTCTACAGTACACACTAACAATATATGTGAGAAAGTTATTCATCAAAAGGTAAACCTTTTGATGATTGCATGGGCACTGACCGGTTTTCTATTGCCCATTTGCGGGGAGTAAGGGTGCCCTCCATTTGTCAGAAATAGCTTCAACTCCCACCTCCAGCAGAACTTCGACCACATCCCGAGGGAGATGGGGGACATTGAATCTGAATGGGCCATGTTCCATGCCTCTATTGTTGAGGCGGCTGACCGGAGCTGTGGCCCTAAGGTGGTCGGTGCCTGTCATGGCGGTAATCCCCGATCCCGTTGTTGGACAACAGTGGTGACGGACCCTGTCAAGCTGAAGAAGGAGTACTACAGGACCTTTTTGTCCTGTGGGACTCTGGAAGAAGTTGATAAGTACCAGCAGGCCAAGCGGAATGCGGCATCGGTGGTTGCCGAGGCAAAAACTTGGGCATGGGAGGAGTTTGGGGAGGCCATGGAGAAGGACTTTCGGACGGCTTCGAGGAGATTCTGGTCCACCATCCGGCATCTCAGGAGGGGGAAGCAGTGCAGTGTCAACACTGTATATGTTGGGGATGGTGTGCTGCTGACCTCGACTCAGGATGTTGTGGGTGGGTGGGGGGATTACTTCGAAGACCTCCTCAATCCCACTAACATGCCTTCCCAGGAAGCAGAGCCTGGGGACTCGGAGGTGGGCTCCCACATCACTAGGACTGAGGTCACAGAGGTGGGTCAAAAAACTCCTTGGTGGCAGGGCCCCGGGGGTGGATGAGATATGCCTGGAGTTCCTCAAGGTCCTGGATGTTGTAGGACTGTCTTGGTTGACACACCTCTATAACATCGCATGGACATCAGGGACAGTGCCTCTGGATTGGCAGACTGGGGTGGTCTTTAAGGAGGGGAATCAAAGGGGGTGTTCCAACTATACAGGGATCACACTCTTCAGCCTCCCTGGAAAATTCTATTCAGGGGTCCTGGAGAAGAGGGTCCATCAGATAGTTGAACCTCAGATTCAGGAGGAGCAGTGTGGTTTTCGTCCTGGTCGTGGAACAGTGGACCAGCTCTACACCCTTAGCAGGGTCCTGGAGGTTGCATGGGAGTTTGCCCAACCAGTCTACATGTGTTTTGTGAACTTGGAAAAGGCATTCAACCGTGTCCCTCAGAGAATCCTGTGGGGGGTACTCCAAGAGTATGGGGTACCGGACCCTCTGATAAGGGCTATTCGGTCCCTGTATGATAGGTGTCAGAGCTTGGTCTGCATTGCCGGCAGTAAGTCAAACCCATTTCCAGTGAGAATTGGACTCCACCAGTAAGTCGAACCCATTTCCAGTGAGAATTGGACTCCGCCAAGGCTGCCCTTTGTCACCGATTCTGTTCATAACTTTTATGGACAGAATTTCTAGGCTCAGTCAGGGTGTAGAGGGGGTCCGGTTTGATGGACTCAGGATTGGGTCACTGCTTTTTGCAGATGATGTTGTCCTGTTTGCTTCATAAGTCCGTGATCTTCAGCTCTCTCTGGATCGGTTCGCAGCTGAGTGTGAAGTGGCTGGGATGGGAATCAGCACCTCCAAATCCGAGACCATGGTCCTCAAACAGAAAATGGTGGAGTGCCCTCTTAGGGTTGGGAGCGAGATCTTGTCCCAAGTGGAGGAGTTCAAGTATCTCGGGGTCTTGTTCACGAGTGAGGGAAGAATGGAGCATGAGATCAACAGGCGGATCGGTACGGCATCCGCAGTGATGCGTGCTCTGCATCAGTCTGTCGTGGTGAAAAAGGAGCTGAGCTGTAAGGCAAATCTCTCAATTTACCAGTGTATCTATGTTCCTACCCTCACCTATGGTCATGAGCTATGGGTAGTGACCAAAAGAACAAGATCACGAATACAAGCGGCCGAAATGAGTTTCCTCTGCAGGGTGTCTGGGCTTTCCCTTAAAGATGGGGTGGGAAGCTCAGTCATCCGGGAGGGGCTCAGAGTAGAGCCGCTGCTCCACCACATCGAGAGGATTCAGATGAGGTGGTTCGGGCATCTGATCAGGATGCCTCCTGGACGTCTCCCTGGTGAGGTGTTCCAGGCACGTCTAACTGGGAGGAGGCCCCGGGGAAGACCCAGGACACGATGGAGGGACTAAGTCCCTCGGCTGGCCTGGGAACGCTGCTGCTCCCGTGACCCGACCTCGTATAAGAGGAAGAGGATGGATGGATGGATAATAGGGAGATTTGCCTTGTCCATTGAAGCACTCAATATATTTTGGTATTAACATATGGAGTTGCTTATGTCATTACTGGTACAAACAAGTTTGGCAGCCACTTTGTGTGACAATTGCGTCAATACTTTTTTGCTGCATCTGATAGCATTGGCAGTCCTCCCACATCCCATAGTCTTATAGCAGGGGATGCATGTAAGTTGCATTCCAGTATGACCCTAAACTGCATACACTGGTTAGAAACTGATGGACATCTAGAGAAGTGATAATCAGAGAATCAACACAAAGCCTTCATTTATCGTGTCTGTTTAAGACACTATTTTTAAAGCAGTTCATCTTGTTATTCTTTCATCAACTCTTAAATGCATGACAGTAAAAGTTAAATTATTACACCTCATTTGATCAGTAAATTACTGTAAATTTCAAAGCTTAAACTAATTTGTTTCTGAATTAATCTCAGTTTTGGGATAAAAGTGGCAATGAATCGAGCCTCTGTGGTTTTTCTTTTCAACATTCAGAACTGTATCATTACCCCAGGGAGACCTTTTTACATGAGGTTTTTACTAAGTTTTTCTCATGTATTATACCTTCCAGGGTGGTGTCTACTTGCAGTCATGCTTGAGTGCAGCAATCACTTCCATGGTACAGTGGAACCTCAGTTCACAAACGTCTCGGTTCACGACCAAAAAGTTCGCCAAACTTTTGCCTCGGTTCACAACCACACACTCAGTATATGAACAAGCCAGTTTCCCTTGCCTGCCTGCAAGCTGAGAGAGAGAGAGAGAGAGCAAGCGAGCCACGTGCCTGCTGGGGAGGGGGAGGGGGAGATTGCTGCACGTACTGCCTGCCTTCTCTCTGAGAAGTACGTGCACATCCCTCCAGCTCCACCCCTGGCACAGGCAGGCTGAGAGAGAAAGAGAGAGAGAGAAAGCGAGCAAGCCACATGCCTGCCTGGCTTTTTTATTTAAGCAAAGCCGCTCCTTGTTCATTGATCTCAGTCAGACGTGCACTCTCTTTGTGCTCTACAGTATGTCGTGTGCTTTTGCAGTTAACTATGGCTTCTAAGCAAGTAAAGAGTGGTGAGAAGAAAGTTTTGAAGAAAATTGAAATCGAAGTAAAGAAAGAAATTAGAAGAGGTGGAAAAACTGTTTACCAGTTTACTCATTTACCAATTTGAGAACCCTCGTGCTTTCAAGCAGCACAATGTAAACAAAGCCAGACTGCCAGTAATGTGGAGGGCAAACACGAAGGGTTGGGTCACAAAGACTTTTTTGGAATGGCTGCATGAGGCTTTCGCTCCCACCAGCTAAACAGCTAAAAACACCAGAAACCCAAGAAATCACAAGAGAGAAAACACCTGAAGAAAAACACTTCATGCCAGAACTCGACTCATGCAAGGTTAGTTTTCTTGGTGGTTTTTGTATTACAGATTTTTCAAAAGTTAATTTTTCAGTTCGTAGCGTGAATTGTTGCAATGTGACTTTTCTCTTTTTTCAAATGTTCGCTTTTTTCCCTGTGCTTAAAACTCATTAAAGTGTTTACAGATGGAGTTGTTCACAGCGTGATTAGTTGCCATGTTACTTTTCTCTTTTTTCAAATGTTCCTTTTTTTTCCGCTGTGCTTAAAACTCATTTTAAAAAAAGTGTTTACAGCGATCGGGCTGTAAGGCTATTAGCATGAACTCCTGCAATGTTTTTTGGTTGCTTGTGATTGGTTTTTTAAATTAAAGTTCGGATTTGTTCAAATGTTCCCTTCTGTTCAGAGAGAGAGAGAGTGAGTGAGCAAGCTCAGAGTGAGAGAGAGGGCGTGCTGCTGACAGGGTGTGTGTGTGTGCTACAGAGAAAGAGCGAGCGGGAGCGAGCGCATGCCGCTGACAAAGTGGGGGCTGACAGTGGGGGGAGTGTGTGCTACAGAGAGAGAGTGTGAGGGAGCGAGGGTGTGCTGCTGACAGAGGGGGGAGGGGGTGTGTGCGCTACAGAGAGAGAAAGCAAGCGCGTGCTGCTGACGGGGGTCTGTGTGTGCTACAGAGAAAGACAGAGCGGGAGCGAGCGCATGCCACTGACAAATTGGGGGTGTGCTACAGAGAGAGAGAGAGCCGCAGAGCTGAGCAGGGAGCCTGGGTGTTTTGTGTCAGTGTTATTCAATGTTTTTACTTTAGTTTACTATTACACTGTGCATTCTATGGCGTAATTAACTATACAGTATTTGTGCTTAATCTTTACATATATTTACATACAGTTCGTATGGTCTGGAACGGATTAATTGTATTTACATACAATCCTACGGGGGATTCCACTGTAGTACTATTTCTCAATAAAATCCCGGTTTTGTTGGTTTTTTTTTTTTGAGAAATTCCTAGCCCTAGATGAGTACAAGCCATTCAGCCCAAGAAAGCTTCCCAGTCTTATACATTTAATTCTTAAATAACATCAAGTCTAGTTTTGAAAGCACTACAGTCTATCACACTACTTGGTAACTTATTCCACGTGTCTATGGTTTTCTTTGTAAAGAAAAACCTCCTAATGTTTGTGTAAAATTTAAAATTAACAAGTTTCCGACTTTGTTCCTGTGTTCTTCATTAACACATTTTAAAGAAACAGTCTCAACCCACTGTACTAATTCCCTTCATAAGTTTAAACACTTCAATCATTTCTCTTACCGTATTAATCTTCTTTTGATTAAGTTGAAAAGGCTCCGTTCTTTTTATCTTTCTTTTAAATTTTCTCATGTAGCCCTGGAATGAGCCTAGCTACTGTTCTCTAGACTTTTTCCAGCACTGTTATGACCTTTTTGTAGCTGGAGCCAAAACTGCACACAATACTCCAGGTGAGATCTAACCAGTGTGTTATAAGCTTGAGCATAACCTTCTTGGGCTTATATAGCAGGATGTGTAGAGTACAGCCTAACATTTCATTAGCCTTCTTAATGGTTTATGAACACTGCCTAAAAGTTGATAGTGACAAGTCTATGACTCCTAAATCCTGTTCATAAGGTGTTCTTTCAATTTTCAGTCCTCCCACAGTGTATTCAAACCTGACATTTTTACTTCCAACATGTAATACTTTATTCTGCCCCTCTGTGTGTATGTTATATTACAAATTATGTTATTTGTTAGGTTTTTTTTTTAGTATTGTATTCAGTATTTTACACTGTATTCTATTATTCACATTCATAATGGCTAACATGGTTCAACACCCTAGTACTACAGTATTCTATTTAATAATTTGTATATCCTGTATTTATCTGTTCTAGTGTTCTATGCAGAAAATATTTGTATTTAATTTTGCATACACCCTGCTGTTCTTTCTGAGACTCTGTGAAGTGCCTTGAGCATGGGAAAGTACTATATAAATAAAATGCATTATTATTAGAATTATTATTATTAGGGGGTTTTTCCCCTGCTCGCTTCACTCGGCAACCCCATCGCCCAGTGCTACAAGCATGCCACTTTTCGTTTCTGGCGCTTGCGTTGTGAGATGTGGTCACTCCTCCAAAACCCCTCTTAAATGGTGATACAATGGGAAACAAATATTTTTTTTTACCTCCTCTTTGCTTGATCAGCTGCTGGATAGTTGTTGTGCTGCGTGATCTGCATCTCGCGTAGCACTTCAAACATTTGAAAGCCTGTACAGCAGCTGTCCTATTTTTTATCTTTTATTTCTGGCCCCGGGCGTGGTTAAATCTCTTGGCAGAAAGTTTCATCTCGCGGAATGTGAATTATTGATATTTTTTAGTTTGTAATTTAACAGAATAAGAATCTCAAAATCTCACAACATCACATTAAAGTTTGATAATTTCTGAAAAGAATGATACCAAACAAATATATGTAGGTTTTAAAATAAGCCCGATTTAAAGCATGACAAAAACATGACATAAAAATGTCACATAAAATAGTTGCACAAAATCGTTGCACTTTTAGGTTAAGGATTTTATATATAGAGAGTAAATTATTATTAAGATTAGTAACTCTAGTGTTAACTCTAAGGCATATGAGAGCATAAAAGCAATGATTAAAAACAGCATTAGGAAGACTAACAGACAGCTGGAGAGAAAAATTACATAAAAAAATGAAAGCTGCCCCAAAGAAACCCTTTTCTATACTTTAGTGGCAAATGAACAGTCAAGGAGGAGATGAAAAGCATTAGAAATGGTAAAGATTAACTAAAAAATTTGATAAACTGCAGGTAGTAACAGGAATTACTAAGGAGGTACAGACATGGACTAATTTGTTTGTACCCTTCCACAAAAAAAGAAGAACCCACATTTACTTCTGAAATAAATTAAAACTGACCTTTCTGTATTGGAAATACCACTAAGTTCATGTTCTGTGCCTAATTTGATTACGTATTCTGTGAGGCTACAGAAAATTTGACAGAGAAAGTTTACAAAAAACAGGGTACTCTGCTAAATGATTTGCAGACTGAAAACCAACTCTTCGGAATATATAGTCGGGCAAAAGGTATGGCTCCCTACACATAATATTCATTTAATAGTCTTGTAAATTATGCCCTAGATACTGTACATTGACCCATAGGACATTCAACCCCACCTTTACTCCATTACCCGAGGCATTACTCAAATGGATGGTACTCAGGAATTTGAGCTACAAAGTATTTTGGACTTCAGATTCCATGTTTCTTTGATCCACTATTAAGTGCAATGACATGGATATAGTACTGAAGACAAAACATGGGTCCCAAGCTGAGATAGTCATGCCTTTTGACTTCATCAGTTCCACCTACAACATCCTACTAAGACAAATGGGCACATCTGGAGTATGTGCCACAGTGGGAGGATTATGCCATGATTTTTACACCAATAAACTATTTAACAATTCTTTCAAGTATGTTTTGTAATTTTTACTTTTTTCTTTTGAATTAGTTGTCATTTGCACTGCCATCTTGTACTTTTACTTGGCAAAGACACAGTGTGATGGTCACATGGTCCTCATGTGCAGTTTATTACGATGTTATTGTAACAGCAACAACTCGGCATCATCCGATTTTGAGGACAAAGTTATTGAATATATGGGGGTACTTTCTTCAGTGCTAATCTTTCCTAGTTTTCTAATTTCCTTTAGAATTGTAATGTAAATAACCCTCTCACTAGAGACTTTATGTCCTGCTTGGAGAACTTTGGGTTCCAACAATTCACCAAGGTCCCCACTCATTCAAAAGGACACATTTTGGACTTAATTTGTTGCTCGGGTGTCTCCTCTCTTGATCTTACAACTGATGAATTGCCTTTTTCTGATCACTCTCTCCTTTCTTTTAATCTTCCACTCTCTATATCTATTCCGAAGCTACCCCGCACAATAACTTTTCGCAATATCAAGAACATCAATTTGGACTCTGTTCAATCCAGTATTGACTCACATATTGCAATTCCTAAATTGGCTACTGCTGATGAGTTGATTTTGTATTATAACACGAGCCTTCATCATATTCTGGATTCTCTTGCCCCTTTTAAAACAAAGTCTGTTTCATTTTCCCTTTCTGCCCCCTGGTTTACGCCGGAACTTCGTCTTATGAAAGCGAAAGGCCGGCAATTATAGCGACTCTATAAAAAAACTGGGCTCGTGGTTCACAAAGATATGTATTTCCACCATCTTGCACATTACAGGGATTGTATTAATCAAACTAAATCTGCCTACTATTCTAATATAATCAGCATGAATGAAGGTAATACTAAATCATTGTTTTCACTCCTCAAACGTGTCACACAACCCCCTGATTTGTGGCCATCACATTTTTACTCTTATGCCTTTTGAGAGTATCCACCACTACCTTGCTTTGCAATCCACTGACACTATTCATTCTGAATTCTTCCCATCTACTCACCCTTTTTCTTTCTTTCAATTTCCCTCCACCTTAGAAATATCAGATATAATTCTTCATTCTAAATCATCCACCTGTCTGCTTGACCCCTTACCTACATCACTTGTTAAAGCCTGTCTTCCATCTTTACTCCATATTATATCTGTTATTATCCATTCTTCTCTTTCAACTGGAAGTGTTCCTACTTCACTCAAAACTGCTATAATAACCCCAATCTTAAAAAAAATCGGCGCCGATCCTGCTAATTTTAACAACTTGCGTCCGATCTCTAACCTACCTTTCTTATCCAAAATTCTAGAAAAAGTGGTAGCCAAACAGCTCCACTCTCACTTATCTCTGAACAACCTGTATGAACAATTCCAGTCTGGTTTCCGCCCCCTCCATAGTACTGATACTGCATTAATCAAAATAACTAATGATCTTCTAATGGCAGCAGACTGCGGCTTAATCTCTATTCTCATTTTACTTGATTTGAGTGCGGCTTTTGACTCCATTTCTCATTCCATTCTTCTCAATAGACTATCTTCCATTGGTGTCACCCATAATGTCTATAATTGGTTCGTATCCTACCTTTCTGGCCGCTCTCAATTCATACAGCTCAAATCATTTTCATCTCACTCTGTATCTGTTACTACAGGCGTGCCTCAAGGCTCTGTCCTGGGCCCCCTTCTGTTCACTATCTATCTCCTTCCTCTGGGCAATATCTTCAGGAAATATAATATTCATTTTCACTGTTATGCAGATGACACCCAGCTTTACTTTTCAACTTCACCTACAATTACCCTCCCACCTACCGCCCTTACTGACTGTTTGGCCGAAATCAAAAACTGGTTTACATTTAATTTTCTTAAACTCAACACTGATAAAACAGAGATCCTTCTCATTGGTACAAAATCCACATTATCCAAATTCCACAACTTCCCCTTTATAATTGATAACTGTACGCTATCTCCATCCTCTCAGGCCAAAAGTCTTGGTGTCACCTTGGATAATAATCTCTCTTTCTTTCACACATCAATACTATTACACGATCTGCTTACTTCCACCTACGCAATATCAACCGTCTCCGTTCCTCTCTCACCCCACACTCTGCTGCAGTTCTTGTTCATAGCCTTGTCACCTCTTGCTTGGACTATTGTAACTCTCTTCTTTTTGGTCTCCCTCAAAAAACTCTTCACAAACTTCAACTAGTCCAGAACTCAGCTGCCCGTATTATTACGCGATCTCCTTCCACTCACCACATCACTTCTGTTCTGCATTATCTTCACTGGCTCCCTATCAAGTTCCGCATTGAGTTTAAAATCCTTCTGCTAACCTTTAAAGCTATTCATGATTTAGCCCCTCCATATCTGTCTGACCTTCTCCACATTGTCACCCCTTCCCATACTCTTAGATCATCATCCTCAATTAAATTGACTGTTCCTTCTGCTCGTCTTTCTACAATGGGGAACAGAGCTTTTAGTCGTTCTGCCCCCCGACTTTGGAATGCACTGCCTCCTGAGATTAGAAGTATTAATTCACTTTCTCTGTTTAAGTCTTCAGTTAAAACTCATCTTTTTAATCATGCCTTCTCTATGTAAACATTGTACTGTATTGTTTGTCGGTTGCTGTGTATAATGTACGGTGTCCTTGAGTATTTGAAAGGCGCCTATAAATAAAATGTATTATTATTATTATTATTATTAATTGTTCTTTTGTATCTTGCATCTTGGCTTTGTCTCCTTGGTTAACTGATTTTCTTTACTGACTTTTTTCTTGCTTTGACTCTGATCTATTGGCTTAATTTTCTGATCTTTCTAACTCTTATTGTGGTTGTATTATCAGTAGCAGTACACTTGTATGCCTTATCCAACTGTAACTGTTTATATCTACATTTTTTCCTATGAATACAGAAATGTTATATTAATGATAATAAAAGCATAAACCACATATTTTACACAGAGGTGATGGATGCTTTTCCCAGAATAATAAACTTTCATCTCTGTTCAAGTAAATGTATTGTCATAGTGTGTCACATTTTTCTATAAGGAAAGGGCTGGGAATGTAGTGAAAACCACTGGGGCCATATTTGCCTCTTATTTCTGGGAAGAACTGAAAATATCACAAGAGAAAGACACCACAAATGAGTGCTGTGTTCTGCTCCAAAACCAGAAAGAAGTGTGTAATTTTAAGTTTTGGTTCATGCAAAATCTACTTGTGCGCATACACTGTATTTTGTAGTTATCATTCCTTCTTATACAATGTATAAATATATTATATATTTTTTTTTAACCACAGGATTTATTTGTGTATTGGATTTTTGTTTTATTGACCTTTTCACTCCTACCTCTGCTAACTATTTGACAACAATATTCCATCATCTCCTGGAGTAGTTACTGTTGTTTAATTTTTGGAAACTCTAGGTCTCTGGAGACCTTGTGTAAGAACTTTATAATAATTTTTAATGACAAACAGTACAAGCAAAATACACATTTCCTCAGGTATGTGTGTGTATGATGGAATATATACAATACACACACACACATACTGTACATACAGTACCAGTCCAAATTATGAAATCACCTATTCATAGTAGGGATTATTATGCTGTGGCTATTTTTTGAAGCTTCAAAGTAGACACTCTTTGCCTTTGACATCTTTACATTCTGTCATGTGGCTTCAAGAGTTAGCAACCTGAGATGTTTCCAAAGAGTCTTGTAGGAGTTCCACATATGCTAAACACTTGCTGACTGCTTTTCCTTAACATATCCCAAACCTACTAAGTGTAGGTTGGGTAACTGTAGATACCACATTACCTGCTACAACACTCCTTTTAGATAAACTAAGTGTAAACTTGGCATGGTATGGTGCTGCAGAATGCTGTGGTAGCTATGCTGGTTATGTATACAAATTCTAAATTGATCTTCGATCTCCATGCCATCACACCTTCACATTCTCTAATGGTGAGACCACACATGCAGACATCATCAATTCGTCTTCCCTGTGTCTCATGAGGACATGGCAGGTTGAACAAAATGTCACACTGAACTAAAGACAGATTTCCACTCATATGATGTACACTGTCTATCGTTCTTCACCCAGTGAAATCTCTTTTTCGTATTCGCCTCCTTCAGTAGCTGCTTTTTTGAAATAATTCTACCATTAATGCCTGATTCATGCAGTCTCTTCTGATCAGTTGATGTTGAGATGTGCCTGCTTCTTGATCTCTGTGAACCATTTATCTAGACTAGAGGTTGAGTTAACTTGTGATTTCTGTGGGTGATGACTCTAATAAATGTATCTTCTGCAGCAGAAGTTACTCTTGGTCTTTACTCTCCTGTGGGGCTCCTAAAAACAGGTGGTTTCATCATAGCACATGATATTTTTTGATACTGCACTTGAAGAAACTTTTAAAGTTCATGAAATCTTCTAGACTGACTGACCTGCAATTTTGTAAACTAATAATGGACTGACTTTTCTCTTTGCTAAGTTGAACTCCTCTTTCCACATTTTGAACTAGTGCAATCAGAAATAATGCCCTTCAATCAAACAGGGCTATTTATACCCATACTACTTTCCCAAAATACAACCAATTGGCTCAAATAAGGAAATAATTCCCAGACTTATTTTTTAAGAGGCACACATTTTAATAAAGATGAAACAATGACTGTAGTTCAACAGTAAATAGAAGTTTTGTTCTAAATGAAAACTAGATTTTTTGGGAGGATTTGATCACAGTACTTTTTAAATATAAAATTAGTGTTTCAAAAGGAATTCATACATATGCACCAAGTTCACGATTTGCACAGTATTTGTCTTCAAAACAAATTTCAAGTGTAAACCTTTAGATCTAAACATCTAATCATATATTCAATCAGGTGTGTTCAAACTTTTCTATATATAGAAGAGGTGGCTCTTCTATACACATTATACAGTATAATATTTGAATGGAATCTAAAACTTAAGGTAGCATTAATGTTTTATTATGGTCATAAAATCTAAAAATCTAATTATGTTATGAAACCTGCTTTCAATTAAATATTTAATCAATTTTACGTTTACATGGGAATAATACATTTACAAAATCTATATTTAAAAAACAAGAAGTAAAAAATAAAAAAATACATCACTTACTTTATATTGTCTAGACAGCCAGAATCCGGTTTTAGTATTGCTGTATGATGAAACATTTTATATAGAGCAATCCCAAGGAAGATTACGTTTAGCTGGAACACAAATAATTTAGGTATTAATTTCCTATCATTTAATAGTAACAGATTAATTCAACTGTTTTTCAAATCACTAAATTTTAAATGACTATAGGTTCAATTGATTCTTTTCCTGGTATCTATATAAATAACAATTCAAACTACAACAAAAAACATTCATTCTAAAACATCTTCATAGTTTAAAATGCTGCTTATTAAGCATTCTCTATCCTGAAAATAAATTAAGTACAAGATCTGATTTGTGTCTTCTTACTGAAACATGGCTTAGTAAATCTGACATTATTCCCTTAGATGAAGCATCACTAAACAGTTACACTTTCCTTCAAAAATCAGGAGGTAGTAGTCAAGAAGGTGAGTTTGGTAAAATTGTGTGATAAACTGCAAACTTCTTCTAAAAATGTAAGTAAATTTACATTTTCTGAAACACCCACATTAAATAAAACATAAAACAGATTCCAGCACAACTGTAGTACATTTGTAGACTGAATTTGGCAGGCTTTTATCTGACCTAACAATAAATTATAATCATATAGTATAGATGGAGGCTTTCAATATACACACACTGATCTTTAAATTGACACATTGACCAAATGTTATACTTGTTTGTTAAGCCAGATTTAAACTTCACACGATGCAATGTGTGCTCCAGTGGATGCTACTGCTACACAAGCAGTGTACTGTTTATACTTGCAAAGTACTTTATGTAAATTTAGAAGATTCCACCAGGTGGCAATGCGAGATACCATCACTTTGAGAAAATGTTTGGCTTCACTGTGTTGTGAATTGCATGAAACATCTATTAAATTCCGAGGACACCTTGCCAAAATATCTCAGAAAAACATGGATATTTAATGTTTACATACATCAATACAGGGATTCCAGCAAGCATCGGGTGCAAGGCAGAAACAATCCCTGGACAAGGCATCAGCTCATCTCAAGGTAAACACAATCACACACACACACACACACACACTAGCATCATTTTAGCAACACCAAAACATGCAAACTCCAGTCAGGGAACATCAAGGACGTCACTCTCTGTGTGGCAGCATCATCCCCGCTCCGCCAACGTGCTGTCCCCACATGTGTAATTATTAACAGTTTTCATTGTTTAAGAGAACAAATTATCTATAAAATGTAATATGCAGTACATAATTTAAAGTATTTCATCATGAAAGTGATAAGTATAAATCTAAGGATTCTAAATCTGCAGAGGGCTGGAATATTATAAATTGTATGTGCTTTGTCAGGCGATTGCTGCTTGCCACTGCTGTCAGTTCAGGAGGAAGCCCCAGAAGCATGTTGCAACTAACAAGTGGCTCGGCTTTAAGACGACATTTATGATGGTCTACTTTAATGATAAAATAAACTACCAGAGTAAAGTGGAAATTTCGAGATTAAAGCCAAAATTTCTAATTTAATAATTTGAGCTGTGGCTCAAATATGCTGTCATACATTCTGATGCTGTTGCAAAGGTGCAAAAACAAAACAAAAAAAAAGTTGAGAAGAAAAGATGGCATGTAAGGCTATTAAAATTTATTGTGTCATTACGTTGGGAAATATGCGACGCTTGAATATAAAAGCATTACGAATGCATTTTGCTTCACCACATCGAAGCATGCACATTGATTCTGTATGATCTCCAAAGCGGCTTGATGTCACATGTTGATAGTAAATAGAGACTCTGACGTCACGGTCCAACTTGATCACACTGCACCCCCCAACGTTTTTGCTGGTACTGCAACTCGCACGCATGTCACATTAATTTCTGAGGACGTACTCATAGAACACATCTTTGAATGCCTGAAATGTGTGGAAGCCATGATGCATGCATGTAAGTGTTCTGAGCATGAAGTATAAACCGGCCCTTAAACTCAGTAGGATTTTGTGTAGGATTTTGACAGATTGTCAATGGCCTGACTCATTGCCATACATACACATTACATTAGATAGAGCTGAATAGATAGATAGATAGATAGATAGATAGATAGATAGATAGATAGATAGATACATAGATAGATAGATAGATAGATAGATAGATAGATAGATAGATAGATACTTTATATATTCAAAACTTTATTAAAATCTACTTAATTGTGTTTGATTTGAATGTGTCTTTACTAATACACCAATTCTACTAGTCTTTAGTAGTACACCAAGCCTGTTAAGACAACAGATTTAACAGGGATATAAACATCCAGCTGCACCAAACCCACCCTTACATTAAAAATTAAATGGCTAAACTTTTCATATCAGGACCAGCATGTACTTCATCTGATAACAATATACAAATCAGAGTTGAACTGACATCTTTGAAGATTTGCAGAGACTTTTCCAGGTTAGAAGGCATGAAAGAGACACCCAAGAACAAAGAGCTATAATTCAGTGAATGATGATGGACAAAATAATCCGCCAATGAGAAGGCACTGATTTTGTGACTGGAAGTGACTTCAATCCAATCATGAGAGATTATTATATATTCCTTCAAAATTAGCTGCACTGTCCTTAAAAGAGGCCTCTAATGAGACTTCTGAGGGCACTCTCTCTGGGGAACTCTAAAGGGCCCTCTCACACTCTGCAAAATAACCTCTTGCATATTTAGAAACCTGCTCTCTGAACGTAATCTGCCGACTAGTTGCTCTTTCCCTTGAGAGCTGAAAGTTGATAATCTCATCTTTTTGTGGACAAGAAAGGTGAGATCCAGTCTACCAAGCCAAACTATGCAAGTGGGCTGGTGAAGACTGAGAAGCAGTTATTATTTCAAAGAGGAAAATGCACTTGAATGCAAGGAGAACCCTCCACTTGAACATAGAGTAGCAACAACATCTATGCTCCACACAACATCAGACATCATCTTTAGAAACTTGGTATTGTAAAACTATTTATCTGTGCCAAGATATACTTTATATTGTAAGGGACGACTGGCAGCCCAACCCAGCTAGTACTCCCAAGAAATGGAAGGATGGGGGAAAACAGCTTCTTTAGGGCACTGCCTCCCCCAGAATGCTAGATGGCAGCTGCCCTGGATTGCAGCGGTGTCTCGGATTCCCACAGGTCACCCTAGGAATTGGAATTCTATAATTTCGCCCCTTGTTGGGTAACATGGGTGCTGCCAGGGGGTGCTGTGAAAATGGAGGAGCCACATGGTATGAGGTTTCCAAGTTGGTCAATATAATACTCACAGTGAGGAACAAGAGTGGTTAGGTAGAGGATGAAGCTTGTTGAGAGGAGTGGAGGAGGCAAAGACCAGAAAAAATGAAGGAAGAGCCATTGTGGGAAACGGTTTATGAAGAGTTTTCCACACAATAAAAAAGGTTCTTGTATGCTTTTAACTTGTGCCCTGTGTCTGTTGTGTTGGTTTTGAGGGAGCTGGAACACCCCCCAGTGTCAAAAATATATTACACACACACACACACACACACACACACACATTATATATATATATATATATATATATATATATATATATATATATATATATATATATGGGCAACGACCCGGCCGGGATGCCGTGAGGGACCGGATGTGGGTCTGCGCCCAACCTGGATCACGTGGGGGCCGCCTTCCTGGTTGCTTTGGGGGCCACGAGTTGAGGGCATGGAAGCCCCACCCTGCAGGGGCTCGTGGTCACCGCCAGGAGGCGCCCCAATGCCTTGGGGACCTGTTGCCTCAGCACTTCCGCCACACCAGGAAGTGCTGGGGGGAAGAATTAGAAGGATACCCGGAGAGCTGCCGGGAGGACAGCCGACACTTCCGCCATGCTGGGGCGTGGCTGAAGCATGGCCGAGGGAATGCCAGGAACCACCTGGGGCTCATCCGGGAGAGAATAAAAGGGGCCGTCTCCCTTCATTCAGGGCTGGAGTCAAGTGGAAGAAGGACGAGGCAAGAGACGAGAGTGGAGGCGACCTGAGAAGAAGGGAATTGTGGCCAGGACTGTGAGTGTTGGGGTTTGTGCACTTTTGGACTGGGTCTTAGTGACCATTAATTATTGTAAATATTATAAATAAAATGAGTGGTGGTGTAAAAACAACATGTCCGCCTGTCTGTGTCCGGGTCGGCTCCATATCTGGCGTAGCCGACAGGATGCTCCGGCTGTTTCAAGTCGGGGACCTGAAAAAAAAAAATCTTGCTGTGGACGGCCCGGCGCAGCAGGGGACCCCAGCCACGTGCCGCGGGTGCTGCGTGCACACAGCCCCGCAGGGTAAAGGAACCCCACGGACCGCCAGGGGTCCACGAGAAGGCCGTTTTTTCCTGATGCGGGTGGGCAGCGTGCATGACAAGGGGGCAGCGGTCTCCACCACGCGCGCCGTGGCCGGAGGCGCCCGGGACGGCATGGCGTCAAGAGAGGCCACGCCGAGGACGTTTCCTTGGTTGGATGAGTCCGGGGAGGTGAGTTCCCTGCGTATCGGCAGCCAGCCCGTGGGGACCGGGCGTGTTTTTTCTTTTACAGGCAGGGACTTCCTGGATCCGCGTCAGTAGCGAGCACATGCCGGTCTGCAGGGCTCCGATAGCACGGCGGCAGCCGCGAGGCCTGCGGAGGCAGAAACGCTGCAGCTCAAGAGGCACTGGCAACAGCAAGGCTGCCGGCAAGAATGTCGCCGCCACAGAAGGGGAGGCAAGATGGCCGCGGACCAGAAGTCCCTCCCCCTGACAGGCACGCGATCGGATGGTGTGATTTGTGTGCCCGCCAATGATTGCATAGAGGCAGGACCAAGAAATGTACATCACGTGCAGGAGGGAGACCCGATTGGGCCAGAGGAGGCGGCCCACAGGAAGTTGCCGGTGTCGGAGGCTGACAGACAGGTAGGCTCCACGTTGGTTAACTTTCTGTCTTTGCTGGCTGCTCTTTCGGAGCTGGAGGCAGCGTTTATTCCAGGTGCTATGTGCCCTCCGGACAGAGATGCAGGTACTGGAGAGGAAGGCAGTCGCGTCCATAGAGGAGCTACGGTTGGCGATCCGACGGCATGGCACTGGATTCTCCAGCCGGAGGTGCACGGCGGGAAAGGTAGGTCTTGCCGCCCCGCACAGCATGAGGGAGGGTCTGCTGAACACAGTTGTGATTCCAAAGATCAGTTTCAAGTAAGCAGCCCTCCGACAGTAGGTGCGGCGCAGTGGGCTGTGCTCACGGAGAGGGGGGAGTCCGTGAGGACGCTGACTGGACACGAGCTGCTATGTGCCCTGAGTCCTAGCGCCCTCTGCCCTGAGTCGGCAGCGGTCTCACGCCGCTCTGTAGGGATGCAGACGGGAAAGAGGCTCTTTCTTTCCAATAAGGAGTCTCAGACCATCAGGGCGTCCCAGAGTGACAGGATGAATTGGAGGCTGAGTGCCCGTTCCTCCGATATGTTGGGACGTGGTGCTGGGTGCACGCGTCCGGGTGCTGGCCGCCCTCTGCGGCCTCC
Source organism: Polypterus senegalus (assembly GCF_016835505.1). Taxonomy (NCBI): domain Eukaryota; kingdom Metazoa; phylum Chordata; class Cladistia; order Polypteriformes; family Polypteridae; genus Polypterus; species Polypterus senegalus. The sequence continues at coordinate 101,290,521 of NC_053157.1, read as the reverse complement.
CTGAGGCCGGCTGAGAGGAAAAGAGTGCAGATGGTTCCGGCGCTTTCAACATCAAGAGGGACATGGAATCCGCGGAGAGGGTGCTGAGCAGGCAAGTGCCAGGGTGCAGATTGGAGGGGGGAACGCTGCCAGTGCGTGGCAGAGGAAGGGTGCCCAGGTAGCGGTTCTGCCCCTGTGTTTCTCTCTATTGCAGGGACGGACCCTGGAGAAGCAGTAGTACCCCCTTCGTTGGGGACCGGCCCTCAGATGTCGGACCGTCTGTTGAGGGATCTCTCTGCTGGCATGCGGGTGCCACCATGGCTGGAGGAGGCTGCAAGGGGGCGAGTGGCTCCGAACAAAGGGGCGCGGAGGCCACGGAGGGGGTGCCGAACGAGGGGGCCTCGGGGTGCCGGTAAAAGGGGGGAGCGCAACCTGTGCGAGGCACAGGAGAGCACCGAGTGGAGGTGCTCAGGCTGCGTCTCCGCCCCTATCCCTGTTTGGAGAACAGGGCCGGACCTTGGTGTCCCTGGAGTTGAACCTGCTTTGGGGATATTCTGCCCTCGCGGGACATGTCGCTCTTCCCGAATGGTCTTCGCTGGCTGTGGGGCACTGTCAGGGATGCCAGGGGCAACAACCCTGCCGGGACACCGTGAGGGACCGGATGTGGGTCTGCGCCCACCCTAGATCACGTGGAGGCCGCCTTCCTGGTTGCTTTGGGGGCCACGAGTTGAGGGCATGGAAGCCCCACCCTGCAGGGGCTCGTGGTCACCGCCAGGAGGTGCCCCAATGCCTTGGGGACCTGTTGCCTCAGCATTTCCGCCACACCAGGAAGTGCTGGGGGGAAGAATTAGAAGGATACCCGGAGAGCTGCTGGGAGGACAGCCGGCACTTCCGCCATGCTTGGGCGTGGCCAAGGGAATGCGGGAACCACCTGGAGCTCATCCGGGAGAGAATAAAAGGGGCCGTCTCCCTTCATTCAGGGCTGGAGTCGGGTGGAAGAAGGACGAGGCAAGAAAGGAGAGTGGAGGCGGCCCGAGAAGAAGGCATTTGTGGCCAGGACTGTGAGTGTTGGGGTTTGTGCACTTTTGGACTGGGTCTTAGTGACCATTAATTATTGTAAATATTGTAAATAAAAAGTGTGGTGGTGAAAAAACAACATGTCCGCCTGTCTGTGTCCGGGTCGGCTCCACAATATATATAGATATATATAGCGCCCTCCACAATTATTGGCACTCCTAGTTAAGATGTGTTCTTAGGCTTCTAATTCTTTTTTTTTCCAAAAAATATAGGCTCAAAACACAAAAGAAAAATCCAACCTTTACTTGAAGTATATTTATTCATTGGGAAAGAATCCCACATTAAGAAATACATTTTTAACATGAAATCATGTGTGCCACAATTATTGGCACCCCTAACAATTCCTGTAAAATAAATGTAATTGAAGCATTTTTTGCAATTTCTTGTTTAGCTTTTAAAGTTGATCAGAGTAAATTGGAACTTTTAATTGATAATTAATGACTTCATTTGTCCCTGGAGTATAAATATGATGAGACACAGCATCCTATTGCTCTTAACCACTCTTCAACATGGGAAAGACAAGAGAACATGCTGTTCAAGTAAGGCAGATGTGTGTTGACTTTCATAAGTCAGGTAATGGCTACAAGAAAATAGCTACTCATCTAAACCTGCCTGTATCTACAGTGAGAGGAATAACAAATAAGTGTAAAACAACTGGAACAGTGAAAAACAAGGCTGGATGAGGACCTGTTTATTTTGCCACCACGCACAGTGAGGAGAATGGTAAGAGAAGTAAAAAATTCTCCAAAGCACACTGTTAGAGAACTGCACCAAAGAGTGGTATCTTGGGGTCATAAAGTCTCCATGCCAACCATAAGATGCTATATCCATGCCAACAAGCTGTTTGGGAGACATGTAAGGAAAAACCTCTTCTCACCTACAATCACAAACATAAACATCTGGTGTTTGCTATGTGGTACTGGGGCTTCAACTGTGATTGTGTGCTTTGGTCAGATGAGACTAAAATTGAGCTTTTGGCAACGAACATTCTAAGTGGGTCAGGTGTAAATTCAAGAATGAGTATGCTGAAAAGCACCTCATGCCCACTGAAAAATATGGTGGAGGATCTGTGATGCTGTGGGGCCGTTTCTCTTCCAAAGGCCATGGGAACCTTGTTGGGTGCATGATATCATGAATTCCTTGAAATGCCAGGGCATTTTAAATCAAAATCTGGTGGCCTCTAACAAAAAGATGAAGATGGGTGTCATTGGGTCTTCCAGCAGGATCATGACCCTAAACATTTGGCAAAATCTACACAAAAATGGCCCAGAAAACACAAAATCAAGCTCCTCCCATGGACATCTCAGTCCCTAGACCTCAACCCTATTCAAAACCTGTGGGGTGAGCTGAAGAGGAGAGGACCCAGGAAAGATTGTGCAAAGAGGAATGGTCAAAAATCTTTGTCTCTGTATTCTCCAACCTTGTGAAATGTTATAGGAGAAGGTTAAGTGCTGTCTTGTTGGCAAAAGGGGGATGTATGAAATATTAACAGTAGGAGTGCCAATAATTGTGGCACACATGACTTCATGTAAAAAAATGCATTTCTTAACACTAGAATTACCAGAGCCTACGAAAAAACTCGTAGATCCGTCCCACCTTAAATCGCTTTCTAAATCCGTTCACAATTCTCCGCCAGCGTCTTTTGTCACCTAAATGTGCTGATAAAGACAAGCAGCATGTAGCCGGCTGTTCCATCTCCCCACAGCTGCAGAACGTGCACGAACTTCTTCCAGCTCATGACTTGATTGATTATCTGGGAGTGAAGTAGAGTCTTAGAGTGGAAATAACAGATTGTTATTTGGAACACAGGCATTTCATGTCTGTTCCGTTTCTACAGTAATCTGTGTAAACACATTGTTAAAACAGAAACATTTTTTATATTCTAGTAGTAGATGACAAAATGTAGGCATAAAATATATAATGTATGAAGCCCGAAGTCCAAATATCAAAGAAAAACTTTCACAAAAGGTACAAATATAAACACAACAATTGCGCTTTTATTCAAAAATAGAACTGCAGGAAAAAAAAAAACACCTTAACATGCGACATTGACACATGTTAATTATGACTGCCTCCGTGGCACAATAGAATCAACTGCTGACTGGAAATCTAAAGGTCATGAGTTTGATCCTGCACCACTCCATTTTGATAAGTAAACTGCTTTTATTCTTACTATTTTAGAATAAAAACATACATTTTATTTCAGTCTGTAACAGCCGGTGTAATTTATGATACTTGTAAAGATTAGCTTTTTTTTTTTTTTTTATTAGTCAGTTTTATTATCTCAGCCGTGTTCACGAGCCCAAACACACCCCACCCTCGCATCTGACGCTGCTGTTTTCACAAAGACGCGCTATAACAGAGGTAAACTCAGGTAAACTTCTACGTCGGAGCAAGAATGCACATCATACTTTTGCCATTGCTGAACTTTGTATATGTATATGGGAAGCTTTGCATTTTACTTGTGCCTTTACGCTGTAGGAAGTGAGTAAATAAATATAGGTAAATAAGTAAATAACATTCGAAAGCAATGCTCCGATGTAGAACGCAAGTGACTCTACATGCTATTGTTTAGATCTGGACGGTATATGTGCCCCAAAAAAAAGTCTAACTGCATTCTCTTACCATTGCTTGCGTACTAAAGTGTCAGCAGGCACTTTTCGTGGCATTACACGTATTTTTTGAGCATGCCCTCTGCACACTACTTGTGACTTTAGGCTTTAGGAAGCAAGCAAATAAATAAAGGTAAATCGCGTCCGCCCTTCCTACATTTACAACATGTGTACTTGTTGCAGTGTACACACCTCTCTGTGCTATGGTTCCTATTACACTAAATGAGCACCTGACACTACACTGTACTTTCTTCCCTGCGGGAAGCTGAGGTTTTAGAACTGAAGCTTGTTGATGTTGCATCATCTTTTCTTTTTTCATTGCCTTTTTCTGTAAGAAGCGTTGTACACACTTCTCTCTATGCTGTGGTTTCAATTACACACCTGAAAGAAAGAGACAATATATGTGAAAACATCATCGCACTAATGCAATATTATTTGAAAATGAATAGTGTCAGATTGGGTTTGAATTTATGCTGGCGCTATTACTTAGAGTCAGATCAGGTGCTTATTCAGTGCGCGCAAGAACATGCAGGTGGCCAGATGCTGTGTGCAACAACATGCTGGCGGTGATCAACGCACATTTTAAAAAAAGAAAGAGAAAAATATATGTGACGTTTTGAAGAAATAATTTTATGACGCGATTTATCTTTATTTATTTACTTACTTCCTAAAGCCTAAAGTCACAAGTAGTGTGCAGAGGGCAAGCTCAAAAATGTGTGTAATGCCACTAAAAGTGCCTGCTGACACTTTAGTATGCAAGCAATGGTATGTGCATTCTTGCTCCGATGTAGAAGGGAGCCGAGTTTACCTCTGTTATAGCGCATCTATGTGAAAACAGCAGTGTCAGATGCAGGGTTGGGGTGTGTTTGGGCTTGTGAACACGGCCGAGATAATAAAACTGACAAATAAAAAACAATAAAAAAAGCTAACCTTTACAAGTATCATAAATTAAACCGGCTGTTACAGACTGAAATCAAATGTATGTTTTAATTCTAAAATAGTAAGAATAAGAGCAGTTTACTTCTCAAAACGGAGAGGTGCAGGATTGAACTCGCGACCTTTTGATTCCCAGTCAGCAGTTGATTCTATTGTGACACAGAGGCGGTCATAACAATTGTGTGTCAATGTCGCATGTTAAGGCGGCTTTTTTTCCTGCAGTTATATTTTTGAATAACAGCACATTTGTTGTGTTTATATTTGTTTGTACTTTTTGTGGAAGTGTTTCTTTGATATATGGACATTTTGTCATCTACTACTAGAATATAAAAAACGTTTCTGTTTTAACAATGTGTTTACAGATTACTGTAGAAACGGAACAGACATGAAATGCTTGTGTTCCAAATATCTGTTATTTCCACTCTAAATCTCCACTTCACTCCCAGATAATCAATCAAGGCATGAGCTGGGAGAAGTTTGTGCTTTGTGCGTTCTAAATTGGTGGGGGGAGGGAATAGCCGGCTGCTTGTAGTTTCTCTTTATCAGCACATTTAGAGGACAAAGGACGCTGGCGTAGAAGTGTGAAGGGATTTAAAAAGCGATTTAAGGTGGGATGGATCTACAAGTTTTTTCGTAGGCTCTGGTAATTCTAGTGTTAATGTGGGATTTTTTTTCCAATGAATAAATGTACTTCAATTAAAGGTTGGATTTTTTTCTTTTTTGTATTGTGAGCCAATATTTTGGAGAAAAAAAGGAATTTATTAGAAGCCTAATACATCTTAACCAGGGGTACCAATAATTGTGGAGGGTGCTATATATGATGGATCCAGGTGTCTGCAAGCTCCAAATCCCCCAACAAGATTGCACACAAGCACAAGTACAAGTAATTTCTCTCTCTCTCTCTTCACAATTCCCTTTACTACCACACATCACTCATCCAGTTGAGTGTTGCTCCAAGTCCTCCCAGTTCTGGTCATTTGGATAAGGGAGTATAGTCCCTTTTACTGAGGACCCTGGAGTACTTCCAGCGTCAATGCCACTACCCGATGGAAGTACTTCAGGGTCACACAGAAGTCCCATGAATTAGGAAACGCAACTCCCTGCATTACTCCATTATGGGCACCCACAGACCCCAGAAGGGCTTTGCTGCTGGACTACAACTCCTGGCATTCCCTGCTGGTTCCAGAATGGGCGCCGATATGGAGGGCTGCTGCCATGTAGAGCCTAGAGGGGGATTAAATATCTCTCTGAGACATTCCTTTCCTGTCCTCTACTTCTGTTGTGGCCAGGGAAGGTATGAAATCCATGTCCGGTCAGGACACCTATCCATTTATTTGGGGCTTCCTGCCTGGGCAAAGAGCCACTCATTCTGGTTGGATTGTCCATCCATCCATTATGGCTGCTTAGGTCAGGTGGAACCTCCTTCCATCTCTTGGCCGGGATGAATTTATGTTCCCACGGGGCCCAGATCTTCCTGCTTCCTGGCCAGGATGCTCGTCCATCCCGTGTATGACCTGCGTAACTCCTTCCTCTGCTGAGACCTATTGGTCGCAGAATCCAGTTCCATGAGGGGGTTCAGTGCACTATAGAGGAGGACATCCAGAGACCAAATCACTAGCATGACCTCTGCAAAATAAATAAAAAGAGTGTGTGGGAGCACTCAACACTCACACTTGTCCCTGAAACGGTTCCCACACAGGGGAGTAACACATGGAACAATATCTTCATCGATGTCACTTCTTGTTACATATGAAACGATCTTCCTCGGTGACTAGAAAAACAGACAGGGAATTGATTAAGCCCCGCCTTTTCTTGTTCACCATACTGCCGTGAGTCTCCTTGATTAAACTCCATGTCTCCATGCTACTTGATTCTCCTCAGATGAGTCAGAGATTATTTCACAGTAAACTCCTTTATTATGTACTATACTGGGCTCATTCACATGTATAGCCAAATCAACATTATATGTTGCTTTAACACTAGAATTACCAGAGCCTACGAAAAAACTCGTAATTCCGTCCCACCTTAAACTGCTTCTTAAATCCCTTCACACCTCTCCGCCAGCGCCCTTTGTCTTCTAAATGTGCTGATAAAGAGAAGCCGGCTATTCCATCCCCCCACCAATTTAGAACGTGCACGAACTTCTCTCAGCTCATGCCTTGATTGAGTATCTGGGAGTGAAGTGGAGTTTTAGAGTGGAAATAATAGATCATTGTTTGGAACACACGCATTTCATGTCTGTTCCGTACAGTAATCTGTGTCAACACATTGTTAAAACAGAAACTTTTCTATATTCTAGTAGTAGATGACAAAATGTAGGCATAAACTATATAATGTATGAAGCCTGAAGTCCAAATAGCAAAGAAACATTTCACAAGAATAACACAATTGCACTTTTATTCAAACATATAACTGCAGAAACAAAAAGCCGCCTTAACATGCGACATTGAAACCAGTTTTACTGTAACTGACTCCGTGGCTCAATAGACTCAGCCCCCGCTTGGGATTCAAAGAGTCACGGGTTCGATCCTGCGCCCCTCCTTTTTGAGAAGTAAACTGCTCTTGTCTTACTGTTTTAGAATAAAAGCATACATTTGATTTCAGTCTGTAACAGCCGGTGCAGTTTATGATCCTTGTAAAGGTTAGCTTTTTTTTTTTTTATTCACTTTTCACTCTCTCAGTCGCGTTCAGAATCAATCCATACAACCCCATCTGACACGGCTGTTTTCACTAAAGACGCGCTATAGCTCTGCAGTGTACCACGATGCATACTAACGCACAATCACCCCTCCCCCGGTTCTGACACACAAACGCTGGCGAAGCTGCCTTCTTCGTATCTCACCGTCACTTGCTTTTCGTTTTATTGAGTGTTCCTGCCAGTCCCCGCATGTTGCTGTATGCTTTTTCTTTTGTACTACAGGACATGCAGAGGAAAGAATGGTAAAGACCAGTAACTTCGGCGCTATATGCAATCATCAGACACTCCCCATCTGCCCGTGTCGTTCAAGCACAGGGACATATATTGGTGTAAAAGTATAACAAAAGTGCACTTTTATTCAAGTGCACTTTTTCCATCGCCTTTTCCTGTAAGAAGCAGTGTACACACTTCTCTCTATGCTGTGGTTTCTATTACACACCTGAAAGAAAGAGACAATATATGTGAAAATATAATCGCACTAATGCAATATTATTTGAAAACGAACAGCGAATGAACCCTGTTCATTGTTTTCAGTCAGACGTGCGTGCTTTACTTGCGCTCTATTTGTGCTCTACAGTATTTCGTATGCTTTTGCAGCTAACTATGGCTTCTAAGCAAGTGAAGAGTGGTGAGAAGAAAGTTTTGAAGAAAATTGAAATCGAAGTAAAGAAAGATATTATTGAAAAGTTTGAGCATTCATGTTACTGATCTTGCTGCCGAGTACAAGAAGTCAAAATCTACGATTCTGACTATTGTAAAGCAGAAAGAATCTATTAAAGCAGCTGATATTGCAAAAGGAGTTAAAGCATTAACCAGGCAGAAGCTTCAAGTGCTGGAAGAGGTGGAAAAACTGTTTACCAATTTACTCATTTACCAATTTGAGAACCCTTGTGCTTTCAAGCAGCACAATGTAAACAAAGCCAGACTGCCAGTAATGTGGAGGGCAAACACAAAGGGTTGGGTCACAAGGACTTTGTTTTTGGAATGGCTGCATTAAGCTTTCGCTCTCACCAGCTAAACAGCTAAAAACACCAGAAACCCAAGAAATCAAAAGAGAGAAAACACCTGAAGGAAAACATCCCTCCATTGTGGAGCCAGACTCTTCCTTCTCACTTCATGCCAGAACTCGACTCATGCAAGGTTAGTTTTCTTGGTGATTTTTATATTACGGATTTTTCAAAAGTTAATTTTTCAGTTCGTAGCGTGAATTATTGCAATGTGACTTTTCTCTTTTTTCAAATGTTCGCTTTTTTTCCCTGTGCTTAAAACTCATTAAAGTGTTTACAGATAGAGATGTTCATAGCGTGACTAGTTGCAATGTTATTTTTCGCTTTTTTCAAATGTTCCTTTTATCCGCTGTGCTTAAAACTCATTTTAAAAAAAGTGTTTACAGCGATCAAGCTGTAAGGCTAAAATAGTGTGATCTTGTTACTTTTTTGGTTGCTTGTGGTTGGTTTTTAAATTAAAGTTTGGATTTGTTAAAAAATGTTACCCTCTGTTCAGAGACAGAGAGATCGAGTGAGCGCGTGCTGCTGACAGGGGGTTTGTGTGTGGGGGGAAGGGGGGAGGAAGGGGGTGCTACAGAGAGAGAGAGAGAGCGCAAGCGAGCCTGCTCGTGTAGCTGAGCAGGGAGCCTGGGTGTTTTGTGTCAGTGTTATTCAATGTTTTTACATTAGTTTACTATTATACTGTGCATTCTATGATGTAATTAACTATATCTGTGCTTAATCTTTACATATATTTACATATTTGCATACAGTTCGTACGGTCTAGAACGGATTAATTGTAAAACATACAATCCTATGGGGGGAATTGCTTCAGTTCATGACCAACTCGGTTTACGACCAGAGTTTTGGAATGAATTATGGTCGTGAACCGAGGATACACTGTACATCTTATTGATGAAAAATGCAATAAGGATTCTCATTTTAAGTTGCAATAAAACCTTCGTAATCTTGTGGTTTAAATGTAAAAGTCACAGCATTTTCTGTATTAGGGTTAATGGATTAATGGATACATGTCATTCTTTTCGTAACATCCTATTAGCCATTGGTGGTGTGTTTTTTTTAACATTTGTGCAGATTTTTTTTTTTATCTTAAAGAGTGAGTGGCATGTTAATAATTAAGCAAAACAATGTAATCTAGGTGTCGAAATAGGGATAGAAATAAGAGTGCATGTTTGACACTGGACCAGTGAAAAGTGTGCCTTCCAAAGCCATCAGTATTTTTTTATTATGTTGATATCAGATTACATCAATACAGAAAAAGAGCAGTAACACTGCACAACAAAGTTTTTGCTTTTTGAACACTACTGGGTGTTTCTTATAAATTTTTGGGTGCTGATCACAAATATCATATCAAACTTCACATCATGTACCGTTTTAGAGAAATCTTCAGTTTTGTCATGATTTTTTCTTATATTTGTATCCAAACATTTTCGCTCCTGTAAGTGACTTATCAATAATGGTTTGTGCAGCCTGGGCATGTACAGGCATGGAGTTAGGCCAGGTTGGAAGCTGTTCTGTGGAAGTTGACATCCTGGGCATGCCTGGGCAGGTCTGAATGAGCTTGACGCTGTCTCAGCATGCTATAAAGGTGGCTTGCATTCACTCATCCTGCTCATTTGGTTAATATAGATAGTCAGTGTGTATGTATAGTTTCAGTATAGTAAAGTATAGTATCTGTAGCAATAAAACAGTAAGTAAGCTTGATGCTATAGACATTTTGGTGTCGGGTGATATGTCTCGTCAATGTCGTAACAGCCACGATACATTCTGCTATATCTGTGGCGAATATAAACTTGCGCTTCAGAGACGCTGGATGACTGCTCTGTATTTTGGCTGCAAAACTGGTTATCAAGATAAGGAATGGGCGCCTCACATTTGCCGTGCGACATGTGCTGTCAGACTGAGAGCCTAGCTCAGAGGCACTCGAAAGATGATGCCGTTTGCTGTTCTGATAATATGGTGAGAACAGAAAGACTGTGTGATGAACTGTTACTTCTGTTTGACTAATGTGTCTGGTTTCTCTGCCAAAAACAAGAAGTCAATTGAATATCCTAATCTGCCTTCAGCAATGAGACCTATTCCACATGACAACCCAATTCCGAAACCACCAGAGGATTGGAGCCTAGGTGAACCAGATGAAGAAACTGCAATGCAGGGTACTGACAGTAACATTGACCTGGATTTTGAACTGTGCTCATCAAGTGATTCACATCTGATAACACAGCCCAAATTGAACGATTTGGGTCTGTAAAAAGCAAAAGCCGAGCTGCTGGGTTTGAGACTGCAGGAATGGTGTTTGCTGTGACCAGGTACAAACATTTCTGTGTTTCAAGGACGACATCATGATATCACCAAATTTTTTGCACAAGTCGACAGTCTCTGTTTCTGTTGTGACTTGAAGGATTATTCTCTGCCTTGGGTTGTGATCAACAACCTGGAAGAGTGGCGTCTCTTCTTTTATTCATCAATGTTAAGCCTAAAATCTGTTCTGCTTCACAATGGCAATGTTTATCCTTCAGTACATGTTAGTTATGCAGCACATACGAAAGAAACGTATGAGAATATGGAACTGTAAAAAGTTAGTTCCAGGACAGAAAAATGTTGCACATGAATCGCTTGTCGACCCGGCAAAGATATTTTTGCCTCCTTTTCACAAAAAACTGGAACTCATGAAAAATTTTGTGAAAGCACTGAACAAGAAAGGCAAAGGTTTTTGTTATTTAAGACAGATGTTTCCAAGAATAACTGATGCCAAGATCAAAGAGGGCATTTTTATTGGCCCCCACATCAGATATGTTATGAGTGACAAGCGGTTTGAAGATCTATTAGTTGGCCCGGAAGAAATTGCCTGGAAAGCCTTCAAAGACATTGTTGACAATTTTCTGGGCAATTACAGAGCCCCAAACTACATTCAGCAGGTAGGCAAACTTCTCAAAGCATACAAGACATTGAAGTGCAACATGTTACTCAAGATTCATTTCCTCCACTCACACTTGGACTTTTTCCCCACAGATCTTGGTGCTTTCAGTTACGAACACAGTGAAAGGTTTCATCAGAACATTGCTACGATGGAGAAACGATACCAGGGCAACTGAAATCCATCAGTGCGTGCTAACTACTGTTGGACACTGCAATGTGATGCGCCAGACATTGAATACAAAAGAAAATCAGGAGCAAAACACTTTTAATTCTGTTGAATTTAATAGCTTATGTGAAACATAAACATGACTAAATACATTATTGTCAGTAAACATATAAATGTCTGTTTCTTAGAATTTCCTACGTGATGCAGTAAAACCACAATTATATTTGTGCCTACCCAGTAGGTACCTGTCACAATCAGCAAAAACTATTCAGCAAGCAAAAAAATTTGTTGTGCAGTGTAATTAAACAGTGAGATATTGTTCTGTCATTCAAGACAGTAACAGAAATAAATCTAAAACATTTTAGAATAGGATCAGAAGTAAAAGAAATGTGAGAGGGGATTTGTCTTCATTTGTACAAAAACTACATTATGGGAATATTTTAATGTTATACTTATGAATTAATTTATTAGTTAGGTACTATTTATTCATAATTTTGAAACTGATTTCTTTAACCTTGTTTGGTAGAAAAAACTTGTATGGCACACAGCGGGCAATTTGTCATTAGCTTATCATTTAAGCTGTTGGTTTAGGAGAAGTACACACACATACATTTAACTGAATATAATGGAGAAGACTTGCTCCTTAACACTAGAATTACCAGAGCCTACGAAAAAACTCGTAATTCCGTCCCACCTTAAATCGCTTCTTAAAATCGTTCACAGCTCTCCACCAGCGTCTTTTGTCATCTAAATGTGCTGATAAAAATCAGGCTGCAAGCAGCCGGCTATTCCATCCCCCCACCGACTTAGAACGTGCACAAACTTCTCCCAGCTCATGCCTTGATTGATTATCTGGGAGTGAAGTGGAGTTTTAGAGTGGAAAGAATAGATCATTATTTGGAATACACGCATTTCACGTGTGTTCCGTTTCTACAGTAATCCGTGTAAACACATTTTTAAAACAGAAACGTTTTTCATATTGTAGTAGTAAATGACAAAATGTAAGCATAAACTATATAATGTATGAAGCCTGAAGTCCAAATATCAAACACTTCCACAAAAGGTACACATATAATAGAACAAGTATGCTTTTATTCAAAAATATAACTGCAGAAAAAAGCCACCTTAGCATGCCATATTGACACATACTTACTACAGCTACCACGATAGCATAATGGTATCAGCCACTGACTAGTATCCAAAAGGTCATGAGTTCGATCCCACATGGTTCAGTTTTGAGAAGTAAACTGCTCTTATTCTTACTATTTTAGAATAAAACACGCATTTGATTTCAGTGTGTAACAGCCAATGTAATTTATGATACTTGTAAAGGTTAGTTTTTTTTTTATTCACTTTTCATTCTCAGTCTCAGTCGTGTTCAGGATCCTTCCCTACCCCCATCTGAGAATGCTGTTTTCACATAAAGATGCGCTGTAGCTCTGCAGCGTACTTGTGACTGCATTCTCGTACCAATGCTTGCGAACTGAAGTGCCTGCGTGCACTTTTCGTGGCATTATACGTCTATTTTTTTGAGCATGCCCGTGTCGCTCAAACACAGGAACATATGTTGGTGTACAAGAATAAAAAACAAGTGCACTTTTATTCTAGACTATAAGTGAAGAAAAAATAAAGCAAGTTACAGTAGGCGGTTGATCGACAGCTTGCGTGGTGCAATGCTAAGAACTGCTGATTTCGATCCGTGCTATATAAAATCATCACATTCAAATATTAACAATTTCCACACACCCTTCCTACATTCACGACATGTGTACTTGTTGCAGTGTACACATCTCTCTGTGCTATGGTTCCTATTACACTGAATGAGCACCTGACATTGTACTTTCTTCCCTATATAAATAACATTCGAGTATAGCGCGTCTCCAAATAAATCACATTTGAGTTATAGCGCTCTTTATGTGAAAACAGCATTGTCAGATTGATGATGGGGAATCGTGAAGCGACTGAGAGAATGGAACTGAATAAAAAAAGACTGAAATCAAATGTATGTTTTTATTCTAAAATAGTTAAGTACATGCAATATTATTTGAAAACGAACAGCGTCAGATCGGGTTTGAATATGCGCCCGATCTGACGCTGTTCGTTTTCAAATAATATTGCATGTACTGTGCGTTGAAACTGCTGCACTGAATAAGCTGACGCCTTCTGTAATAGCGTCAGCGTGTATTCAAACCCGATCTGACGCTGTTCGTTTTCAAATAATATTGCATTAGTGCGATGATGTTTTTACATATATTGTCTCTTTCATTCATCTTGCGGTTTGTAATCAGTGACCGCGTGTTTTTCCCGATCTTGCCAGTTCGCACATGTTGCTGTATGGTGCTGTTTCTTTTGTACTCCAGGACATGCAGAGGACAGAATAGTACAGAGCAGTAAGTTCAGCGCTATATGCAATCAGACAGACAAACAGGCAGAGAAGGCACTAGATATATAAATAAACAGGGAAGGCACTGTATAATAGATATATAAAAAACAGCTAAGGGGATAGATATATAGATAGGTAGGAAGGAAAGGCACTATATGATAGGCAGACAGGGAAGCTCCTATATAATAATAAAATTACTGTTATTACTATGTAGATAGACAGGGAGTTCAGCGTCAGCGTGTATTCAAACCCGATCTGACGCTGTTCGCTTTCAAATAATATTGCATGTACTTAACTATTTTAGAATAAAAACATACATTTGATTTCAGTCTTTTTTTTTTATTCAGTTCCATTCTCTCAGTCGCGTTCACTCCCCCCAAATCTGACAATGCTGTTTTCACATAAAGATGCGCTATAACTCAAATGTGATTTATTTGGAGACGCGCTATACTCGAATGTTATTTATATAGGGAAGAAAGTACAATGTCAGGTGCTCATTCAGTGTAATAGGAACCATAGCACAGAGAGATGTGTACACTGCAACAAGTACACATGTCGTGAATGTAGGAAGGGTGTGTGGAAATTGTTAATATTTGAATGTGATGATTTTATATAGCACGGATCGAAATCAGCAGTTCTTAGCATTGCACCACGCAAGCTGTCGTATCAACCGCCTACTGTAACTTGCTTTATTTTTCTTCACTTATAGTCTAGAATAAAAGTGCACTTGTTTTTATTCTTGTACACCAACATATGTTCCTGTGTTTGAGCGACACGGGCATGCTCAAAAAAATAGACGTGTAATGCCACGAAAAGTGCACGCAGGCACTTCAGTTCGCAAGCATTGGTACGAGAATGCAGTCACAAGTACGCTGCAGAGCTACAGCGCATCTTTATGTGAAAACAGCATTCTCAGATGGGGGGTAGGGAAGGATCCTGAACACGACTGAGACTGAGAATGAAAAGTGAATAAAAAAAAACTAACCTTTACAAGTATCATAAATTACTGGCTGTTACACACTGAAATCAAATGCGTGTTTTTATTCTAAAATAGTAAGAATAAGAGCAGTTTACTTCTCAAAACTGAACCATGTGGGATCGAACTCATGACCTTTTGGATACTAGTCAGTGGCTGATACCATTATGCTATCGTGGTAGCTGTAGTAAGTATGTGTCAATATGGCATGCTAAGGTGGCTTTTTCTGCAGTTATATTTTTGAATAAAAGCATACTTGTTCTATTATATTTGTACCTTTTGTGGAAGTGTTTGATATTTGGACTTCAGGCTTCATACATTATATAGTTTATGCTTACATTTTGTCATTTACTACTACAATATGAAAAACGTTTCTGTTTTAAAAATGTGTTTACACGGATTACTGTAGAAACGGAACACACGTGAAATGCGTGTATTCCAAATAATGATCTATTCTTTCCACTCTAAAACTCCACTTCACTCCCAGATAATCAATCAAGGCATGAGCTGGGAGAAGTTTGTGCACGTTCTAAGTCGGTGGGGGGATGGAATAGCCGGCTGCTTGCAGCCTGATTTTTATCAGCACATTTAAATGACAAAAGACGCTGGTGGAGAGCTGTGAACGATTTTAAGAAGCGATTTAAGGTGGGACGGAATTACGAGTTTTTTCGTAGGCTCTGGTAATTCTAGTGTTAAAAATTACTTATTTCTTATTGCTGCAGTTAGAAAAACAATGCCTCTTTATTGTATTTGTTTTCTTGACCCTACAGGATGCCTGGTGGTAATCATCATGTGGCTGAACAGATGTCAGTGTACCCGAATTATGAGACACAACTGGATGTCTTTTTCTTCTGATTTTAAGATTCCCAATTCGGGATGATGTGTAGTTCATGTTAGATTTGCTATTTCTACAGGTAAGATTACTGAGGCTTTCAGTTTTAGAAGTAATTTGTGCACAATTCCTGCAAAGACTCCTCATATTTATTATTTGATCTGTAATATTTTGCTGACTTGAATACTGTCATTTGCGTTTGCTCACTCTGTCCAATTACTAACACAAGCTTTTTAATTTAGACAGGAAAGCATCAGAGGGTGAATCCTCACAAACACAGAGACTGAGACACATCAGTGCCAACTCACTGAACACGGATGTTGTTCCATGTTGCATAATAACATTAATTTTCTTAAGTTACTGTGCTTTGTTGTTGGATTTTGAAAGAACCAAGACTTAATTTTAACCTAAAACAAAACTAAGGCAGGAGAGAAAAATTAAGATGTTTTCATGTAAGTATTGACACTTCAACAAATCACATTAGAAGTTTGTAACACAATATCTACTGTATGCATAATGTAAAACAAAAAAAAATGATGTTACATGTAATGACAGTTAAGTTGGGGTTCTTTCAAAATCCATCAGGAAACCACATTAATTTAAAAAAATAATATTATTAGTTAGACTTTACTCTAAGCAGACCTTTACCTAATGTGATATTGTGGTTTACTTTGGTAATAATTGCTGTACAGTTGTACCAAGAAAGGAGGCAGAACAAGAAGTAAAGGGTAAAATTTATTAACGTTTGAATTCAATGAGTGAACATCGTTTATGTTTTTAACAGTTACAGTGAGGTAACTCGTGCAAAAAAATCTGGAATGCTTTTCCAATAGAAAAGTGCCAAGCTACAAATGTCAATCATTTCAAAAAACTTCAACAAGCCCACTTTTCTAATTTGGGTTTTTCTTAATTACTTGCATTGATTGTAATAAATTAGAAATGGTACTGTATATAGTCTGTAAGATCTGCACTAGGCAGTAACTTCTGCTGTTTTTCTCTGTTTTCATTTTCCATTTTATTGCAGTTGTGCCTTGTGTCTTGACTGTCTGTTACATCAACACAAACTGCCTGTGATGCCGGAAAGAAACAAAGTTATAAAGATGTCCTGAAATGGAATTGTGATTATACTGAGAAAGCCACAATTATGTATGCTGGGATGTGAAGAGGGGGCTGTGCGGGCTTTGGCTTGGGACCCCCCAGAGTTTTATGTCCTGCATCCTTGAAGGCTGCAAATTTGTCTTTGCCTCTGGCCATTTGACCATACAGTGTATTTATTACAAAGAACAAGCACCCATCCATTTGCTTCTTATTTACTTTTATAATAGCTTCAATTTTCTTTGTAACTGTATATTTTTATAGTGCAATTTCAGCTACATTTGTAAGCAAAGGTGATATAGAAATATTATTTCTGAACAACTTTTAAGGGACAGATCATGAAAAATGTCAGCTTAAATATAACGCATTTTTTATGGAATATTGCTGGATAATAAATCTTTGACTCTGAGTAGTATCTTGTTCATAAAGCTAAAGTAGCATTATTCCTTTTTATGACAAATATAATGATTTACTTTTACTGTGCTCAAAATCAGGGCTTACATTCTTTTTAACACTAGAATTACCAGAGCATACAAACAAATTTGTAAATCCGTCCCACCTTAAATCGCTTCTTAAAACCATTCTCACCTCTCCGCCAGTGTCTTTTGTTAATCTAAATGAGCTGATAAAAGAAAAGCTGCAAGTAGCCAGCTATCCCATCCCCCCACCAACTTAGAACGTGCACAAACCTCTCCCAGCTCATGACTTGATTGATTTTCTGGGAGTGAAGTGGAGTTTTAGAGTGGAAATAATAGATCGTTATTTGGAACACACGCTTTTCATGTCTGTTCCGTTTCTACAGTAATCTGGGTAAACACATTGTTAAAACAGAAACGTTTTTTATATTCTAGTAGTAGATGACAAAATGTAGGCATAAACTTTATAATGTATGAAGCCTGAAGTCCAAATATCAAAGAAATATTTTCACAGAAGGTACAAATCTAACACAATTGCGCTTTTATTCAAAAATATAACTGCAGAAACAAAAAGCCGCCTTAACATGCAACATTGACATCTGTTTGTTATGACTGCCTCTGTAGTGCAATGGAATCAGCTGCCAACTGGGACCCAAAAGGTCGTGCTATAACAGAGGTAAACTCAGCTCCCTTCTACATCGGAGCAAGAATGCACATACCATTGCTTGCATGCTAAAGTGTCAGCAGGCACTTTTCGGGGCATTACACACATTTTTGAGCATGCCCTCTGCACACTACTTGTGACTTTAGGCTTTAGGAAGTAAGTAAATAAATAAAGGTAAATCGTGTCATAAAATGATTTCCTCAAAACGTCACATATATTTGTCTCTTTCTTTTTTTAAAATGTGCGTTGATCACCGCCAGCATATTGTAGCATACAGTATCTGGGCACTTGTTTGTTCTTGCGTGCACTGAATAAGAGACAAATATACAGTCTGACTGAGAGAATCAGACTGAAAAAAAGCAAACATTTAGAAATGCCATACTTTTACAGTTGATCGGACGCTGTACGTTTTCAAATAATATTGCATTTTTGCGATGATGTTTTCACATATATTGTCTCTTTCTTTCAGGTGTGTAATAGAAACCACAGCACAGAGAGAAAATTCTTACTGTTGTGTGTGTGTGTGTGTATATATATATATATATATATATATATATATATATATATATATATATATATATATAGTCGTGTGTGTGTATTTGTCAGTCTGTCTGTCTGTGCTGTTATCATATTTCTATGATTCCTGTGTTTAACAATAAATTTATTATTCCGTTTCTTCAGTTACCTTGAAATAAATATAATGGCCAGGGACTGTCTCCTACAACAGAGAAAGGTAAGACAAATAAAGTAATAAATTGTGAAAAATAATTTATATCAGCTAACAAACTATAAGGTGACATTGAAAGAGGCTTTGTATACAATTGCTCCCCTTAAAACAAAAGTGATAAAAGCACATAAAAACTCACCCTGACTTCAGGAGAGTACTTGAGCTCTTAAATTAAACCGTTTAAAACTAGAGCATAGATGGAGAACAAAAAAGAATAACAGGTCTTCCAAATTGCACAGAGAGTGTGGACTAACATTCCAAACTAATAGATCCTCATTTACTGTTTAGAACAGTATGAACTACAATGCATAATTCCTATACATTACCAATGCAGACCTTGTGAATTTCTTTAATGAGAAAATTGAGATCCTAGATTTCAGCGTCAATTTGCACACTAAATACTAATTTGGCAAACTCTGACAACCCTGTACACACCACCGTAGAAATTACAGACTGGTAACAGAACAGCAAGTTATAACTTTGTAACTCTAAAATGAAACATGCTACTTGTTTCTTAGATTCAGTCCCAACAAAACTTGTGAAAAGCTCAGTGGATTTTCTAGCAGCACCCTCCTTTAGCAATAATAATTGTTCATTGAATTACAGTGGTGCAGTTCATAATGCACTAAAAGTATGCATTTTCAGAACATGACTTAAAAAGGTAGACTCAAATGTGCTTAAAAATGTATAAACCTATTTCAAATTTTAACCTTTCCCTCTAAAATACTTGAAAAATTAGTGGCCACTCTTCTCATTTTACACATTACAATTTATTTGAGAAATTCCAGTCTGGCTTCCACACTGATCAGAATACAGAAGCAGCACTAACCTATGTTGTCAACGACATTCTAATGTGCTCTGGTGAAGAAAATTCCACAGGTTGTTAAATTTAAGAACAGAATTTGATACTATTGACCACTATTTTATTCCATAGGCTAGATTCATTGGCCTCCTAGGCACTGTCTTTGCCTGATTTGCTTCTTATTTGTTTAATCAATTTTAGTATGTATAGAAAAGTGCTAATCGTACATCGTAATTTGACTCAGAAGTTAAATATGGTGTTCCACAGGCCTCGGCACATTCATTTACCTTCACTTACAATTACCATTACCATTACGTTTACTTTAAATGCTTCCATTGGGAACTATTGTTAGAAAACAACATTAATTTTCACTTGTATGCAGATGACACCCAATTACACCTTTATTTTAAACCAAATGATGTTTCTCCAATGCTGTCTTTAATTAATTATGTCCAAAGGCAGAAAGTAATGGATTACATTTACTTTTGTTACTGTACTTGAGCAGATTTTTATAGAGAATTGTATTTTTTTATTTAAGTCTAAATATTTTTACTATTTAAAAAGTATATTTGTTTAGTAACAATCGCACCTTGCTACATTTCCAAAGTGGGCAATTGAAAACTACAATTAATTTGGTAGGTTCAAATTACAAACTTTGCAGTGACCAATTAAAATAAAACTACATACATAAATTTTGGTGGTCATGGGTCTAGATCTGGAAGCGTGTGGAAAAATAATTTTAGGGTGACATAGCATTCATCCTAAAGAAATAGCATAAAAGGTTAATAGATGTCAGAAACCTGCATATCAGGAAACCAGTTAAAGGTCAAGTGAACAACAAAAGAAGAGACAAAAATACAGCACACAAAATGTA
Source organism: Polypterus senegalus (assembly GCF_016835505.1). Classification (NCBI taxonomy): domain Eukaryota; kingdom Metazoa; phylum Chordata; class Cladistia; order Polypteriformes; family Polypteridae; genus Polypterus; species Polypterus senegalus. The sequence goes on along the minus strand of NC_053157.1, from coordinate 101,270,358 downwards.
CTGAAACATGACAAAGAGATCAGATGACCTGTATTCAATAAGACTGAACAGTTGTTAAATGTACAGCAATTTCAAGGGTGGTGGCTCAACCCAAACATTATAAGAATAATAAGCATATAGTAAAACTGACTTTTAATTTTATATAGATCATTTGGGTGTAGACCAACAAACTAACCAGAGTAAATGTGCGGATTAATTGACTCTGTTATGTAAATTCAGTTGCTTATAAAATAGACCTACACCTTTAAGATTTGACCATTCTGATCATGCTGTAATATACTGCCGTGAAAGATGTTCCCTCCTCAGCTTGGTTTTAAGGAGTAATTAAAAGTTTTTCTCCTGCCTGATTTTTGACGCAAAAGATTTTATCAGACTTGTCTTAGTAGAGAATAAGTTTATTTAATTAATATGTTTGATTTCTACCACAGATTTGGTGCCCCAAAACAGGACTGTCTGATTTGCAACCATAGAATGTGTAATAGGTAGGAGAAAATCTATTCTTTTGGGGATAAGGCACTAGGTTATAACCTAAGCCATAAGAATATGTGTGTTTTATGCCAAGAGTTAGGGCTAGGTTTAGTGCAGTTTGGAAGAGAGAGTAAAAAGATCTCTGTTGAGTGCCTCTTGCCAGCCAGACAGAGTGTACACCAAATCGGGAATTTGCAGAGAGCATCAGAGATTACTGATGAGTGTGTGTCTTGTATTTCACTGTATCATCAGAGGCAGGCAGGTGTTTCTTTATTCTAATCAGCATAGTGAGTTAAATTTTTCTTTCTGTTTCTTTCAACTTTATAACGTGCAGCGCTGGGTAGTGTTTGTATGTTCTCTTAGTGTTTGCACAGGTTTTCTAACAATTTGCATAGATCGGGAAAATTAAGAGAGGTTTAACTGTAGTAGCTCTTGTGAAATTGGTATGTGTGGAAGTTAAGTTGAAATAAAGGGATATAGGTTAAAATAAACACCTGAAATAAAAAGATCTGAATGCGTAGCAATGTTGTACTGGTGAGAAAAGATTGCAGTGCAGCGAGAAAGTAAGAAAAATGGAGAGGACATATGAAAAGAATGAAAGGTATAAAAAATTAAACATTGAAAGAATTCTCCATGTGTTTGAAAATGCTGTTGTATGCCTAAGAAATGATGTTTGAATGGGACTTTGTCAGAAATGTACTTCTAATAACCTGAAAGTTCAAACTGTTTACTAAAAAAAAAATAGTGTGAACAAATTTAGAAATGTCTGATATAAATGTCCAGAGCTTTGATTTAATTTGGCATAAAATATGAAACTTGAATAAGTGCTATATTTGTTAAACTGGAAACATCCCTACTTCGCTTATAAAAATGCTTATAAATATATAAAACATCTTTCCTTCAGACCAATAATAATTCATAATAATCATAATAATAATAAAACTTAAATAAATTTAAATGTGTTAAAGACAGTTTAAGTAATTTTGAGTATGTTGCGCAGTTTGTGAAAGAGATCTCTGTGACTTAAGTGCATGGTATTGTTTGAAAAGCTGAGGCAACTGGTTATTAGGTGTGCCTAATAAGTATAAGTATAAAAGGTATACGCTTTGAATTTATACTTAAATTAATGTTATTAGGTCCAATAAAAGGTTTCCGGATTTAATATAAATTTCCTTTTAGCACTGGCCATACTAAAATAGAAGAAAGTTTTCATAATTTTAAGGTAAATTTGGGGGGGCATTCTAAAAAATGGCAGGCTGCTTTTTGTACAGAATCAACAATCTGGAAAAATGGAAGAAACATGAATAACTAGCTTTAACTGGAACTTATGGGCAAAATAAATCAATATTATTAAGCATAGCTAAATTTTATATATCAGAATATTTTCTTTAAAGTACTGTATGCAATGGTGTGATGCACTATCTACCCTGAGAGCATTTTAAATACAAACAGATTTTGAATTATAAGGCCTTTGATACAATGTGATGTTGATTTCTTTTTCCATCTACTTCTTGTGTTTTAAATAACTTTTATACTTTAAAGGTGAAATAAAATTGAACATTAAGTTTGAATGACTACTTAGATAATGGAAGGGTTAGTTTTACTTGAGAAGCTATAGGTAGAAATGTATGTGTAAATTTAATTAGAAAATATTGGCTTAAAGAAACATAGCTGGTATATATTGTGAATAAGGCGCTATATAGCCCCCGACCCGACACAGAATGGACACGGGAGGCACGTGTAAAATAAATAAAACTAAATTGCTTTGAATTTAACCTGCATAGCAATTAGGATAAAATAACTGAACAGTTTAGAAAATGTGATTAGCATAACATGGTGAACAGTCAGAGTAAAGACAATCTGTAAGAGTAAATATTTTTGGATAGATGTTTTTAATAAGTTTATTGATACTTGGTGAGAAAAGACCAGTCACCTTTAAGGATTAATGTTTGTATGTAATTTGGACTGTTAATCAAAACTAGCGCTTACTGTATAACGTTATATAGCAATTATCACATTAGCACTTGCAGCACTATCAGTTAAGTCATTCCAATTAAAGCATTTTTGGATATTGATTTTAATAATAGAATAAATAATATAGAGCTTTACATAAGGAAAAATTGTTAACAGAGAAGAGTCATTGTAAACTTACAAGATAGCAATTAACATTTTTTTGGTAGTAGGGGCATTAAAGATAAATGTCTAAATACATAATATAAGGTGAAGATTTAGTTTAAACTTAAATACTCTTGGCACAAGCAAAATGTACTATTTGTTTAATAACTAATGTTTTTCATGATGGATGTCAATGTTATGTTTGTAACAGTAATTGATACAAAAGAATGAAACAAATGTTAATGGTAATATATTAGGAATTTTGCATTAGGATTAGATACGATATTAGAACACAAATTGTATTATGTTGGGTGTTAAGATTAAACATGCTAAATTAGGTACAGGGTATAGTACAAAACTTTTAATATTTATAGAACAAGGTGTAAGGGAAATAAAGTTTGTGGGATAGGGCCATATAGACAGAAATAGTTGGTGGCAATACAAGACAAATAATTAATGCTATGGTTTCTTGGGCCTAAGTAATATAGAAGATGAGGTAATAATTCAGCACAACAGAGATAGAGTGTCTTATGCATAGAGTGGTGAGTGTGCAGTTTGTGAAATTGGAAAGCCCAGATACAGACCAAGAATTCCAGCTGGTGGCAGAATATATTGACATCAATAAGAAGCTTGGGTACAACCGTTGCAGTTTCAATACATATACCAATGACTTGTGTTAGTGAGAGTACTGCTGACATCTTCTGAAGGGAGGATTAACATCTACTTTCAGAAAGATATCTCTTTGCTTTATGCAATAAACGTGATAACCTAATTCAGCGTTTTTCAACCTTTAAGTATTTGCGACCCGAGTTTTCATAACAGTTTTAATTGTGCCCCCCTAACATTTTTTTGAAATGTAGATGCATATTTTATTATACCTACTGAACTTTTATTGATATTTATCTAACTCTATATTTATTGTTCTAGTATCAGAATGTAGTTTAGGTTAATTTGTTTTGGTTTCAACAGATTTTTTTTTATATTTTTGATTCTTGTTTTCTTTTTTTCACATTTTCGCGCCCCCTTTTTTGTTACTTACTTAATTTAAGACCACAGCTGAATGCAATCAGGAGCAACTTTGAGGATGTGAGTGTACGGTTGCTTGTGTAGAGACTCTTATCTCTGATCACTGATGTATAAATCATTGGTAGCATAAACTAGAGACAAGTTTTCAGGTGAATATTTGTGTCAGCTGTGTCACCACTAATGATTTCTGTGAACTAACATAATTAATGTTTATTGAATAAGAACAAAATCAAACAGCTACTTTAAACACAGTTTAAAATATGACAATGATAAAATGGTTATTGACAATGCTTTTATCATCATACTTTGAAGTTATGAGTTTGTGGGTCACAATTCTACATTTTATTGTCTTTGATTTTTTCATGTTCGATATTATTAATTTTATTTGAATGATTTTAATTGATTACTTTTTTACTCAGATCAGGAGCAGAGAATGGGTGATCGGATCATTATTGAAGAAGGCACACTCTGAAGTTAAAGGGAACACAGGTTGTCGAAAATATAGCAAATGTGGAAGAATAATTTTAGAGTTGCATGGGATTCTCCATAAGGAAGTAGCATTAAGGGTTAATAAATGTCAGAGACCTTCAGACACTTTAGGAAACCAGATAAAGATCAAGTGGATAACAGGGACAAAAATGTAATACACTACATGTACTGGAAGATAACTAAGTGATCAGATGACGTATAATTAACTAGACCGGACACTTGTTGTATACACTGAAATTTCAAGGATGGTGGCTCAACTCAAAAGGAAAAAGAATATTAAGAATATAGTAAAATAGACTTTTATTTTATATAAATCATTTGGTTGTAAACCAACAAACTAACCAGAGTAAATGTGTACATTGATTGACACTGCTATGTAAATTTAGTTGTTTATAAAATACACCTTTAATGAAAAATGTTCCCTCCTCAGCTTGGAGCTAAGTAGTAATTAAATGACACATGGAAGTTTTTTGTGCCTGGTTATTTACTCAATAGGTTTTATCAGACTTGCCTTAGTAGAGAATAAGTTTATTTAATTAATATGTTTGATGAGTCATTAGCACCTGCCTTTCGCGAGTCATGCAACACCCAAGAACTGGTCACATAAAGGGCTTAGCCAAAAAAAAAAACGTTGTACTGATGACACACTAATGATGTACTTGTCTAAGCACATATTGTACTTCAACTGAACAATACCTGCCCACATTTTTTTTCTCTTTTCAACACACATAATACGTGAGATCCCCTAAAGCCTATGAAAAAATGTATAATCCCGAGCCACCTCTCTGTTAGCTTCTATTGTTTTGCAAATGTGTTGATCAGTACAAGCATCAAGCAGCCTGTTATGCCATCCCCCATCTCTTTATCTAGCAGTGAGGTGCCTGGAGTTGTATATAATATATTGTTATTTGGAATACATACAGTTCCATAAATATCTGGACAGAGACAACTTTTTTCTAATTTTGGTTCTGTACATTACCACAATGAATTTTAAATGAAACAACTCAGATGCAGTTGAAGTGCAGACTTTTAGCTTTAATTCAGTGGGGTGAACAAAACAAATGCATAAAAATGTGAGGCAACTAAAGCATTTTTTAACACAATCCCTTCATTTCACGGGCTCAAAAGTAATTAGACAAATTAAATAACTGGAAATAAAATGTTAATTTCTAATACTTGGTTGAAAACTCTTTGCTGGCAATGACAGCCTGAAGTCTTGAACTCATGGACATCACCAGATGCTGGGTTTCCTCCTTTTTAATGCTCTGCCAGGCCTTTACTGCAGCGGCTTTCAGTTGCTGTTTGTTTGTGGGCCTTTCTGTCCGAAGTTTAGTATTCAACAAGTAAAATCCATGCTCAATTGGGTTAAGATTAGATGACTGATTTGGCCATTCTAGAATTTTCCACTTCTTTGCTGTAATAAACTCCTGGGTTGCTTTGGCTGTATGTTTTGAGTCATTGTCCATCTGTATCATGAAACGCCGCCCAATCAATTTGACTGCATTTAGCTGGATTTGAGCAGACAGTATGTCTCTGAACACCTCAGAATTCATTCGGCTGCTTATGTCCTGTGTCACATCATCAATAAACACTAGTGTCCCAGTTCCACTGGCAGCCATGCATGCCAAAGCCATCACACTGCCTCCACCATGTTTTACAGATGATGTGGTATGCTTTGGATAATGAGTTGTTCCACACCTTCTCCATACTTTTTCCTTGCCATCATTCTGGTAGACGTTGATCTTGGTTTCATCTGTTCAAAGAATGTTTTTCCAGAACTGTGCTGGCTTTTTTAGATGTTCTTTAGCAAAGTCCAATCTAGCCTTTCTATTCTTGAGGCTTATGAGTGGCTTGCACCTTGCAATGCACCCTCCGTATTTACTTTCATGCAGTCTTCTCTTTATGGTAGACTTGGATATCGATACACCTAACCCCTGGAGAGTGCTGTTCACTTGGTTGACTGTTGCAAAGGGGCTTCTTTTCACCATGGAAATGATTCTGCAATCATCCACCACTGTTGTCTTCCGTGGACATCCAGGTCTTTTTGCGTTGCTGAGTTCACCAGTGCTTGCTTTCTTTCTCAGGATGTACCAAACTATAGATTTTGCCACTCGTAATATTGTAGCAATTTCTTGGATGGGTTTTTTTCTGTTTTTGCAGCTTAAAGATGGCTTCTTTCACTTGCATGGAGAGCTCCTTTGACCGCATGTTGTCTGTTCACAGCAAAATCTTCCACATGCAAGCACCACACCTCAAATCAACTCGAGGCCTTTTATCTGCTTAAATGATAATGACATAATGACGGACTTGCCCACACCTGCCTATGAAACAGCCTTTGAATCGATTGTCCAGTTACTTTTGAGCCCCTGAAATGAAGGGATTGTGTTAAATAAATGCTTTAGTTGCCTCACATTTTTATGCAATTGTTTTGTTCACCCCACTGAATAAAAAGCCGAAAGTCGGCACTTCAACTGCATCAGAGTTGTTTCATTTAAAATTCATTGTGGTAATGTGCAGAACCAAAATGAGAAAAAAGTTTGTCTCTGTCCAAATATTTATGGACCTTACTGTACATTTCATGTGTGTTCCATGTCTACAATGATCTGTATAAGTGTAGAATGACAGGAACTGCTGAAACAATTGCTAAAACAGAAACTTTTTCCATGTTGTACTAATAATGACTTGAAGTGTATAATGTGTGAAGACTTTAGTTCAAATATCAAATAGACACGAGCACTTTCATTCAAGAATATATAACCAAAGAAAAAAAAACATTTGATTTACATGTTGATATCAGTGAGTTAAAAACCCAAATGTCAATTGACAGGAAGTTATTATGCATTCTTGAATGATACAGAAGTAAGAACTGCTGCTTTATACTCCAAAGGTACCTGGCTCGAGACCGGGTGCTCTGCATTTTGAGTAGTGAGCTGCTATTATTATTACTATAATATATTAAAAACATACATTTGATATGAGTCTGTAACAACCTGTGTAAATTTTGGCTACTTGTAAAAGTTATCGCTAGTTTTTTTTATTCAGTTTTATTCTGCCAGTGACGTTCACATGGTAAAACGAACTTGCCTCTCCCTCTCTGAGTTGATGGCATTTATATCCATTTGTTTCACATCTTAAAAGGTCTCTCCAAATTTCAACTAAAAGTTATGAGTCAAACCACAATTTTCAGGTGAGTACATGTGGGAAGAGAGTGTGTAAAGAATGTAGAATAAAAATCGTGAAAGACCTATGTATACTACTTTGTAAAAAGCACTGTAAAATGTACTGTAGCTAAGATTTGAATTGGTAGGCAAAGACCTACTTGTACCACATTGTGAAAGGCGCTATAAAAGGCACTATAGCAAAAATATGAATGGGTAGGCCTGCGGATACTGCTTTGCTGCAGGGTTTGTAAGGCAGTATACTGTATATTGCATTATAGTGAAGGGTTGAATAGACAGGCAAAAATTCCTGTGATTATCATTTTGTTCCAGTGCTCGATGGTGCTATATAGTGTGCTGTAGCAATAGGCTGAATATACAGATGTAAATCCTATAAAACACTGCTTTCTTTGTGTCGAGGAAGTGTATCTAGGAATTGAATGTTTTTTACAGGTCACAACACAGTTTTAAAAAAAAAAATAGTGCTCAAAGTGAAAGTGTGTGCATACATATACAGTATGTGGCATGGTTGCATGAGTGTTGTTTTAAATTATCAGGAGGAATAGAGTTCAGAATTGACAGAATAAAGAAATTTACAAAATGTATACATATAAACAAAAAAGGTTGCATTTGAGAGCATTCAAGTTCATGTTAGTAAAGCAGACAAATAAGTTCAGTAATTGAAGTGCACATAGGAAAGTTAGGTGTGGGCTGGCTGCTCTCACTCAAGTGTATAAATGTATTGACTAGAGAAAAATGAGAGAATACAAAGATTTGATACAAAGGAGACAAATGTACAAATTAACATAAAAACTTGTTATTGAGAAGCATAACTGAAGTAAGCTTAACTTAAATAACAAATATAGAAGAAGTGAGAGAGAAGTGGCTGTATGTGAATTAGGAAGGCATATTAGGTAGAGATCAGACAGTAAAGTTGTAGCGAGGCTACATAGTAGTAATAGTGTTGTCAGTGTTTGTGCTGAGTGCTTTTTGTTTCCATCGTCTCGTTTGCTGTCTATCATGTGTGTGTCAGTGAATGTCGTCCCCGTAAGTACAGAGGGGACGGATGATGGAGGGAGAGCACAGCCCCAAGATGGAAAGCACCTGTTCACAATTAATCAAGTACAGCCAGCTCATCACTATATAACCAATCAGGAGGGAACAGAGGGAGAGAAGGAGAAAGACGGAGATCACAATTCATTACCATGAACCGCCAGTACCTGCTATTTTTCTATATCGCACTATGGGATCCTGTTTGTTTTTCATTCTGCCGGACCTGGACCGATTCAATCATCGCCAGAGACCCCGGGGTTGAACTACATTGTCCACCATCCGCCAAGGATGCACGGTGAGGTTGCTTCATATTTTTACAGGAAATTCAAACAAATCACTTACCTGTCGAACAGTCATCTGTATTCAGGACAGTTTTATACTCACTCAAATTCACGATCATAGGCATTTCCGTATCCATTTATCTTTATTCGTGTTTTGTGTTTGTTATATGTTACTGGGACAAGGAAGGGTTTTGCTTATTGTATATATGATGTTGTCACGTTGTTAGTTTGGTGGAGAGATATACACATATATATATATATATATATATATATATACACTGCTCACAAAAATTAAAGGAACACTTTAAAGAAACACATTAGATACATCAGATCTCAATATGAAGTTGGATATCTATACAAATAATGACAGGGCAATGTCTTAGGAACAAAAGGATGGCAAGTCTTTTAATGGAAATAAAAGTTTTCTGCCTACAGAGGGCTCAATTGTGTAGACACCACCCTAAAATCAGAGTGAAATGAAGATGTGGCAGGCTAGTCCATTTTTTCAAAAACTTAATTTCTGCTACTCAAAATGCTTTTCAGTATCTTGTGTGGCCCCCACAAGCTTGTATGCATGCTTGACAACGTCGGGGCATGCTCCTAATGAGACGATGGATGGTGTCTTGTGGCATTTCCTCCCAGATCTGTATGAGGGCATCCCTGAGCTGTTGTACAGTCTGAGGAGCAACCTGGCGGCGCCTAATGGGCCGAAACATAATGTCCCACTGATGTTCTATTGGGTTTAAGTCAGGGGATCGTGAAGGCCATTCAATTGTTTCAATTCCTTCACCCTCCAGGTACTGCCTGCATACTCTTGCCACATGAGGCCAGGCATTGTCGTGCATTAGGAGGAAACCAGGACCTACTGCACCAGCGTAGGGTCTGACAATGGGTCCAAGGATTTCATCCTGATACCTAATGGCAGTCAAGGTGTCTTTGTCTAGCTTGTAGAAGTCTGTGCGTCCCTCCATGGATATGCCTCCCAGACCATCACTGACCCACCACCAAACTGGTCATGCCGAATGATGTTACAGACAGCATAACATTCTCCATGGCTTCTGCAGACCCTTCAACGTCTGTCACATGTGTTCAGGGTGAACCTGCTCTCATCTGTGAAAAACACAGGGTGCCATTGGTGGACCTGACAATTCTGGTATTCTATGGTAAATGCCAATTGAGCTCCACTGCGCTGGGTTGTGAGCACAGGGCCCACTAGAGGACGTTGGGCCCTCGGACCACCCTCAAGAAGTCTGTTTCTGATTGTTTGGTCAGAGACATTCACACCAGTGGCCTGCTGGAGGTCATTTTGTAGAGCTCTGGAAATGCTCATCCTGTTTGTCCTTGTCCAAAGGAGCAGATACCAGTCCTGCTGATGGGTTAAGGACCTTCTATGGTCCTGTACAGCTCTCCTAGACTAACTGCCTGTCTCCTGGAATCCCCTCCATGCCCTTGAGACAGTGCTGGGAGACACAGCAAACCTTCTGGCAATGACACACATTGATGTGCCATCCTGGAGAAGTTGGATTTCCTGTGCAACCTCTGGAGGGTCCAGGTTTCGCCTCATGCCACCAGTAGTTACACTGACCATAGCGAAATGCAAAACTAGTGAAAAAAACAGTCAGAAAAGATGAGAAGGGAAAATGTCAGTGGCTTCCACCTGTTAAACCATTCCTGTTTTGGGGTCATCTCATTGTTGCCCCTCTAGTGCACCTGTTGTTAATTTCATTAACAGCAAAGCAGCTGAAACTGATTAACAACCCCCTGTGCTACTTAACTGATCAAATCAATATCCCAGAAGTTTCATTGACTTGATGCTATACTCTGATTAAAAAGTGTTCCTTTAATTTTTTTGAGCAGTATATATATATATATATATGTATATACTTTGTGTGTGAAATTTGTATTTTTTGGTATTTCATTTAATACAATTAATCACTTAATGTTACATATCTGGTTTGGTGTGCCTATGTTTAATCCATCGATTTGGGGAAAAATTGCATTTGTTAGAGGTACGGCTTGATTTTATAAGATTCACCTCAGTAATTTATCCAGGCCACAGGTCTTGGAGGTTTAGCTGCTGGCTGGGTAAAGGGTCGGCCGTTACACAGTTAAGAAGAGTTAACAATCAAAATACTTTCACTTTATTTTACTTCTTATTGTAGAACAAGTTGAGCCTTATTTACTGATTGCAGAGCAAAACATCTATGGGAGAGGAGTAGCAGTGACCCAAAAGAAAAAAAAAGTTTAACAAACCAGAAATGGAGATCTTGCTGAGAGCAGTTGGCTGTTTGACAAATAACAGAGCGCTTTTACAGTAGTAGGTTGTGACTAAACTGACCGTAAGAAAAATATTAGTGAGCATAGTTCCAGACAAAGAAAATGTGCCCTCATTAAGATCAGCAATGGGTAGACTAAAAATTCAGTGAATAGAGACTGCTGTTGACATCCAGTGTGCTGGAACCCTGTTGTACAAAGGGAAGATATGCAGCATTTATTTTTTTAACATTTTATTGATTTTATTAAAAGCAAACAACATTCCATACAAGCAAGACAAATTTTACAGAACTAAGTTCAAGTCAAATCAACCCCCACCCGCTGAGAAAGAGAGCTAGGCCAAAGTTTGTCGAAACACACTATAAGGCTTCTAGGTTTTAAGGCATTTGATCCACGTATGCGGTAAACGGCTGGTGTCTGATTTAAAGTCCTGTCCAATTATTTTAGAGAATAGTTCATCTATGAATTTCACCCACAGTTCTAATGTTATTTCTTCTGTATCCATGTTCTAGAGCACATTAGTCTGTCTGCAAGCACTTTGCATTTGGATTTTGTAGCCATTGCTTTTTTGTCAGTGGTGAATACCAATTGCTTGACTGTTTCAATATGAGCTGTGAACATTTGTTTAATGTCTTCAAGGTGGGCAGCAGGTGCTCTAAATTTATTATTTTATTTATTTGATCAACCTTACTCACATTTTTCTGTATTTTACCCTTATTTTTTCTAGCATTCCTTTAAATGTTGCCTCAAAGCAGTTACTTAAATATTTCTCGAAGGTCTTTAATATTTTGAAGCAGTTTCTCATTTGTAATGTTTATGTCATTCATATCTTTTCTTTTATCTTTTGTAACATTCCTTAATACTCTTTATCTCATTTATGTCTCCCCCGTGAGCGTTAGTTATTGTGTTAATCATTGCAGTGATTGTTACCTTCAGCTTGGGATGTTCATTTTGATCTAAAGGAGTAGAAAGCCTGGTTGGAGTCAGTGCTGTTGACTTATGTGGGTTAGTTAACAGTGCAGATAGTACGGCCATGCTCAGTTCCAATGAACCTCCTGGAATCAACTAGTCCTTCTGGCCCAACAGTTAGTCTACCACTTTCACTCTCAGCTGGTGCTGAGGGAGCCGATGCTGCAGAGTTAGATCCTGGGAGATCTGTGTTTTTTACCTGTCTGTTCAAGGTCAGTCTTTGGCAATCCTTACCTTGAACTTGAACTTGAGACCTGCTTAGACATTAATGATGCTTTACCTGTCTTTTTCCATTTCTTTCTAAGCCTTTTTCTGCTACTCATGCTTGTATATACTTGCATATACTACAATGAAGTCCCCTCACGTTGAGTAAATACGGAATACCTCGAGATGATTGTAAAAATAACAAATAAAGGAAAAATAACACAGCTGCTAACAGAGTTCCATCTCAGAAGTTCCTCTCCCAAAACGGACGAGACCAAACATTATTCGATGAAATATTGCTATAGTGTTTATTAATGAGAAAAAATCTTAAGTCTTCTATCAGCAGATACTTTAATTTCAGCACAAAGCAGAAACCAAAAAGAGACCTAATTAACCTGACTGAGTCCACACATCCTACATCTGAGAAAATGTTTAGTCTCCAGAGGAGTAAAATCAAGACCTTAACTGAGGGAGAACTAAACACTCCATTTATTGCAATGGCTTTAAGTTCCAGTATTGAGCACAAGCATAACGTGCTTTTAAGTGAAAGGAACTGAACAAAAGTTATAGGATAGTATTTAAGCCTGCATGTGCTAAAGGTCTAATTTAATCAGCACTGTTAAATGATCACAGGCAGCCGATGATCATTGCAGACCGGTGAATAAAAGACAAAAAGCAAACAGTGGTCTTTTGTAGGGCTGATTCGCACAGCCAATTAGAAAAGGGTGTACTGCATGCAATCTAGAAACAGAAACCAATATACAAAGTATCTGTTTATTTTTAATCTGGTTATTTGCTTTAGGTGTATTGAAACAGTGTGATCTAGTGGCACAGCAGATAATAGACACACCACAGATCTTCTGAGCAAGTGGTGAGGATGTAAGAAATGGTGGATGTTATTTACTTCACAGCACATGAAGAACTAAACAGCACATTTTCTTAACTGAGAAGTAGTTGACCACTGCATTTACATTTAAAATACACTTTTGTTCTACTGTACTCAAAGGTAGAACTTATATTTAAAAAAATAAAAAAGGTTAATAAGAAGGACTAAACACTGCCTAATAAAATAAATTACCTTGAATTCTGCTTAATGTTACTATCCTAACCTGGAATTAGACAGTAATGAATATCTTTTTTTCTCTTTGTTCAAAGAGATTTATTTCTTTTCATTACAAGTGTGGGTTTCATACTAGAAGGAAATGTAATGCAAAAGTAATTGCATCATCAAAGTTTACAATAAGTAACTTTATTGCATATATAATTACTTTTGTAAGCAATGAGTAATGTAACTAAGTTACTTTTAAAAGGAACATTTCCTGATACTGGTTGCATGTGGACAATTGTTTTTTGTATCTGGATATGTTGTTAACAAAAAAGAGCATCCCTTGAATGAACAATGTAAATTAATTGAATGCAATTGGCTGCATAAATGTCAGAAAACCAATAATGTCTTTGTTTTTCATCTTCATATAATTGTAAAGGTTTAAAAGCATCATTGACAGAACCAATCAAAGTGTCAGACTAATTTGGGTCCCATAGAAAAATATGAAAACGCTTGAAGGAAATATAAATATAAGTTTGATTAATTATGCAGTTAATTTTGTTTAAAAATTTTAACTGTGAAATTAATCACAATTACATTTTTTAATTGATCATCCGCCCTAGTAAGATACACTTAATTAATCTGTTGCTTGGTAGTATAAAAGGAGTTATTTCTAATAATTCCTGTAATTGTTTAATAATACTTGCGGAGAAGGAGGCATGGGATGGATGTACTATCAATTATCTTTTTAAAACTGAAAGCTAAAGGCAGGCTGAAGTATAGTTTTGCATTCTAACCAATACAAAAAGACAGGAAATTGACTTGGATTGTTCAGTGAATTTATATTTTGGCTAAATCCACTTTTTATATGACAAATTAACCACTGCCAATTTCTGGCTTGTGTTCTGACACTTAAAGACACTCATAATCATCATCTCTAAAAAATATTTGTGGTGGACTGCCTTCCGTTAAGACTAGAAGCACCACAGACAATATTAACTGGCATTGTGTTTTAAATCTGTACTTAATTTACCAGTGCTCCTCTTCCTCTTTGACTTTTTCTAATTTGCTGCACAGCAAATACTCATGTTGTTGTAACTCTTACTCTGAAATTCTGCTCAGTAAATGTTATTGATGATATCTTTCTTTGATTTTATTTTTTACATGAAAGACCCCCTATTACACACAAGCAACGTCATTGATCATTGGTACCCAGGTGTGAATCACTATCTCTCTCCTCTTGAATTCACTTCACCACACTTTCATATTCTTTTCACTTTGAAAAATTCAATCTAGCCACCTTTATCAAAGTTATTTTACGTTGCTACTAAAATGTCTCTCTCTGTCATCAAAATGAGTATACAATAATCATATTAAAATATCACTTATTATTACTGTTTACTCAAGGATAATCTAATATATATTGGTGCTAGAGTTATTTCAGTTAGCTAAAATATATATATATATTGTCAAACATGGAAGGCAGCTAAAGGGCTTGATTCCGAATCAGACTGGGATGTGGCAGAGTGCGGTGATTCTTTTTCTCCCTTTCTTGCAGACCATTCACTGGAGATTCCACCTGGTCCTGTTGACAACACTTCCAGGTCCAAGGCTATGGAGGCAGACCTTGCCGGCTCTGGCCCTTTTGATGTCACGTCCGGGCTCGAGCTTATGGCTGAAGACCCTTACAATCCCGGCCCCTTTGCTGCCACTTCCTGTCCTGACCTTTAAAAGCCTAAACCTTTCCCCTATTCCCTCAGTTTTGTTTTGGACTCCGTTTTGTGCACATCATTGCTGTCATTTATTTGTAACTTTGCAGCCAGGAAATCAAATATACGGGTGGCTGCCCCAAACCTTGCTATGGCTCTTTGTGGAATCTGTGACAATATATGTAAACTCTGTAAAGTTGAAATTGTATTGCCAGCATTAGTCTGACACAGGGAAAGAAGAAGATGTGAGGTGGCACATTGTGGAAAGAATGAGTTATGAATAAAGCATGTAGACATGGCAGACCCTAAGACATATACAAATGTGAGAATGAACAGCGGGATTTCATTGTGAAGACAGAAGAACTGATGTAATGTAGTACTTGGTCATGGATGACGCATCTTTTATAAAAAAAAAATATATATATATATATTATGATTACAGTAATAACACAATTCTGGCTAAATACTGAATCACATACCAGAACAGTTGTATTTACGCAGACACACAAGGCTTTACGGCAGATACTTACACAAGCAAATTTTTATTCTGGCCTTCCAGCATTGTGCTCTTTACACATCCATCCAATTTCCAACCCACTATATCCTAACACAGGGGTCTGCTGGAGCCAGTTCCAGCCAACACAGGGTGTAAGGCAGGAACAAATCCCCGGGCAGGGCACCAGCCCACCACAGGGCTCACACACACACACACACACACACACATCAAGCACACACTAGGGACAATTTAGGATCGCCAATGTACCTAACCTGCATGTCTTTGAACCTGTGGGAGGAAACCAGGGCACCCAGAGGTAACCCACGCAGACACGGGGAGAATATACAAACTCCAAACATCTGACATCTGACTTTGCTAGCAACATTTCTCCATTGGAAACATATTCTTTCAAGGCCCAGATATGTCCAGATAGGTGTCACCTTAGTCACAGCATAATAGCCAATTTCCTTAATTAAAAATGCTAGTTTTCCTGTCTGTACCTTTCTTAACTAATCTTGCAGTTACATAAACACAATCACAAACACATTTTCCATGCCTCCGTCCCTTAACAATCAAAGTAAGTACAAATTCAACATAATTCATTTAATATTTAATAATTCAACACGCTGAACCCACAATCTACCTATTTCTAGTATTGTAAGATGTAACAACAACGGAAATTGTCAGTCAAATATTTAGTTTTGTTATAAAATGAAACAAGATGTACATTTACTTTTGATATATCTTAATCAATTACAATAATAATAGTGATAATAATGATAAGAAGCAAAAGGGGAATATTAATGAGGAGAGTATTATGGTGAGCGGGGTGTCATAACTCATATTACTAAAGCACTTTTTAAACAGCATTATGCATGTTACTAGTCAGCATTTGTAACATATATAATTTATAGTTTATTTCTCAACAGTAAGTAATCTTGGGTACAATCATTTAAAATTGATCCACAAAGATTCATTTCGCCTAACAATTCTGTTGACTTTTTGAAATCCGCTGGTGCGATAAATAGCTTAAACGAACCTCAATAAATGAGGATTCAAAACACTGATTTGATATATGCAATTCAAATGAAACTCCAAGTATGGTTCGAATCATTAAACTGACATGAACAGTTGAAACAAAACTTGATGAATGAGGATTTGAAACATTAATCAGACATGCACTGTTCAAATGAAACTCCGAGCATGGTTCGAAATTGAATCATTAAGCTGACATTTACAGTTCAAACAAAGCTCTGTGAATGAGGTCTTGAAACTCTATGGTGATATGCATGTTGCCTGGGGGTTGAGGAATGGCCAGAGGTGACTTGCCTTTTTAGTCATTCTGTTGTGTATTTGAGAGAGGTGTATTGTTTATCATAATATAATATAATTTTATTTATTTATTGTGCTTCTTTTAAAAATTTTCCCTGGGGACAAATAAAGTGATTTCTATCTAGAGAATGAAACAGTGGTAAGGATTCAAGGTCGAAGTGCAGAGTACTGTTAGGCAGAACAAGGCTTTGTGAAGCATCAATACATTCATCAACACATTTGAATCCACTGTGTTGTAAATTGTTGCAAGGTTACCAAACATTTGACATCAATCCCTCTAGCAATATGTTGTCATTTTAATTAAAATGACACTTTCAGTCGATATAGTTCAGTGACAGATTGTGAAACAACATTCCAGATAGTTGCTGACGATACATGATCATTATTGTGACTGTGATGTGATTTCCTTTCACTGTTTCATAGTGTAAAAAACTAAAGTACAAAAAATACATTGACAGTTTCACTGCAAAATATATTAAACTTCATATTCAAGTGTTTGAAGGCACTGGTGTTGTACTGAATGCATACAGTACAGGCCAAAAGTTTGGACACACCTCCTAATTCAATGTGTTTTCTTTATTTTCATGACCATTTACATTGGTAGATTCTCACTGAAGGCATCAAAACTATGAATGAACACATGTGGAGTTATGTACTTAACAAAAAAAGGTGAAATAACTGAAAACATGTTTTATATTCTAGTTTCTTCAAAATAGCCACTCTTTGCTCTGATTACTGCTTTGCACACTCTTGGCATTCTCTCGATGAGCTTTAACAGGTAATCACCTAAAATAAAACCATTTCAGGTGACTACCTGTTGAAGCTCATCGAGAGAATGTACTGCTTTGCACACTCTTGGCATTCTCTCGATGATATATATATGTATACATGTATATGTATATATATATATATATATATATATATATGTATATATATGTATATATGTATATATATGTATATATATATGTATATGTATCTATACTAATAAAAGGCAAAGCCCTCACTCACTCACTCACTGACTCACTCACTCACTCACTGACTCATCACTAATTCTCCAACTTCCCGTGTAGGTAGAAGGCTGAAATTTGGCAGGCTTATTCCTTACAGCTTACTTACAAAAGTTGGGCAGGTTTCATTTCGAAATTCTACGCGTAAGGGTCATAACTGGAACCTATTTTTCTACATATAATGTAATGGAGTTGAGTTAGAGATGGCGTGGGGGGATTTTCGTGTGACATCATCACGCCTTCTACGTAAGTACGTAAGAGAACAAGGAAGAACTCCAAACAGCGATGAGCACAAAACGCCATTTCACAATTGAGAAGGCAGAAAAACATTATGAAGCAAATGATGCATACAAGCATATTCATAAGTACAGCTACTGTGGAAACAAAGCACGGTGTGAACCGTAAGTTTATATTAAATTAAGTTCATAGACAGGCTGCCACTAGCGTTTGTAATTTAGTGCCTGCCCATATAAGGCCGTCCATCAGCGCAATCCAATACAAACACTGCCGGTAAATATTCACGGTGAAGGACTGTGCTTATGCAGAGGAAGATGAGATGGTCAGGGTGGTGTTTGGCACAAACTCATTGAAACTGCGAGAGAAACTTTTAAGTGCCGGGTCTTAGCTGACATTACACGAGATGGCACCAGCACAGCTGGGAACCTTCGATGCAAGAACACCAAGCGGCTCACGGAACTGGACGCAGTGCACAGACAAAAGCAACAGTTCCAAAGAGTGCTGAACAAAAACCGAATTACACAATTGAGAAGGCAGCAAAAAATATGACGCGTCTGATACATACAATCATATTCATAAGTGCAGCTACTGCGAAACAAAGCACACGGTGGAAAAGTGAATGTCCCGCTAAAGGAAGACAGTGTAAAAAACCCGTGCATGCAGTTTGTCACATCTCAGATAAAGAGGAAGACGAGCTGTTTATTGATGCAGTAAGAAACTAATCGATGAATGAAACCTCTTATCTTTACAACGATTGACAAACACGGAATGTAACTTGAACACAACACATCGTACAAATACGACCCTGATTGAAACAAATGATAATCAAATCCTTGATGACAGCAACATTCAATAACACTCACAAAACAATTACTGTATATTGACAATCATGTTAAGTTATTTTTAAAATGTTCCCTTTTCTTTTTCATAACTTCTACTTCTCCACTGCGATACGCGGGTATATATATATAAATGTATATATATACCCCGATCTACAGTACATACTCTCGCATAGACAAGCCACACGCTGTGGCGCAATTGTAGAGTCTTCGCCTCTAATGCCGAAATTCGAGGTTCGATTCCGAGAGGGATGCACTGAGTATGTACGCGCTACCGATTCATTTTACCTTCGCATCTCCTTGGTTTTGGACGTATGAAAAAACTCAGAATCATGTTACGTTATTTTTAAAATGTTTCCTTTATTAGCACAAGCACAGCTGAGAAGCTTCATGCATGTACTCCATAACGCGTTAAAAAATAACGCATTTAATCACACTTTCAATTCCAAGCAAACGGGAACTTTTGTCAATGCATGATTTCCTGGTACATCCATTACACTGATGCACACATCACAGCTACAAAAATGTTAGAGTCGGAATAAAGCGCGTTCCTACGACTGATCATTTCGACTACCCGAGCGAAGCCTTGATAAAAGCATGGTTTTGTGCACACTGAAAAGCAAGCAAAATTAGATGCATTACAGAAAGCGGACTTTGTGGCTCTTACTGGGGATCATTGGACTTCCGTGACCGTTAGTAATTCTAATTACATCTAATTATAAAATGTTCAATGATCACACTGTTTTAGCCTAATGTACAAAATAATTTTGGCTAATGTTACTCAGAGTTTAAAGATTAAGTTGGTCAAATTACCTTTTATGTTTCTGACTTATTTTTTTAAGAAGAAAACTGCACTTTATGTTGAAATTTTGGTTATTATTATTTAAAGACAATACTATTCTGAAAATGTACTTAAAGTACTTAAACTACCACTTTATTTTAAGTCTGCCCAATTTTAACCAGGGATGATATTTTTGTTTCTGTTTTGAATTCAAATGCAGTTTAAAGGCCTCAGTTTACAATATTCATGTCCATGTCTATTATTTGATTCTGTCACCCACTAAAACCCTTTTAAATTAAAAAAAAAAAACATTTGCGATTTGGGGCAAATTTATGTATGATTACATACGATTAATCAAGATTAATTCTTACACAGCCTCTAATTAATTGGATTAATTTTTTTAATAGAGTCCCACCCCTAATATATATATGGATATAAATGTAGATTTGTATATATATATGTATATACAGTAGTATATATATGTGTGTATATATATATATATATATATATATATATATATATATATATATATATATATATATATATATATATATATATATATATATATACACTAGCAAAATACCCGCGCTTTGCAGCGGAGAAGTAGTGTGTTAAAGAAGTTATGAAAAAGAAAAGGAAACATTTTGAAAATAACGTAACATGATTGTCAATGTAATTGTTTTGTCACTGTTGTGAGTGATGAGTGTTGTTGTCATATATATATATATATATATATATATATATATATATTTACACACACACACATAAACATATATATATATATACATATCTATACATATATACATACATATATATCTACATATATACACATACATATACACACACACATAAATCCATACACACATACATACATACACACATATATAAACATATATACATATACATACATATCTACATATATACACACACAGCTATTTCAGTATCAGTGCAATACGCTGCATTTGTTAAAACGGATGACTCCGCTCTTACGCAAGTCTGCGTGGATATTATGAACTATCGATTTGTTCAAGTTCTATTTAAATTTTAAATAGAAGGAATTTTTATTTAGTCGACAGAAATATCTTTGGTAGGAATGGTAAAAACAGACAGGAATATTATTCGTGAATAAATCAACTCAAACCTTAAACAACTTATAATATTTTGCTCTCCATAAAAATATATCCTGTCTAAATTATACAAGTTAGAAATAAAGTAAACGTTAAAAGAACAAAAATTCAAATTTCTTTACTCTTATGTAATTTTATATAAAAAATAAACTTAGATTTTAAATATCCCAAAAGAATTTGCTCTCCATAAAAATATATCCTGTCAAAATTATACAAATTCAAATATGAACATGCTGCATAACAAAACCTGGAAATATAAATAAAATGTGTTCCTTTCAGCAATAACAAATCAAATCATTCAGTTGTCTTTGCTCATATGTCATTTTAGAGCTGGACGCCTGGCATCTTTTTTTGGCCACAAGTTCGTTTCTGTTTGCTGTGAGGTTCTGTGTTGTGGAGATTCTCAGGATGGATTGCAGGTGCTCATCAGTGAGGCGACTCCTGTGTGCTGTTTTGTTAGTCTTTATCACTGAGAAGAGCTTCTCACACAGATATGTGCTACCAAACATGCACAAGGTTCGAACCGCATGTAGACGGACTTTTTGTTCTTCAAAGTCACCAAAGCGCCGTGCAAACTCAGTGCGCGAGCGCTCAGTTTATCAGCAAAGTGCGATTTGGGAACACCGTAGTGACGACTTGGTTTAACATTACTTGGCAACAGGGAAAGTGGGGCAAGGTGCACTTGGTGCATTTGTGTCTCCCATAAAAGCAGCTTTACTTGAAATCACTTTGTGATTGTGCACGGGTTAAAACGTCCGCTGAAGTGTCAGATTCTTATTTAATTATGCTGCTTTCTGTATCTTCTGCATTGCATTCAGGTTACCCTGATGTTTTATCTCATAGTGCCGTCTTAGATTAAATTCTGTAAATACAGCCACATTAGCTCCACAAATGAGACACACGGGTTCAGTAAACATATACTCAGCCTCCCATCGGTTTTTAAAGGCTCTATTTTCAGAATCAACTTTTCTCTTCAGCATCGTGTGAGCTAGCTTCGCAATAACTTGTTCGGCAAGGCGGCTGAAGCGCTGCATTATGGGATCTGTAGTTTATTGTGTTACCAGCGCTTCATATACCCGGCTTTAATAACAATAATACAGTATATAAAATGATCTCGCGGGCGGATATAATTACACGCCGGGCGGATGTGGCCCGTGGCCCTTGAGTTTGACACATATGGACTAAATAGAACTTGAAAAGATATATTTTTCAAATGTGATCGCGCAATTCAAATAGAGTTGACGCCAAGACTACAGCCTGCATCCTCCCTCGCTGTTACTTTTTACCGCTCATCTAATGAATACACTGAGTATGGCTTTACCAAAACAATCATTGATGGTGAATAAAGTATCCATTATTCGAGTATGTAGATCGGCATATATATATATATATATATATATATATATATATATATATATATATATATATATATATATATATATATATATATATATATATATATATATATATATATATATATATATACCCGTATCGCAGCGAGAAGTAGTGTGTTAAAAAGCTAGAAAAGAAAAGGGAACATTTTAAAAATAACGTAACATGACTGTCAATATACAGTATTTGTTTTGTGAGTGTTACTGAGTGTTGCTGTCATCAAGGATTTGATTATCATTATTTCTTTCAATCAGGTTCGTATTTGTAGGATGTGTTGTGTTCAAGTTACATTCCATGTTTGTCAATCGTTGTAAAGATGACAGGTTTCATTCATCGATTCGTTTCTTACTGCATCAATAAACAGCTCGTCTTCTTCTTTATCTGAGACCTGACACACTGCATGCACGGGTTTTTTTTACACTGTCCTTTATCGGGACATTGACTTTTTCCACCGTGTGCTTTGTTTCCGCAGTAGCTGGATTTATGAATATGCTTATCAGACGCTTCATATTTTTGCTGCCTTTTCAATTGTGTAATTCGGTTTTGTTCAGCTCTTTGGAACTGTTGCTTTTTATCTGTGCACTGCGTCAGTTCACGTGAGCCGCTTCGTGTATATGCATCGAAGGTTCCTAGCTGTGCTGGTGCCATCTCGCGCGATGTCCATAGCTGTATTTAATGTTACCTTAGTCCTGGCACTTAAAACTTTCTCTCGCAGTTTCGCTTGAGTTTGTGTCAAACACCACCCTGACCATCTCATCTTCCTCTCCATAAACACAGTCCTTCACCCGTGAATATTTAGTGGAGTTTGCTATTGGATTGCCGCTGACGGACGGCCTTATATGGGCAGGCACTAAATTACAAACGCCAGCAGCAGCCTGTCTATGAACTTAATTTAAAGGGTAAGTTTACATGCTTTGTTTCCAAGTAGCAGAACTCATGAATATGGTTGTATATGTCACCGCTCGCTTCTTATTGTTTCGCTGCCTTCTCAATTATATAATGCATGTTTTCTTCAGCGCTTTTTCGAGGTCTTCCTGGTTTTCTATGTACTGCGTGATTACGTGGGATGCGTGATGATGTCACACGAAACTTCTCCCCCACGGCGTTCAAGCTCATCTCCATTACAGTAAATGGAGAAAAACAGCTTCCAGTTATGACCATTACGCGTAGAATTTCGATATAAAACCTGCCCAACTTTTGTAAGGAAGCTGTAAGGAATGAACCTGCCAAATTTCAGCCTTCCACCCACAAGGGAAGTTGGAGAATTAGTGATGAGTGAGTGAGTGAGTGAGGGCTTTGCCTTTTATTAGTATATATATATATATATATATATATATATATATATATATATATATATATATATATATATATATATATATATATATATATATTATGAGGGGCGTTCAGGAAAAAAAAAAGATTGGTTCAGAATATATACATTGGTTCATATATATATATTGGTTGGGATATATTGGTTGAGATATATACATCGGTTTGAATACATCCGGTCAGATATATACATTGGTTTGAATACATCCGTTCAAATATATATATTGGTTGAGATATATATATTGGTTGATATACATTGGTTTAAATATATATATTGGTTAAAATAGATTGGTTTAGATATATACATCGGTTCAGATACATCCGTTCTGATATATATATTGGTTCAGATAGATCGGTTCAGATATATACATTGGTTGGGATTTATGGGCAGGCACAACGCGTCACCCATGTTTAGCATCTCCCTTTTGCTTCATCATTGCTTCAACACTGTTGTAATTATTGTGCACATTTTATACAAGCAGCATACGCTTGTCTGTCGCGTTTGTTTAAGTAAGCTCTATTTGTTGGGGTCCTCGATTTCAAAGAACTTTTTTCCTTTCATTATTTAAAACACTCGGCAGATACCGCCTCTTCTCGCTCCCTCCGCCCGCTCATTGTACCGCCTCACTCGCTCCCTCTTGTCCCACCCATGACAGATTCTTCTCAAAAGCAGAGTTACCAGAAAGCATTAATCGCAACCACAGTACATCCCATTTTTTCACCTCATCAGACGCTGGTTTATCATTGGTGGAAAGCCGCCCGGTGATATCTGTTATTCCGTATTGGTAGCATTTCATTAAAGGGCAATCTGCTTCAGCAAGGAACTTAGTCCTGTTTGCTGAAAGGATTTATGAAGGAAAACACTGGAGTTGCTCTGTTTCTTTAAATGTTCATCAGGGATCAAAATGACCAGAATATTCCCGCATCACAAATAACTGATGTTTAACTATTTTATAGTAAAACTAACAAAACCACACACAAGCACGTACACGCTCGCACACACACTCAAACTCACAAATCATGGGTCGCACGTACTACTGATTAAGCGTATCTGTCAAGGACGATTATTTTTTCACCCCATAAAACAGATTCTTCTCAAAAGCTGAGTTACCAGGAAGCATTGATAGCAACCGCAGTACCTCCCATTTTTCACCTCAACAGACGCTGGTTTATCATTGACCGAAAGCCACCCGGTGATTTCTGTTATTCCGATTGGCAGCATTTCATTAAAGGGTGATCTGTTTCAGCAAGGAACTTAGTCCTGTTTGCTGAAAGGATGTTATGGAGGAAAACACTGGAATAGCGCTGTTTCTTCTGAATGTTTATCAGTGATCAGGGACCACAATGATCAGAATATTCCTGCTTCACAAATAACTGATGTCTGTTTTTATTGTAAAACTGAGAAAACCACACGCGCGTCCACAACACAAACACTCAAACTCACAAATCGTGTGTCGCACACACTACTGATTAAGTGTATCTGTCACGGAAGATCATTTTTTTCACCCAATAAAACTTTAGTTTGTCAAAGTTAGAAAGCAGCGCGGTGATTTCTATTATTCCTTATTGGCAGCATTTAATTTAAAGATGATTCACGTCAACAAGGTGAAAGAGTCTCTTATTTTGACAGGGCGATCTTTTTTAGGCTTAAGCATTTTTGATTGACTTACAAAAGAAAATAGCTATTACTTACCCTCTTTGCTTCAAATTGGCTTTTTAAAAAACCTTTTTGATATAATTTATTTATGACAGTATAAAATTAAAAAAGTAGTGCTCAAAATTATAATGCGCGTATCTAACAGGAAGAGGTGGTGGTAAGAGTAAGATTGCTGACTCGCAGTTAAATGATCACTGGTTTGTGTCCGGGGGGCTTCCATTCTGTTATTTTATTTATTTATTTATTTATTTTTACAAATTGCTTTGAGTAGTAAGAAAGGCGCTATAAAAACATAAGGAATTAATAACAATAATAATAAGTAGTAGTAATATTATTATTATTATTACGTGGGAATGCATGATCAAAATCAGCCGCTGCGTAGTGGGGTATGAATAGGGACAAAAAGTTTATTGAAATAATTACACAGCAAGGTGCACACGCAATGCAAACATAATGTGTATATTACTGAAGTAAAGGTTCATATAAATTAATTATATACAACTTTTTAACAAGTTGAGAGATGTCAACTGGTTAAAATGCACGAAATTATACATGTATTGCTTTATAGTCCACACATAGTGTATGTATATTATTAAAATAATGATATAAAATTCCTATAAAATGGTATAGAATCTGCATCGTAGACTTATGTTGTGTCAAATTTCTTCAAAGAAGTTTTTAATTATTTTGCTTTAAAAATCTTAATGCAAACATGTGAACCGTTGAAAATCGCTGATCTTAATCAATCTGTTTTAACGCATGCTCCGTGCAAAATGCTGTCATATCTGTTAGTAAACATGCACGCAGCATGTCCTGATGTCTGCGTTCTAAGGCTGCAGGTGTATTAAACGCTATTGACGTTTTACTGGGGTGCTCTGTGATTGAGGGCGGACAGTAAACTTTGTTAAAATGATATCGAAAAATACCAGTCGTCAGTTGTGTTTTCAGTCGTTTTGGCGTGTTTACTGTTCTGTTACCAAAAATTCTTCAACGGGCTCATCAACAAAGAAACGTGGATAGTAAGATTTAGTAAAATATCAGTAATAATAATACATTGCTCGACACCCAGTAACACTTTACAAAGACATTTAAAAGACAGCTCGTTAAAATAAATGTAGCAATCCATTGTCATGCTATAAGTGACAGCTTGCTCTTAAACATTTACACAGGTGGTTTTTCCTGGGAATAAAAAGGAAAAATCCACGGAAATGTTTTGTTGTTGAACTCAAATTTCACCTCCGCCATGTGAGTCATTAAAACTATTGGAATGAAATATAGTTCTATATAAATAAATAAATAAATTTCCTATCACACCCACCCTTTCACCCCTGTACATTGGAGAGGAATCTCATTTTCACAGCAGGTGCAATTATCCTATAAAACACATAGGAGTTCTGTGCACCGTTTTTCATGGAGATTAAAACTCATCAAATGTATTTTAAAACTTTTAGCAGCCTGTGGCATCCCTCATCTGTAGTGGTCCAATTACAAAATGAACACCAGGCAGTTAAAATTGTGCACAGTTTCTTTAATAAGCCTATCAGACAGTCTTTTATAGCACTTTCATGTCGACTGTGTCTCTTAATCCCTTCTAGCAGAGGAGACACTTATTTCCACAGCTCCTCTGCTTGTAAATTAATACTGGAATTACAAAACTGTCCACAGTTTATTTAAAGAGATTGAAGGAAGTCTTCTATATCACTTTTTTGTCTACTATGTCCTTACTCATCCACTAATTAAAAAAAAAAATCAAGCGCTTACACTGTCTTTTTTAAGTATGTCTATGAAAATCGCTGTGAGTAGCCAGAAAAATGCTATATAAATGTAAGATATTATTATTATTATTATTATTTAGGTTTTTAAAATCCAAATAAACCTGATAGGACTTCTTCCAAGATATGTGCCACTCTAGGGTACCAACAAAGTCAAACGGATTAGGAAATTTTGTGATCAGTTTGTTAAGCAAAAAATAACTTTTCATCATCTTCTCATTTCTAATTTGGCATTTCAGGATACAGTATATACTGCAAATATACATTTAAATTGTAACCGCTGATAATTATTTACTCGTGCTTGCGTTTTCCATAAAACAGCTTCAATATGTGCACAAAGTATAGGTGATAAAACACACAAATTCTGACATTAGCATGACTGTTGAAGGAAAATGTAAGAAAGTATTCTATGGAGTTTTCATAAATTAATCATTATATACCTTTTGAGGTTTCTTGATATATTTTGTAATCAGGTTTTAATTTTTTTTTTTTTTTTACTGCCACTTCACAGATCAACAATCCCCAACATGGTCACTGTCAGAATAAGTCTTTCAACTTTTTCCTGTATCCATTAATACATTTTCCGGGTTTCACTACCCATCTGAAAGAGTTGGCATCAGGTTGGGTGGCACTTTTAAATTGTAGTAGTATGAGCGAGCTCAGTGTGGCAAGCACTAGATTGGCATTTCTTTCCGTTCATTTTTGTCTTCTGGCCCAAGCCTGTAAATCTCTTTTGTAAATGGGTGGCTTGGATAGAGGACAGATACTAACAATTTTCAAGGCTATATTAAAACAATACTAAAAGATATTTGTGTATGTGTGTTGTAGTGCCCCATGTTGTAAGTGTTAGATCCATTGAAGAAGTCAACTTAAACAAAGAAAATGTACATTTTGCAGGTTTGTTTGAAGTGTTTTACATTATAACCATATTATTAATTGCTGCATTAATATAATTTTTTCAAGGGATGACCTTTACTATTGTCAAAAAGACAAGCAGGGCAACAGGAGGAATATGAAAGTTATTTGTTGAGTTTAGGAGACAAAGGATACTTGTAAGGAAGTTCATGCCAGTGCTATTGGTGTACATTCTGGAATTTATAAAACTGCTGATATTATTTCACAAAGATGTTACTGGCCTGGTTTTATGCTGACATTAAAATGGCTATGTTTTCTGATAATTATAATCATTATTTTAATTAAAAGACTATAATTGTCAGAACAGATTCAATAAAATGTTTTAATATCTCAGTTGCTGTTTGTCGGACTCTTTAATTGACTTGTCCTACAAATGTGTATCAGTGGATATTTGGTACTTCATTTGACAAATAATATTAATTTTTCCAAGTCTCATATATTTCAGATAGATAGATAGATAGAACTTGTCCTCTAAGGGAAAATGTGCTTCTTTTTTTTTAACAGAGGCTGAATGAATAAATAAATTAATATTAATATAATGAAAAAACAGCCAATCCAATAACAATTGTCTAATGTTCATTCTGCAAGCAACAGTTGGGGCTCACAACTCTGACACAAAAGCTCAGCTGTAGAAGTGAGTGTCCCTTTGAGTGGAGAGGACAATGGGACACAGTAGACTTGAAAGTGATGTAGAAGACTTTCATCAATCTTTTACCATGGATTTCAGATAATATTAGTTATCCAGGGTTCATTTTGAAAGCAGCAGACAGGTGCACACAAGCCCATGGATCTGCTCCAGCCATGGAAATGAGTGTTGCCTGTAGGGATAGGATGCAGACACATAGTGGAGAAGATTATATAGAAAACTATACCTACAACCTTTTAAAATCAATTTTACATATTTTTACCTCTCCAGTGTTCATTTTGTAATCAGCAGTCAGAGGGCACACATTTTAGCTCTACAGCAGCCATGGAAAACGAGCGTCCCGACCAGTGGATGAGACATGCGTTTTCATTCCAATAGTTTTAATGACTCACATGGCGGAGGTGAAATTTGAGTTCAACAACAAAACATTTCCCGTGGATTTTTCCCCCTTTTTTATTCCCAGGAAAAAACACCTGTGTAAATGTTTAAGAGCAAGCTGTCACTTATAGCATGACAATGGATTGCTACATTTATTTTAACGAGCTGTCTTTTAAATGTCTTTGTAAAGTGTTACTGGGTGTCGAGCAATGTATTATTATTACTGATATTTTACTAAATCTTACTATCCACGTTTCTTTGTTGATGAGCCCCGTTGAAGAATTTTTTGGTAACAGAACAGTAAACACGCCAAAACGACTGAAAACACAACTGACGACTGGTATTTTTCGATATCATTTTAACAAAGTTTACTGTCCGCCCTCAATCACAGAGCACCCCAGTAAAACGTCAATAGCGTTTAATTTACCTGCAGCCTTAGAACGCAGACATCAGGACATCGCTGCGTGCATGTTTACTAACAGATATGACAGCATTTTGCACGGAGCATGCGTTAAAACAAATTGATTAAGATCAGCGATTTTCAACGGTTCACATGTTTGCGTAAGATTTTTAAAGCAAACTAATTAAAACTTCTTTGAAGAAATTTGACACAAAATAAGTCTACGACGCAGATTCTATACCATTTTATAGGATTTTATATCATTATTTTAATAATATACATACACTATGTGTGGACTATAAAGCAATACATGTATAATTTCGTGCATTTTAACCAGTTGACATCTCTCAACTTGTTAAAAGTTGTATATAATTAATTTATATGAACCTTTACTTCAATAATATACACATTATGTTTGCATTGCGTGTGCACCTTGCTGTGTAATTATTTCAATGAACTTGTATTGTCCCTATTCATACCCCACTACATGCGGCTGAATTTGATCATGCATTCACACGTATAATAATAATAATAATATACTACTATTATTATTATTGTTATTAATTCCTTACGTTTTATAGCCTTTCTTACTACTCAAAGCAATTTGTAAAATAAATAAATAAATAAAATAACAGAAAGGAAGCCCCGGACACAAACCAGTGATCATTTAACTGCGAGTCAGCAATCTTACTCTTACCACCTCTTCCTGTTAGATACGCATTATAATTTTGAGCACTACTTTTTTATTTTATACTGTCATAAATAAATTATATCAAAAAGGTTTTTTAAAAAGCCAATTTGAAGCAAAGAGGGTAAGTAATAGCTATTTTCTTTTGTAAGTCAATCAAAAATGCTTAAGCCTAAAAAAAGATCGCCCTGTCAAAATAAGAGACTCTTTCACCTTGTTGACGTGAATCATCTTTAAATTAAATGCTGCCAATAAGGAATAATAGAAATCACCGCTGCTTTCTAACTTTGACAAACTAAAGTTTTATTGGGTGAAAAAATGATCTCCGTGACAGATACACTTAATCAGTAGTGTGTGCGACACACGATTTGTGAGTTTGAGTGTTTGTGTTGTGTATGCGCGTGTGTGTGGTTTTCTCAGTTTTACAATAAAAACAGACATCAGTTATTTGTGAAGCAGGAATATTCTGATCATTCTGGTCCCTGATCACTGATAAACATTCAGAAGAAACAGCGCTATTCCAGTGTTTTCCTCCATAACATCCTTTCAGCAAACAGGACTAAGTTCCTTGCTGAAACAGATCCCCTTTAATGAAATGCTGCCAATACGGAATAACAGAAATCACCGGGCGGCTTTCGGTCAATGATAAACCAGCGTCTGTTGAGGTGAAAAAAATGGGAGGTACTGCGGTTGCTATCAATGCTTCCTGGTAACTCAGCTTTTGAGAAGAATCTGTTTTATGGGGTGAAAAAATAATCGCCCTTGACAGATACGCTTAATCAGTAGTACGTGCGACCCACGATTTGTGAGTTTGAGTGTGTGTGTGAGCGTGTGTGTGGTTTTGTTAGTTTTACTATAAAAATAGTTAAACATCAGTTATTTGTGATGCGGGAATATTCTGGTCATTTTGATCCCTGATCAACATTTAAAGAAACAGAGCAACTCCAGTGTTTTCCTTCATAACATCCTTTCAGCAAACAGGACTAAGTTCCTTGCTGAAGCAGATCGCCCTTTAATGAAATGCTGCCAATACGGAATAACAGATATCACCGGGCGGCTTTCCACCAATGATAAACCAGCGTCTGATGAGGTGAAAAAATGGGACGTACTGTGGTTGCGATTAATGCTTTCTGGTAACTCTGCTTTTGAGAAGAATCTGTCATGGGTGGGACAAGAGGGAGCGAGTGAGGCGGGTACAATGAGCCGGGCGGGACGGAGCGAGGCGAAGAGGCGGGTATCTGCGCGAGTGTTTTAAATAATGAAAGGAAAAAAAGTGCTTTGAAATCGAGGACCCCCAACAAATAGGCTTACGAAACAAAACGCGACAGACAAGCGTATGCTGCTTGAATAAAATGTGCACAATAATTACAACAGTGTTGAAGCAATGATGAAGCAAAAGGAGATGCTAAACATGGGTGACGCGTTGTGCCTGCCCATAAATCCCAACCAATGTATATATCTGAACCGATCTATCTGAACCAATATATATATCAGAACGGATGTATCTGAACCGATGTATATATCTAAACCAATCTATTTTAACCAATGTATATATATCAGAACGGATCTATGCAAACCAATTTATATATATCTCAACCAATGTATCTAAACCAATGTATATATCTGACCGGATGTATTCAAACCGATGTATATATTCAAACCAATGTATCTGAACCAATATATATATATGAACCAATGTATATATTTACGAACCAATCTTTTTTTCCTGAACGGCCCCTCATAATATATACACATATATATATATATATATACATATATATATATATACACATATATATATATATATATATATATATATATATATATATATATATATATATATATATATATATATATATACACACATATATATATACACACATATACACACATAATTGTGTTAGGAAGGGAAGGATGCCACATAGTTTGATGGAAATGAAAATGATCAACCTACAGAGCCTGAATTCAAAGATGCCCCAAAATCAGAGTGAAAAAATTATGTGGCAGGCTAGTCCAACTCAAAATTGTACACAGCACTTTGTATGGCCCCTGTGTTCTTGTATACATGCCTGACAACATCGGTGCATGCTTCTAATGAGATGACAGATGGTGTTGTGGGGGATCTCCTCCCAGATCTGGACCAGGGCATCACTGAGCTCCTAAGCAGTCTGAGGTGCAACCTGGTGGCATTGGATGGACCAAAACATAACATTCCAGAGGTGTTCTATTGGATTTAGGTCAGGAAAGTGTGGCCAGTCAATGGTATCAATTCCTTCATCCTCCAGGAACTGCCTGCATACTCTCACCACATGAGGCCAGGAATTGTCGTGCACCAGGAGCCACTGTACCAGCATAGGGTCTGACAATGGGTCCAAGGATTTCATCCTGATACCTAATGGCAGCCAAGGTGCCTTTGTCAAGCCTGTAGCGGTCTGTGTGACCCTCCATGGATATGCCTCCTCAGACAATCATTAACCCACCACCAAACTGCTCATGCGGAATGATGTTACAGGCAGCATAATGTTCTCCATGGCTTCTCCAGACCCTTTCACTTCTGTCATGTGCTCAGGGTGAACCTGCTCTCATCTGTAAAAAGCACAGGGCACCAGTGGTGCATCTGCCAATTCTGGTATTCTATGGCGAATGCCAATCGAGCTGCATGCTGCTGGGCAGTGAGTTCAGGGCCCATTAGAGGACATGGGGCCCTTGGGTCACCCTCATGAAGTCTTTCTGATTGTTTGGTCAGAGACATTCACACCAGTGGCCTGCTGGAGGTCATTTTGCAGGACTCTGGCAGTGCTCATCCTGTTCCTCCTTAACCAAAGGAGCAGATACTGGTCCTGCTGATGGGTTATGGACCTTCTATGGCCCTCTCCAGCTCTCCTAGAGTAACTGCTTGTCTCCTAGAATCTCCTCCATGCCCTTGAGACTGTGCAGGGAGACACAGCAAACCTTCTGGCAATGACACGTACAAGAACATTAGGGCTCGTCTCAATTTTGCTAAAACATCTCAATGATTGCCAAGACTTTTGGGAAAATACCTTGTGGACTGATGAGACAAAAGTTGAACTTTTGAACTTGTTGAACTTTTTGGAAGGCAAATGTCCCGTTACATCTGGCGTAAAAGGAACACAGCATTTCAGAAAAAGAACATCATACCAACAGTAAAATATGGTGGTGGTAGTGTGATGGTCTGGGGTTGTTTTGCTGCTTCAGGACCTGGAAGGCTTGCTGTGATAGATGGAACCATGAATTCTACTGTCTACCAAAAAATCCTTAAGGAGAATGTCCGGCCATCTGTTCGTCAACTCAAGCTGAAGCAATCTTGGGTGCTGCAACAGGACAATGACCCAAACACACCAGCAAATCCACCTCTGAATGGCTGAAGAAAAACAAAATGAAGATCTTGGAGTGGCCTAGTCAAAGTCCTGACCTGAATCCAATTGAGATGCTATGGCATGACCTTAAAAAGGCGGTTCATGCTAGAAAACCCTCAAATAAAGTTGAATTACAACAACTCTACAAAGATGAGTGGGCCAAAATTCCTCCAGAGCGCTGTAAAAGACTTATTGCAAGTTATCGCAAACGCTTAATTGCAGTTATTGCTGCTAAGGGTGGCTCAACCAGTTATTAGGTTCAGGGGGCAATTACTTTTCACACAGGGCCATGTAGGTTTGGATTTTTTTTTCTCCCTAAGTAATAAAAACCATCATTTAAAAACTGCATTTTGTGTTTACTTGTGTTATATTTGACTAATGGTTAAATGTGTTTGATGATCAGAAACATTTTGTGTGACAAACATGCAAAAGAATAAGAAATCAGTAAGGGGGCAAATAGTTTTTCACACCACTGTATATACATATATACATACATATATACATATATATATATATACATAGGAATATGTATTCATTTTGTAAAGCACTTTGAGCTACATTTTTTTGTATGAATATGTGCTATATAAATAAATGTTGATTGATTGATTGATATATATATATACATATATACTCGGCAAAAAAAGAAACTTCCCTTTTTCAGGACTGTATTTCAACAATAATGTTTTAAAAATCCAAATAACTTTACAGATCTTCATTGTAAAGGGTTTAAACAATGTTTTCCATGCATGTTCTTTTAACCATAATCAATTAATTAACATGCACCTGTGGAATGGTCGTTAAGACCTTAACAGCTTACAGAAAGTAGGCATTTAAGGTCACAGTTCTAAAAATGCAGGACACTAAAGAGACTTGTCTACCAACTGTGAAAAACACCCAAAGAAAGATGCCCAGGGTCCCTGCTCATCTGCGTGAACGTGCATTAGGCATGCTGCAGGGAGGCATGAGGACTGCTGATGTGGCTAGGGCAATAAATTGCCATGTCCGCACTGTGAGACGCCTAAGACAGCGCTACAGGGAGACAGGAAGGACAGCTGATCATCCTCGCAGTGGAAGACCACGTGTAACAACACCTGCACAGGATCGGTACATCCGAATATCACACCTGCGTGACAGGTACAAACCCACCTTCGCTGGACCAGACAGGAGTGGCAAAAAGTGCTCTTCACTGATGAGTCACGGTTTTGTCTCACCAGGGGTGATGGACGGATTTGTGTTTATCGTCGAAGGAATGAACGTTACACCGAGGCATGTACCCTGGAGCGGGATCGATTTGGATCGATGGCTAGGGCTATTCCCCCCAGAAATGTCCAGAAACTTGCAGGTGCCTTGATGGAAGAGTGGGGTAACATCTCACAGCAAGAACTGACAAATCTGGTCCAGTCCATGAGGAGGAGATGCACTGCAGTACTTCAAACAGCTGGTGGCCACACCAGATACTGACTGGTACTTTTGATTTTGAGCCTCCCTTCATTCAGGGACACATTGTGAAACATTTTTAGTTTATGTCTTATGGTGTTGACTCTTTTAGTGTTCATACAAATATTTACACATTAAGTTTACTGAAAGTAAAAACAGTTGAAAGTCAGAGGACGTTTCTTTTTTGCTGAGTATATATATATATATATATATATATATATATATATATATATATATATATATATATATATATATGGTTTATATAGATTGGTTTAGATATATACATCAGTTCAGATACATCCGTTCAGATATATATATATTGGTTGAGATAGATCCGTTTGGATATTTAGGATAAGTTCAGATATATACATTGGTTGGAAATTACGGGCAGGCACAGCGCGTGGCCTCCTAAGTTTAGCATCTCCCCTTCGCTTCATCATTGCTTCAATATTGTTGTCATTATTGCATGTATTTTATACAAGAAGCATATGCCTGTTTGCCACGTTTTTCTTCGTAGGTTGTCTTGGTTGGGGGTCCTCAATTTCAAAGCAATTTTTTTCCTTTCATTATTTAAAAGACTCATACAGATACCCGCCTCCTCGCCCCGCCCCGGCTCATTGTACCTGCCTCACTCGCCCCTTCTCGTTCCTCCCATGACAGATTTTTCTTAAAAGCCAAGTTACTGAAAAGCATTGATCTCAACCGCACTATTCCCCTTTTTTTCACCTCATGATACGCTGGTTTATCATTGACCGAAAGCTGCCCAGTGATTTCTGTTATTCCATACTGGAAGCATTTCATTAAAGGGCCACCTGCTTTAGTAAGGATCTTAGTTCTATTTGCTGAAAGGATGCTATGGAGGAAAACACTGGAGTTGCGCTGTTTCTTTTAAATGTTGATCAGGGATCAGAATGACCAGAATATTCCTGCTTCACAAATAACTGATGTCTAACTGTTTTTATACTAAAACTGACAAAACCACACACACGCACATACATGCACACAACACACACACGCAAACTCACAAATCGTGGGTCACACACACTACTGATTAAGTGTATCTGTAAGGGGCGATCATTTTTTTCACCCAATAAAACATTAGTTTGTCAAAGATAGAAAGCAGTGTGGTGATTTCTGTTATTCCTTATTGGCAGCATTTAATTTAAAGATGATTCACGTTAACAAGGCGAAAGAGTCTATTATTTTGACAGGACGATCTTTTTTTAGGCGTTAGCATTTTTGACTTAGAAAAAGAAGTTATTACTTACGCTCTTTGCTTCAAATTGGCTTTTTAAAAAACCGTTGATATAATTTACTTATGAAAGTTTAAAATAAAAAAGTAGTGCTCAAAATTATAATGCACTGTATCTAACAGGAAGAGGTAGTGGTAGGAGTAAGATTGCTGATTGGCAGTTAAATGATCATTGGTTTGTGTCTGGGCTTCCTTTCTGTTATTTTATTAATTTATTTATTTTTACAAATTGCTTTGAGTAGTAAGAAAGGCACTATAAAAATGTCAAGAATTATTATTATTATTATTATTCATCCATCCTCTTCCGCTTATCCGGGGTTGGGTCACGGGGGCAGAAGCTTAAGCAGAGAGGTCCACTTCTTCCAGCTCTTCCGGGAGAATCCCAAGGCGTTCCCAGGCCAGCCGGGAAACATACTCCCTCCAGCGTGTCCTGGGTCTTCCCCGGGGCCTCCTCCCGTTTGGACATGCCCGGAACACCTCACCAGAGGCGTCCAGGAGGCATCCTGATCAGATGCCCGAGCCACCTCATCTGACTCCTCTTGATGCGGATGCTGACTCCTCTACTCTGAGTCCCTCCCGGATGACTGAGCTTCTCACCCTATCTTTAAGGGAAAGCCCAGACACCCTGCGGAGGAAACTCATTTCAGCGCTTGTATTCGATCTTGTTCTTTCGGTCACTACCCATAGCTCATGACCATAGGTGAGGGTAGGAGCTAGATCGACTGGTAAATTGAGAGCTTTGCCTTACGGCTCAGCTCCTTTTCACCACAACAGACCGATGCAGAGCCCGCATCACTGCGGATGCCGCACCGATCCACCTGTTAATCTCACGGTCCATTCTTCCCTCACTCGTGAACAAGATCCCGAGATACTTGAACTCCTCCACTTGGGGCAGGATCTCTCCCCCAACCCTGAGAGGGCACTCCACCCTTTTCCGGCTGAGGACCATGGTCTTGGATTTGGAGGTGCTGATTCTCATCCCAGCCGCTTCACACTCAGCTGCGAACCGATCCAGAGAGAGCTGAAGATCATGGCCTGATGAAGCAAACAGGACAACATCATCTGCAAAAAGCAGTGACCCAATCCTGAGTCCACCAAACCGGACCCCTTCAACACCCTGGCTGCCCTAGAAATTCTGTCCATAAAAGTTATGAACAGAATGGTGACAAAGGGCAGCCCTGGCGAGTCCAACTCTCACTGGAAGCGGGCTCGACTTACTGCCGGCAATGCGGACCAAGCTCTGACACGGTTGTACAGGACCAAACAGCTCTTATCAGGGGGTCCATACTCCCGGAGCACCCCCCACAGAATTCCCCGAGGGACACGGTCGAATGCCTTTTCCAAGTCCACAAAACACATGTAGACTGGTTGGGCAAACTCCCATGCACCCTCCAGGATCTGCTAAGGGTGAAGAGCTGGTCCACTGTTCGCGACCAGGACGAAAACCACACTGTTCCTCCTGAATCCGAGGTTGACTATCCGGCGGACCCTCCTCTCCAGAACCCCGAATAGACTTTTCCAGGGAGGCTGAGGGTGTGATCCCTCTATAGTTGGAACACACCCTCCGGTCCCCTTTTAAAGAGGGGACCACCACCCGGTCTGCCAATCCAGAGGCACTGTCCCGATGTCCATGCGATGTTGCAGAGGCGTGTCAACCAAGACAGTCCTACAACATCCAGAGCCTTAAGGAACTCAGGGTATCTCATCCACCCCGGGGCCCTGCCACCAAGGAGTTTTTGACCACCTCGGTGACTTCAGTCCCAGAGATGGGAGAGCCCACCTCAGAGTCCCCAGGCTCTGCTTCCTCGATGGAAGGCATGTTAGTGGGATTGAGGAGGTCTTGAAGTACTCCCCACACCGACCCACAACGTCCAGAGTCGAGGTCAGCAAAGCATCATCCAACCATATACGGTGTTGACACTGCACTGCTTCCCCCTCCTGAGGCGCGGACGGTGGACCAGAATCTCCTCGAAGCCGTCCAAAGTGTTCTCCATGGCCTCTCCAAACTCCTCCCATGCCCGAGTTTTGCCTCAGCAACCACCAGCCGCATTCCGCTTGGCCTGCGGTACCTATCAGCTGCCTCCAGAGACCCACAGGACAAAAAGTCCTATAGGACTCCTTCTTCAGCTTGACGCATCCCTCACCCGGTGTCCACCAGCGGGTTCGGGATTGCCGCCACGACAGGCACCGACCACCTTGCGGCCACAGCTCCGGTCAGCCGCCTCAACAATAGAGCCACGGAACATGGCCCATTCGGACTCAATGTCCCCCACCTCCCTCGGAACGTGGTCGAAGTTCTGCCGGGGTGGGAGTTGAAGCTACTTCTGACAGGGGACTCTGCCAGCCGTTCCCAGCAGACCCTCACAACACGT
This sequence comes from Polypterus senegalus, assembly GCF_016835505.1. Lineage (NCBI taxonomy): Eukaryota > Metazoa > Chordata > Cladistia > Polypteriformes > Polypteridae > Polypterus > Polypterus senegalus. The sequence continues at coordinate 101,232,133 of NC_053157.1, read as the reverse complement.
TTGGGCCTACCAGGTCTGACCGGCATCTTCCCCACCATCAAGCCAACTCACCACCAGGTGGTGATCAGTTGACAGCTCCGCCCCTCTTTCACCCAGTGTCCAAGACATATGGCGCAAGTCCGGCGACGACCACAAAGTCGATCATCGACCTGAGGCCTAGGGTGTCCTGGTGCCAAGTGCACATATAAACACCCTTATGCTTGAACATGGTGTTCGTTAAGGACAATCCTTGATGAGCACAAAAGTCCAATAACAAAACACGCTCGGGTTCAGATCGGGGGCCATTCCTCCCAATCACGCCCTTCCAGGTCTCACTGTCATTGCCCGTGAGCATTGAAGTCTCCCAGCAAAGCGAGGAATCCCAGAAGGTATGCCCTCTAGCACCCCTCAGAGACTCCAAAAAGGGTGGATACTCCAAACTGCTGTTCGGCGCATACGCACAAACAAGTCAGGACCCTTCCCCCCACCCGAAGGCGGAGGGAGGCCACCCTCTTGTCCACCAGGGTAAACCCCAATGCACAGGCTCCAAGTTGGGGGGCAATAAGTATGCCCACACCTGCTCGCGCCTCTCACGGGGCAACTCCAGAGTGGTAGAGAGTCCAGCCCCTCTCAAGGAGATTGGTTCCAGAGTCCAAGCTGTGCGTCGAGGTGAGTCCGACTATATCTAGCGGAACCTCTCGACCTCGTGCACTAGCTCAGGCTCCTTACCCTTGAGAGAAGTGACATTCCACGTCCCAAGAGCCAGTTTCTACAGCCGAGGATCAGACTGCCAAGGTCCCCGATTTCGGCCACCACCCAACTCACACTGCACCTGACCTCCTTGGCACCTCCCATAGGTGAAGAGACCATGAGAAGGATTATTATTATTACTAGCAAAATACCCGCGCTAGTGTGTTAAAGAAGTTATGAAAAAGAAAAGGAAACATTTTAAAAATAATGTAATATGATTGTCAATGTAATTGTTTTGTCACTGTTATGAGTGTTGCGGTCATATATATATATATATATATATATATATATACACAGTGGAACCTCGGTTCACGAACGTCTCGGTTCACGACCAAAAAGTTAGCCAAACTTTTGCCTCGGTTCACAACCACACACTTGGTATACTGAACAAGCCAGTTTCCCTTGCCTGCCTGCAAGCTGAGAGACAGAGAGAGAGCGAGCGAGTGATCGAGCCACGTGCCTGCTGGGGAGGGGGAGATTGCTGCACGTACTGCCTGCCTTCTCTCTGAGAAGCAGGCAGTACATGCACATCCCCCCAACTCCACCCCTGGCATAGGCAGGCTGAGAGAGAAAGAGAATGAGAGAGAAAGCGAGCAAACCGCGTGCCTGCCTGGCTTTTTTATTTAAGCAAAGCCGCTCCTTGTTCATTGATCTCAGTCAGACGTGCACTCTCTTTGTGCTCTACAGTATTTCGTGTGCTTTTGCAGTTAACTTTGGCTTCTAAGCAAGTGAAAAGTGGTGAGAAGAAAGTTTTGAAGAAAATTGAAATCGAAGTAAAGAAAGAAATTACAAGAGGTGGAAAAACTGTTTACTCATTTACCAATTTGAGAACCCTCGTGCTTTCAAGCAGCGCAATGTAAACAAAGCCAGACTGCCAGTAATGTGGAGAGCAAACACGAAGGGTTGGGTCACAAAGACTTTTTTGGAATGGCTGCATGAGGCTTTCGCTCCCACCAGCTAAACAGCTAAAAACACCAGAAACCCAAGAAATCACAAGAGAAAACACCTGAAGGAAAACACTTCATGCCAGAACTCGACTCATGCAAGGTTAGTTTTCTTGGTGGTTTTTGTATTACGGATTTTTCAAAAGTTAATTTTTCAGTTCATAGCGTGAATTGTTGCAATGTTACTTTTCTCTTTTTTCAAATGTTTCTTTTTTTCCGCTGTGCTTAAAACTCATTTTTAAAAAAGTGTTTACAGCGATTGGGCTGCAAGGCTATTAGCATGAACTCCTGCAATGTTTTTGGTTGCTTGTGGTTGGTTTTAAATTAAAGTTTGGATTTGTTCAAATGTTCCCCTCTGTTCAGAGAGAGAGAGAGAGAGAGAGAGAGCGCGAGCGAGCGAGCTCAGAGAGAGAGAAAGGGCGTGCTGCTGACGGGTGTGTGTGTGTGTGTGCTACAGAGAAAGAGAGAGCGGAGCGAGCGCATGCCACTGACAAAGTGGGGGGGGGTGTGCTACAGAGAGAGTGTGCGAGGGAGCAAGGGCGTGCTGCTGACAGAGGGGAGAGGGGGTGTGTGCGCTACAGAAAGAGAAAGTAAGCGCGTGCTGCTGACGGGGGTGTGTGTGTGCTACAGAGAAAGAGAGAGGAGCGCATGCCGCTGACAAAGGGGGCTGACAGTGGGGGTGTGCTACAGAGACAGAGCAGCGTAGCTGAGCAGGAGCCTGGGTGTTTTGTGTCAGTGTTATTCAATGTTTTTACTTTAGTTTACTATTACACTGTGCATTCCATGGCGTAATTAACTATACAGTATTTGTGCTTAATCTTTACATATATTTACATACAGTTCGTACGGTCTGGAACGGATTAATTGTATTTACATACAATCCTATGGGGAAATTGCTTGAGTTCACGACCAACTCGGTTTCGACCAGAGTTTTGGAGCGAATTATGGTCGTGAACGAGGTTCCACTGTATATATACACACACACAGACTCACACACATATAAACATATATATACATATACATATATACATATACAGTATATACATATTCACATATATATACATATACATTAGAACATTAGAACACTCTAGACGAGAACAGGCCATTCAGCACAACAAAGCTCGCCAGTCCTATCCACTTGTTTCCTCCAAGAAAACATCGAGTTTTGAAAGTCCCTAATGTCTTACTGTCTACCACACTACTTGGTAGCTTATTCCAAGTGTCTATCGTTCTTTGTGTAAAGAAAAACTTCCTAATGTTTGTGCGAAATTTACCCTTAACAAGTTTCCAACTGTGTCCCGTGTTCTTGATGAACTCATTTTAAAATACAAGTCTCGATCCACTGTACTAATTCCCTTCATAATTTTAAACACTTCAATCATGTCACATCTTAATCTTCTTTTGCTTAAACTGTAAAGGCTCAGCTCTTTTAATCTTTCCTCATAATTCAACCCCTGTAGTCCTGGAATCAGCCTTAGACGCTCTTCTCTGGACCTTTTCTAGTGCTGCTATGTCCTTTTTTTAGCCTGGAGACCAAAACTGCACACAGTACTCAAGATGAGGCCTCACCAGTGCATTATAAAGGTTCAGCATAACCTCCTTGGACTTGTACTCCACAGATCGTGCTATATAACCTAACATTCTGTTAGCCTTCTTAATGGCTTCTGAACACTGTTGGAAATGTGATAGCTTGGAGTCCACTATGACTCCTAAATCCTTCTCATAAGGTGTACTCTCGATTTTCCGACCACCCATTGTGCATTCAAACCTAATATTTTTACTTCCTATGTGTAATACTTTACATTTACTGACATTAAATTTCATCTGCCACAAATCTGCCCAAGCCTGTATGCTATCTAAGTCCTTCTGTAATGATATAATGGATTCCAAATTATCTGCTAATCCACCTATCTTGGTATCATCTGCAAACTTAACCAGCTTGTTACTTATATTCCTATCTAAATCATTTATATACTGCATATTAAAAATAGCAGCGACCCTAGCACTGACCCCTGTGGAACACTACTCATAACATCGGCCATTTCTGATGAGGTTCCTCGCACCATCACAATCTGCTTCCTGTGTCTGAGCCAATTCTGCACCCATCTAAAAACATCACCCTGAACTCCCACTTCTTTTAACTTGATGGCCAGCCTCTCATGTGGCACCTTATCAAATGCTTTCTGAAAGTCCAGATAAATAATATCATAAGCTCCACTTTGATCGTATGCTTTTGTTGCAACCTCATAGAATTCCAACATGTTAGTAAAACACGACCTCCCTCTTCTGAACCCATGCTGACTGTTCAGAATAACTCCTGTCCTTGCCATGTGTTGCTCAATCTTATCCTTAATAATTCCTTCCATTAATTTTCCTGTGATGCATGTTAAGCTTACTGGCCTATAGTTGCTTGGATCTGCCCTGTCACCCTTTTTATATAATGGGATAATATTTGCCATTTTCCAGTCCTTTGGAATCTCTCCAGTGCTCAGTGACTACCTAAAAATATGTGTCAAGGGTTTATATATGTACTCACTAGCCTCCTTAAAAACACGAGGATAAATATTATCTGGGCCTGATGATTTGTTTGATTTCATCTTATTTAATCTGAGCAGCACTTCTCTCTCTACAATTTTCAAATCCCTCAGTACCTCCTTAGTAGTTGCGTTTACCTCTGGGAGGTTATCCACTTGCTCACTTGTAAACACCTCAGAAAAATGTAAGTTTAGGGCATCTGCTATTTCATCGTCTGTATCTTTTAATTCCCCTTTACTATTCCTGATGAACTTGACCTCCTCCTTAACTATTAAAATACTGAAAGAAACTCTTGGGGTCTTCTTTCACCTTATCTGCTATATTCCTCTCCAACTGTCTTTTAGCCTCTCTGATATCCTTCTTAATGGTTGCCCTCATACATGCTACGATTCACTTTGCAGTCATTAGTCTTATATGCCTTATACAGCAGTTTTTTCCTTTGCAACTTCTTTTTTAAATCTTTATTAATCCATTGTGGAGTTTTTTTTAGTTTCCTATTAATTCCAAATTTAGGTATGTATCTGTCCTGCGTTACATGTAAAACATTTTTAAACCTGTTCCACTGCTCCTCAACTGTCTCCACATTTAAAAGCTTATCCCAGTCTATTCTACTTAGGCTTTGTCGCATCTGCTCAAAATTAACCCTACCAAAGTTCAACTTAACAATTTTAGTGTTTGCATCTGGATGGATGGATGGATGGATAGATAGATAGATAGTATACTGATACAAAGAAACAATATTAAATTAAATAGTAATAAAAATGAAAAAAATGAAATAAAATAAAAATAAAAAAGCAGACAATAACTTTGAGTAATGTTAGCATTTACTCCCCTGGGTGAAATTGAAGAGTCGCATAGTGTGGGGGAGGAACAATCTCCTCAGTCTGTCAATGGAGCAGGACAGTGACAAAAGTCTGTCACTGAAGCTACTCCTCTGCCTGGAGATGACACTGTTAAGTGGATGCAGTGGATTATTCTTGATTGACAGGAGTTTGCTTAATGCCCGTCGCTCTGCCACAGATGTTAAACTGTCCAACTTTACTCCTACAATAGAGCCTGCCTTCTTAACAAGTTTGTCCAGGCGTGAGGCATCTTTCATCTTTATGCTGTCATCCCAGCACACCACCGCGTAGAAGAGGGCACTCGCCACAACCGTCTGGTAGAACATCTGCAGCATCTTACTGCAGATGTTGAAGGATGCCAACCTTCTCAGAAAGTATAGTCTGCTCTGACCTTTTTTACATAGAGCATCAGTATTGGCAGATATTTATAGGTCTGCAACCTCTGCACACAGTCACCTCTGATGATCACAGGGTTCATGAGGGGCCTGGGCCTCCTAAAATCCACCACCAGCTCCTTGGTTTTGCTGGTGTTAAGATGTAAGTGGTTTGAGTCGCACCATTTAACAAAGTCTTTGATTAGCTTCCTGTACTCCTCCTCCTGCCCACTCCTGATGCAGCCCACAATAGCAGTGTCATCAGCGAACTTTTGCACGTGGCAGGACTCAGAGTCATATTGGAAGTCCGATGTATATAGATTGAACAGGACCAGAGAAAGTACAGTCCCCTGCGGAGCCCCTGTATTGTTGAACACAATGTCAGACCTGCAGTTCCCAAGACGCACATATTGAGGTCTGTCTGTAAGATAGTCCACAATCCATGCCACCAGGTGTGAGTCTACTCCCATCTCAGTCAGCTTGTCTCTAAGGAGCAGAGGTTGGATGGTGTTGAAGGCGCTAGAGAAGTACAAAAACATAATTCTTACAGCACCACTGCCTCTGTCCAGCTGGGAGAGGGATCGGTGTAGCATATAGATGACGGCATCCTCCGCGCCTCCCACCTTCTCCTGGTATGCGAACTGCAGAGGGTCGAGGGCGTGGCGGACCTGTGGCCTCAGGTGGTGAAGCAGCAGCCGCTCCATGGTCTTCATCAGATGTGACATAAGAGCAACAGGCCGGAAGTCATTCAGCTCACTAGGACGTGATACCTTTGGGACAGGGGTGATACAAGATGTTTTCCAAAGCCTTGGGTCTCTCCCCTGTTCCAGGCTCAGGTTGAAGATGTGCTGTAGAGGACTCCCCAGTTACAACACACAGGCCTTCAGCAGTCGTGGCGATACATCATCTGGACCCGCTGCTTTGCTGGTACGAAGTCTTTTCAGCTCTCTGCTCACATGGGCTGCTGTAATTGTGGGTGGGGATGTCTCACCTATGCTGGTATCAGCAGAAGGATGGTTGGAGGATGCAGTACTCCGCGGTGAGAGTGGGTTAGGGTGATCAAACCTATTAAAGAAGTTGTTCATTTGGTTTGCTCTCTCCACGTCTGTCTCGATGGCGGCATCCCGCTTCGAGCTGCAGCCAGTGATAATCTTCATCCCATCCCATACTTCCTTCATGCTGTTGTTCTGCAACTTCTGCTCCAGCGTTCTCCTGTACTGCTCTTTCGCCGCCCTGAGCTGGACTCGGAGTTCCTTCTGCACGCTTGAGCTCATGCTGATCACCACCTTTAAAAGCCCTTTTCTTCTGGTTCAAAAGGCCCTTGATGTCACTTGTAACCCATGGCTTGTTGTTAGCATAGCAGCGTACTATTGTTACTGGAACTACAATGTCCATACAGAAGTTGATGTAATCAGTTGTGCATTCAACAGCCTCTTCAATGTTCTCACTATGTGACCCAAGCAATACATCCCAGTCTGTAGTTCCAAAGCAGTCTCTCAGAGTCTGCTCTGCCTCAGGGGACCACTTCCTGAATGAGCGTGTAGTTGTAGGTAGCGCCCTCACTCTTGGTTTGTATTGTGGCTGAAGCAGAACCAGGTTATGATCTGCTTTCCCAAGCGCAGGCAGCGGGGTGGCGCTGTATGCGTCTTTAACGTTTGCATACAGTAGGTCGATAGTCCTGTTTCCCCGAGTGTTACAATCCACATACTGGGAGAAGGCAGGTAATGTTATAAAATACTGAGAATTGTATTACATTATGGTCACTTGACCCTAGTGGTTTAATCACCTCTACACTCTCAATTCTATCCTGATTATTACAGAATACTAAATCCAGACAGGCTTCACCCGTGTTGGTGCTTTAACATGCTGTGTTAAAAAACAGTCACAGATTACTTCTAAAAACTCTTGCTCTTGTACTCCTCCATCTGCAAGGTTATCCCAGTTAATATTTGGATAATTAAAGTCCCCATGACTATAATATCCCCCTGTAAACTTGCCTTTTTGATATTACTAAAAAGATGTGTGTTGAAATTACTGTGTAAATTGGGTGGTCTATAACACACTCCTAAAATAAGACCTCCTTCCCTATTATTTTCCAGCCGAAGCCACATGTCCTCACTAAGATGGGGCTCATCATCCAACTCAAGATGACTTACATTTAAACCCTGTTTGGCATAAACAGCAACCCCACCTCTTTTTCTGTTCTGTCTATCCTTCCTAAAAATTGTGTATCCCTCTATGTTACACACATCCCCATCTTTGTTATTTAGCCAGGTTTCTGTTATTGCTATAATATCATAATTATGCTCTGCTACATACAACTCCAACTCACTTACCTTATTTTTGATACTTCTAGCATTAAGTCAAGCTACTTTCAATGTGTTAATCCTTCTACATTTACGTGTTTGCTTTGAATTTACATTACTATGCATTTTTATTTCTACACCATTGTTTGTTCTTCCATGTATAGATCCAAATCTGGCCTGTCCTAAACTCCCTGGCCCCATTCCCTAGTTTAAACAATCCTTGACTAGCCTACACATACGCCTCCCCAATACATTGGTACCTCTGGTTCAGATGTAACCCGTCATGGTGGAACAGGTCCCATCTGTTCCAAAAGGAGTCCTAAAGCCCCATAAACCTATACCCTTCTACCCTGCACCAAGATTTCAGCCATGCGTTAAGCCTTCTAATCTCCTCAATCTTACCTGGACTGGAGCGTGGCAGCTTGGTACCAAACTCTTTGAATTTGGACAATGACAACTGGATCCACCCCCGCTCTGGCCAAGAGCCTATCCACCCTTCCAGGGAGGTCTTCCACCTGTGATCCCGGAAGGGAACACTGTGCGAGACTCTCTCTCTCTCTGGAGCACACCTGCGCTTCAATCCCCCTAATGATTGAGTCCCCAACTATCACTACCTCTCTTTTTGGGAACTGGTTTGAGGTGGCCAGTTGGGGCTCCTCAACTCTGCCTACCACCTCAGAATTATCAGAGTCACCGTCCAGCTCCGCAAGGACATGATAACGGTTAGACACTTCTAATTCTGGAGTTGATGTCCCCGGGCAGTGTGCATTCTTTACCTTACGCCTTGTGACCGTGACCCACCTATTCCTACCTGTTTGGTCTGGAATCTCCTCCCGCGCCACCTTAGGGGTGCACACTATCTCTCTAAAGGACACCTGGGCCAAGTCCGCCAATTCTCTGTTACAACACAGGTCAGCCAACTCCTCCTCCATTTCAGCGACCCTGAGCTCCAGGTGCTGGATCAGCTGGCATCTCTTGCAGATGTAGCCCTCATAGACAACTGGCTCTTCCAAACCATCATCTAAAAAGTCCAACATCCAACAAGGACTTGCATTGCACTGGCCTCATTATTAAAATTTGACTTGGGATTACTAAACTGCCTTAACTTTTTTTTTTCTTAAAATTAAATTTCTTCTTTCAGCTGTTCTTTAACTTAAATGGTAACACTAAGATCTGCTACAGATATTTTACACCTTTTCCCCTTAAGCTCCTGTACTGTTCTCCCTCTCAGCTGCCTGCTGTTTGCCTTTCTATGAGGTTAACTTTACTTTTCTCTGTCTCTTCTCCTAACTTTGCACTCCTCTTACTTATAAGCTCTTCACTCGTGCTCTTTGTACTCCCCCGTATTAATGAACCAATACGCTGTCGCCCACTTAACTGTTCTACCTCTGGACCGCTAAGGACTGTTTAATTTAAAATAAACAAATAAATAAAACTTTACTACCTTATTTGCTCCTATTGCTCCTTGTGCCTGACCGGCGTCTTAACGCAGGCCGCTTACCTTCGCACTACTGAGCTTCCACCTTTTACAGCTTTGAAGTCAGCCGCTGCCTTTTTTTTTTTTCTTTTCCTTTAAACTAAGGAATCGCTGTTACGACGACGCGGTTATTTATTTACAAATGCCGATATCAGTTACTGCTGCTTTCTACCCTGCGCCTCGATGCTAATTCAAATATAGATAACAAGAACAGGTACAAGTACAAATAACTTTTCCAAGCGCACTTCCAAACACCCAGCTACTTTTGCTCTTGTGCGGGCGAAAAAAAAGCAAAAACCCTTCTAAAGACAAAAAAAAACTTTGAAAATTCCCACACGATTCCTTGGCGGTAACCAAAACCCAAGTTTTTAAGAGCAAAATGTATTTTTGTTATTTAAATCTCACACCACAGAACAAAACAACAACTCTCAACAGACTCTAGCGTTTGCAAAGCACACGTCAGCACAAAGCACACGTGACCTACAGCTCACAGTTGCTTTTGTCAAATTGTATAAAGATGTATACACATCTACATATATACATATTGTCAGGGATGCCAGGGGCCATGACCTGGCCGGGACGCCAGGAGGGACCGGAAGAGGGTCAGAGCCCGGCCTGGATCACGTGGGGTTTGCCTTCCGGGTTGCTTTGGGGACCACGGGTCAAGGGCATGGAAGCCTTTCCCTGTAGGGGCCCGTGGTCACCGCCAGGAGGCACCCCAGTGCCTTGGGGACCTGTTGCCCCAGCACTTCCGCCACACCAGGAAGTGCTGGGGGGAAGATTTATAACGGCGCCCGGAGAGCAGCCGGGAGGACAACTGGCACTTCCGCCACGCTGGGGCGTGGCCAACGAAGGAATGCCGGGAACACCAGGTGCTCATCCGGGTCATCTATAAAAGGGGCCGCCTCCATTCATTCGGGCTGGAGTCGGGTGGAAGGAGGACAAGCAAGAGGAGAGTGGAGGCGGCCAAGAAAGGCATTTGTGGCCAGGACTGTTTGGGGTACTGTGCACTGAACTGGGTTTTTGTGACCATTATTTGGGGTCTGGGTGACCAATTAAGTGTAAATATTGTAAATAAACGTGTGGTGGTTTGTGCAAAGCAAGATGTCTGCCTGTCTGTGCCCGGGCCAGGTTCACAATATATATACACATACATATACACACATACATACACACACACATATACATATATACATATACACATACATACATACATACACATAAATATATATATACACACACAGACACATATATATGCATATATATGCATATCTACATATATATAAACACACATATATATATCTACATATATACACATATATACATATCTACAAATACAGGTATACACAGTATATATACACATACATACATACATACATACATATATATATATATTGTGAGCTGGAGGGCTGATCGCACCCCAAGAAGATACGGACGCCCCTGGGAAAACCACAGAGCCCAAACACGGACTACCCTCGCATTGCTCATTAACCTTGCACTATAACGCGCGATACTTGGTACTCCGCCGACTTAAAAAGCCGTGCGCAGCACCTGTCAGTTTTGGTATTGATTTCTTTTGCTTTCTCTCTCTCTCTCAGACTGCCTCTGCTCCTGGACAGCGCTTACATTCGAAGAAGAAGAAACTCATGTAACCTTTAAATGAAAGACGAAACAGCCATCTTTGTCAAGGAGCAAGTTTGAAGTGGCAAATGTTTGTTTGCAGTGCTTGAATAAAATTCCTTCTTTTTTTCCACGATCCCGAGTGTCTCTGTGCAAATCTGTGACCCAAGTGTGACAAGTGGTACCAGGAGTGGTTGCACAGATGGATGCTGAAGATTATTTATACCAATTGGCTCAAAGTATTCCACTACCAGCTGATTCGGAAGATGACATCCCTGAGATTCCTGTTGTGGGAAATCAACGACATATTCGTGATCTGAATGTTCCAATTGTTAACCGTCAACCGTACATCCCTTTACCACCTCTACCTGAAAATGCGAAGAATATACTAACGAAAATGGGCCCTAACGATGACCCGGAGATGTTCTTGATAGCCTTTGAACAAGTCGCAACCATGCTGGGATGGGACAGACGACAGTGGGCCGTTATAATCACGCCCTTTTTATCCGGAGATGCTCTTTACTCTTTACGTAATGTACCCAGAGACAAGCTTGGCGATTATGAGTTCCTGAAAGACCAAGTGGTTTTACGTAAAAATAAGACTTTTTTGGCAAAAGGGTTCGAATTAAACAGCTGGAAGCTGAATATGGATGGCCCAATCCGTGCGCAAATTCAAGATTTGATACATAAAGTGAACTGCTGGTTTGAGGGAAGTGAGATGGATCGAGTCGTGGAGAAAGTGGTAATGAATATACTGTTGAACGGTATACCAACAGTTATCCGAGATGAATTTCTACGTCATGATATTGAGTCGTTAACGATTATGTCAAGACGACTGGAAGGTTCACAAGCAACCTGGAGGAAAAGCGGTGATGGTGGATTTGCCAATTCTTCGCAAACAGGGAACGAGCGCTCTGGACATCCTCGTTACTTCGATCGGCGACAGCAACATCAACAACCTGGTGGAAAGGAAAATCAAATGGGGTCAGGTAGGCCCCCGGGGAACCCGGTCGTAACAGAGATGCCAGTTTCTGGTGAAGCTGCACCAGCTGTACGAGGACGTCGCAGAGGATATTTTGGCAGCGGCGCCGACCGTCGATGTTTCCGGTGTAATCAACTCGGCCATTTGGCAATTGAATGTCGTCTATCTCCAGCTCAGTCGATGGAAGTTGGACTGGCCGAGGTTTGTTGTTCGAATATTACATATAAGCTGGAAGGAAAGGATGGATTATTTGTTCCAGTTAAATTGGGGGGCAGAGAAATCTCAGCATTGTTAGATTCGGGGAGTGAACTGTGTATTGTGAGACAAGACTGTCTTGAAGAAAGATTCTTTAGAGACTGTGAGACTGTAAAAATAAGATGTGTACATGGTGATGTTAAAGTTTATCAAACATTACTTCTTCCTTTAACTTACAGGGGTCGTCGTTTTAAGGTCTGGACTGCAGTGTCAGATTCCTGCCCATGGCCATTACTCATAGGACGGAGAAATGCCCTTTTTCCTAGAATGATTAATAAATGTCAGGGACCAGTAGAACAATCCAATATGCAACTTAGTGGGGGGGGGAGAAGAAGAAAACCAAGACGAAGAACTGGTAGCGGCCGGTGAAAATTTAAATCGCGACTTAGAAATTGAACCCGATCTCTCCAGCGAGACGGAGGAGGTCACCCCCGACAATCTTCCAGAATGGGCTGCTCCTTCTACATCTTCCCAGATTGCAAACGCCTCCGAACACAAATCGAGTGTTAACGAACCATCAGATTTTGTGCGTTTGCAGCATACTGATAGCTCATTAGAATATGCATTTAAACAGGCTCACCCTGCTAATTACTCTTATTACCAAGAGCGTAATTCCCTGGGTGTGAAAACCCCACACTTTATAGAAAAGGACGGGTGCCTTTTCAGGGTGATCTCAGATCATTTGAGGGGAATTTATTGAACAACTGGTGGTACCTGAAGCACATAGGGAAACTGTTTTGCATCTGGCACATTCACACATCTTGGGGGGGCACCTCGGTGCCGACAAAACTAGAGACCGGTTATCAAAACGATTTTATTGGCTTAATATGGGAAAAGATGTTGAACGATTTTGTACTTCATGTCCAGACTGCCAGATCGTCTCTGCTTATAAGCCTCCTCGGGCTCCCTTTTGTCCTATGCCCATATTGGAAGTTCCCTTTCAGCGTGTGGGATTAGATATTGTGGGACCATTACCTAAGACTAAGGATGGGTACCAATATTTGCTGGTGTTGGTTGATTATGCGACACGATATCCAGAAATGATTGCGGAAAAGGCCAACTCTTCAGCTGTAGCCAAAGCACTATGTGAAACTTTTACTCGTATTGGTATCCCTAGAGAAATCTTAACTGATCAAGGCACACCTTTCACTTCTCGCGTGATGAAACAATTGTGTGACAGCTTTGCTATTAAGAAATTGAGTACTACTGTTTACCATCCTCAAACGAATGGTTTAACCGAGCGATTTAAAAAACATTGAAACAGATGATCAGGCGAGTTGCTCATAATGATCCCACAACATGGAACACTGTCCTACCTTTTGTTTTGTATGTGCGTGCGAATCACCACAGGCGTCCACTGGCTTGAGTCCCTTCGAGTTGTTATTGGCAGGCGGCGAGAGGCATCCTGGATGTGGTGCGGAGGAATGGATAGGGAACGAGAGAGCAGCTAAAGGTCCAAGCTTTGCAGATCGACTAATTTCGTTGCAAGACAGAATTTCTATGCTTTCCTCTATTGCTGTGGAACACCAACAACGAGAACAGGAAACTCAGAAGCGTCTTTACGATAGGCGCAGCAAGCTCCGTGAGTTCAAACCTGGCGATCGTGTTTTGGTACTGGTTCCCTCGGATCCACACAAATTCTTAGCTAAATGGCAGGGCCCCGCCATTATTGAGGAGCGTATGAGTCCGGTAAATTACAAGGTTAGAATACCGGGCCGGCGCAAACCATTCCAGATTTTACACATTAACCTCTTGAAGGAATGGCACGACCGACAAGAGGTTAACACTTCCTTGGCTGCTGTTTCTCAGACCGATGTTACCATTGGTAACGATCTTACTGACACGCAAAAGACAGAACTGTTATCTTTGATAGAACGGAACACTGATGTCTTTTCAGATTTACCAGGCAAGACTAACATTACAAAACATAAAATTACCACTCAACCTGATGTTCGCGTACAGATGCGGCCGTTTCGGATACCGGAAGCGCAAATATTGCGCAAGAGGTAAAAAAGATGCTGACACTGGGTGTAATTCGTGAAAGTAGAAGTGACTGGTGCAGCCCAGTCGTATTAGTCCCAAAGCAAGACAGTTCGGTTCGGTTCTGTATCGATTTCAGACGCTTGAATAAGGTCTCTAAATTCGATGCTTATCCCATGCCCCGTGTCGATGAACTGTTGGAAAAACTGGGTCAGGCAAGCTATATCTCCACGCTAGATCTGACAAAAGGCTATTGGCAAGTGCCTTTAGAGGCTAGCAGTTGTGAGAAAACGGCATTTGCAACTCCTGACGGACTCTATGAATTTATAAGACTTCCATTTGGTCTTCATGGGGCACCTCTGACTTTTCAACGCATGATGGACCAGATTCTGCGTCCTCACTATGAATATGCTGGGGCATATCTTGACGATGTCGTGATTTTCAGCAATGATTGGCAAACACACTTAGAGCGGCTTCAAGCCGTTCTTGAAAGCTTGAAACAGGCTGGCCTTACTGCTAACCCTAAGAAATGTAAACTAGGCATGTCCGAGACTCATTACTTAGGCTATTCTATGGGCAAGGGTTTACTTAGGCCACAATTAAGGAAAATAGAAGAAATGCTTGCTTATCCGAGACCTGGGACACAGAAACAGTGCAGCGCCTTTCTGGGCTTGCTGGTTACTACAGAAGATTCATCCCAAATTTTGCACATAGAGCCGCTCCCCTTACAGAACTTACTAGAGGCAAGAAAAACCGTCCTATCGTATGGACAGAAAATTGCGAACGCTCCTTCAGCGATTTAAAAAAAGCATTGTCTTCTTACCCGGTTCTCAGAAACCCGGATTTCACAAAAGATTTTATCTTGCAAACAGACGCAAGCGCGTTTGGTGTGGGCGCAGTGTTGTCTCAGATTTTTGATGGAGAGGAACATCCAATCACATATTTAAGTAGGAAATTATTACCTAGAGAGCGTAACTATTCTACAATTGAGTAAGAATGCTTGGCAATCAGGTGGGCTGTGGAGGCACTTCGATATTACTTGTGGGGATGAAACTTCACTTTGGTAACTGATCATGCTCCACTCCAGTGGATACAAACTCTCGTCTAATGAGATGGTTTCTGGGTTTACAACCTTATAGTTTCACAGTTAAGCATTGACCAGGTTCTGAACACGTCAACGCAGACGTACTATCACTACTACATGAACATGAACTTGGTACAGAGAGTCGCTTGATTCACACGAAAATGAATAAAGCTGAGGGGGAGGGTGTGAGCTGGAGGGCTGATCGCACCCCAAGAAGATACGGACGCCCCTGGGAAAACCACAGAGCCCGAAACACGGACTACCCTCGCATTGCTCATTAACCTTGCACTATAACGCCGACTTAAAAAGCCGTGTGTAGCACCTGTCAGTTTTGGTATTGATTTCTTTTGCTTTCTCTCTCTCTCAGACTGCCTCTGCTCCTGACGCGTTTACATTCGAAGAAGAAGAAACTCATGTAACCTTTAATTGAAAGACGAAACAGCCATCTTTGTCAAGGAGCAAGTTTGAAGTGACAAATGTTTGTCTGCAGTGCTTGAATAAAATTCCTTCTTTTTTTCCACGATCCCGAGTGTCTCTGTGCAAATCTGTGACCCAAGTGTGACAATATATATACATATCTACTTATATATATACTGTATATAGCAAAATCCCCGTGCTTCGCAGCAACAAAGTACTGCTTTTACATTTTTATTAAGAAGAAAAGAAAACTTTTTTAAACTGAGGGAAAATATACAGTACCAATAACTATTTGTTAAGGATCTCTTTGTATACCACGTTGTCAGTTCAGCACTCCGGTTGTAATATGACCAAGCTGTGAGAGAGCTTACTCTTGAGAATGCAACGTATTGTTGTCCAGGATAAAAGCAATCTTGCCTCAAATCAATGGCAACCTTTTGTAGGGTCTGTCCCTGAGACTTATTAATTGTCATCGCGAAGCAGAGCCTTACTGGAAATTAGAGGCATTTGAATTGAAATGGGAGATCAAAGGGTATAACAGTGATGCGAGGAATAAATTCAGAGTGTGGGGCTCTGCTGTTTTTTTGTGAGGCTGCCTTTACACAGCTTCTCCACTGTTTTATAAACGAACGCCATATAAGGCCATCCTTTCTCCTTGCTTCACGGTTCTGTACTGTTTTATTGTTCGTTTATTACGATTGTTATAGTTATTGTGTTGCTATTTGAGACTTTACTGTTCAGGTACCCATTTCCTTTATTTAATCCGTGGCTTCTCCGCTATTTTTTGTTCGTTTATTACGATTATAGATATTTATTGATTCCCTTCTTTAGCTGACTGCCTGCTCATATAAGGCGCTCCGCTGTTTTATAAACGAATGACATATAAGGCCATCCTTTTTCCTTGCTTCGCCAAGGAAGCTGCTTTTTTATTTAATCCACAGGTTCTCCTTTGTTTTACTGTTCGTTTATTATGATTGTTATAGTTCTCTTTGTATAGCACATTGTCAGTTCAGCACTCCGGTTGTAATATGACGAAGCTGTGCAAGCTTACTCTTGAGAATGCAACATATAGTTGTCCAAGAGAAAAGCAATCTTGCCTCAAATCAATGGCAACCTTTTGTAGGGTCTGTCCCTGAGACTTATTACTTGTCATCTGAAGGAGACCCTTACTAGAAATTGGAGACATTTGAATTGAAATGGGAGATCAGAGGGTATAACAGGGATGCGAGGAATACATTGAGTATGGAGAAACTCTAGAGACAGTGTGTGTATTAACTTGTGGATTTTTCTGTGAGTAGGTGGCAGCGTGACGAAGTTGCTTTCGCAAGACCGCGTTAGCTGTGGAGCTTAGCTCGGAGCATATTCTTTTCCTACCTTGTCAATTGTGTAATGCGTTTTTTGAACAGATTTGATTTATGGAAGTGATCACTCGTACTGCGTTCAGTCAGTTCACGTGAACTGCTCTCTTGTGTGATGTTGCGATGTCCACGGCTTTATTTAATGTTAGCTAAGACCCGGCACTTAAAAGTTTCTCGCTACAGCAATTTTAACTCAGTTACAAAGTGATCCAAAGTCTCGTTTATACCTCGTGTCTTCGCATTAAACTTGTATCTCGCAAATAAAGTATTCGTTGAAGGCATGACAAACGGCAGCAGGAGCGTGTCTATAAACTAAATTTAAACTTATGGTTTACACCATGCTTTGTTTCCGCAGTAGCTGCAGTTATGAATATGCTTGTATGTCATTTTTCTTCAGCGCTCTTTGGAGCTCTTCCTTGTTTTCTACATACTGCGTTCAGTCAGTTGACGTGATTACGTGGGTGGCTTGATGATGCGACACGCAACTCCGGCTCCCACGGCCATCGAGCTGCAGTCTATTACAGTATATGGATAAAAATAGGTTCAAGTTACGACCATTACGCGTAGAACTTCGAAATGAAACCGGCCCAACTTTTGTAAGTAAGCTGTAAGGAATGAGCCTGCCAAATTTCAGCCTTCTACCTACACGGGAAGTTGGAGAATTAGTGATGAGTGAGTCAGTAAGTGAGTGCGTCAGTGAGTCAGTCAATGAGGGCTTTGCCTTTTATTAGTATAGATTATTATTATTATTATTTTATTATTATTATTATACATGTGAATGCATGATCAAATTCAGCCGCTGCGTAGTGTGGTTTAAATGGGGACACTATGTGCTCGACAATACCATAAGTTCATTGAAATAATTACACAGCAATGTGCGCACACAATACAAACATAATGTGTATATTATTGAAGTAAAGGTTCATATAAATTGATTATATACAAATTTTTAACAAGTTGAGAGATGTAAACTGGTTAAAATGCACAAAATTATACATGTATTGCTTTATAGTTCACATATAGTGCATGTATATTATTAAAATAATGATATAAAATCATATACAATGGTATTGAATCTGCATCATAGACTTATTTTGTGTCATATTTCTTCAAAGAAGAAAGTAGTTTGCTTTAAAAAAAATCTTACGGCACACATGTGAACCGTTGAAAATCGCTGATCTTAATCAATCAATAAATATTTGAACAGGTGCTCTAAACTATCTGTGCCACGTAGAATTCAGTGTCCCTTCTCTTAGGTGCACTGAGTTGTGATTGCTGAGGAACTCCTCTTGTTCGCATGCCTTTGCGTGCCGCTTGTCTTGTGTTTTAACGTATGCTCCATGCAAAATGCTGTCATATCTGTTAGTAAACATGCACACGCAGCAATGTCCTGATGTCTGTGTTCTAAGGCTGCAGGTATATTAAACGTTATTGACGTTTTACCGGGGTGCTTGAGGGTAGACAGTAAACTTTGTTAAAATGATATTGAAAAATACCAGTTGTCAGTTGTATTTTCAGTCGTTTTTCAGTGTTTACTATTCTGTTACCAAAAAATTCTTCAATGTGGCTCATGAACAAAGAAACATGGATAGTAAGATTTAGTAAAATATCAGTAGGCTAATAATAATACATTGCTCGACACCCAGTAACACTTTACAAAGACATTTAAAAGACAGCTCGTTAAAGTAAATGTAGCAATCCATTGTCATTGTATAAGTGATAGCTTACTCTTAAACATTTGCACAGGTGGTTGTACTCGGAGATAAAAAAGGAAAAAAAAAATCCATGGAAAAGGTTTTGTTGTTGAACTAAAATTTCACCTCCGCCATGTGAGTCATTAAAACTATTGGAATAAAATATTGCTGTATATAAATAAATAAATACATTTCCTATCACAACCACCCTTTCACCCCTGTACATTGGAGAGAGATCTCATTTTCACAGCAGGTGCAATTATCCTATAAAACCCATAAGAGTTATGTGCAACATTTTTCGTGGGAGATTAAAACTCATCAAATGTATTTTAAAAACTTGTAGCAGTCTGTGTCATTCCTCGTCTGCCGTGGTCCATTACAAAATGAACATCAGGCAGTTAAAATTGTGCACAGTTTCTTTAATAAGCCTATCAGACTGTCTTTTATAGCACTTTCATATCGAGCGTGTCTCTTAATCCCTTCTAGCAGAGGAGACACTTATTTCCACAGCTTGGTCTATGCTGTAGAAATGTGTGCCCCCTGTCTTCTGCTTGCAAAATGGGAAAGGCTTTGTTGTTGAACTCAAATTTCACCTCTGCCATGTGAGTCATTAAAACTATTGGAATGAAAACGCATGTCTCATCCACTAGTCGGGACACTCATTTCCATGGCTGCTGCAGAGGCGTAAAATATGTGCCCTCTGACTGCTGATTTCAAAATGAACACCAGAGAGGTAAAATTATGCAAAATTGATTTTGAAAGGTCGTAGGTATAGTCTTCTATAGAATCTTCTCCACTTTGTGTCTGCATCCTACCCCCTACAGGGAACACTTATTTCCATGGCTGGAGCAGATCCATGGGCTTGTGTGCACCCTGTCTGCTGCTTTCAAAATGAACCCTGGATAAGTAATATTATCTGAAATCCATGGTAAAACATTGATGAAAGTCTTTCACTTTCATGTCTCATTGTCCACTCCACTCAAAGGAACACTCACTTCTACAGTTGAGCTTTTGCCTCAGAGTTGTGAACTGTTGCTTGCAAAACTAACATTAGACAGCTAAAATTGTTATTGGATTGGCTGTTTTTTTCATTATATATTAATATTAATAGTAATTTATTGATTCATTCAGCCTCTGTTAAAAAAAGAAGCACATTTTCCCTTAGAGGACAAATAAAGTTCTATAAATGTCTATCTATCTATCTATCTATCTATCTATCTATCTATCTATCTATACTAATAAAAGGCAAAGCCCTCACTCACTCACTCACTCACTCACTCACTCACTCACTGACTCACTCACTGACTCATCACTAATTCTCCAACTTCCCGTGTGGGTGGAAGGCTGAAATTTGGCAGGTTCATTCCTTACAGCTTCCTTACAAAAGTTGGGCAGGTTTTATATCGAAATTCTACGCGTAATGGTCATAACTGGAAGCAGTTTTTCTCCATTTACTGTAATGGAGATGAGCTTCAACGCCGTGGGGCGGAGTTTCGTGTGACATCATCACGCCTCCCACGTAATCACGCAGTACATAGAAAACCAGGAAGAGCTCAAAAAAGCGCTTAAGAAAACATGCATTATATAATTGAGAAGGCAGCGAAACAATAAGAAGCGAGCGAGTGACATATACAACCATATTCATGAGTTCTGCTACTTCGAAACAAAGCACGATGTAAACCTACACTTTAAATTAAGTTCATAGACAGGCTGCGCTGGCGTTTGTAATTTAGTGCCTGCCCATATAAGGCCGTCCGTCAGCGGCAATCCAATAGCAAACTGCCACGGGTAAATATTCACGGGTGAAGGACTGTGCTTATGGAGAGGAAGATGAGATGGTCAGGGTGGTGTTTGACACAAACTCAGCGAAACTGCGAGAGAAAGTTTTAAGTGCCAGGACTAAGGTAACATTAAATACAGCCACGGACATAGCACAAGATGGCACCAGCACAGCTGGGAACCTTCGATGCATGTACACCGAGCGCTCCGTGAACTGGCGCAGTACACAGATAAAGGCAACAGTTCCAAAGAGCGCTGAACAAAAACCGAATTACACAATTGAAAAGGCAGCAAAAAATATGAAGCGTCTGATAAGAATATTCATAAATCCAGCTACTGCGGAAACAAAGCACACGGTGGAAAAACTCCATGTCCGCTAAAGGAAGACAGTGTAAAAAACCCGTGCATGCAGTGTGTCAGGTCTCAGATAAAGAAGAAGACGAGCTGTTTATTGATGCAGTAAGAAACAAATCGATGAATGAAACCTGTCATCTTTACAGCGATTGACAAACACGGAATGTAACTTGAACACAACACATCCTACAAATACGAACCTGATTGAAAGAAATAATGATAATCAAATCCTTGATGACAGCAACACTCAGTAACACTCACAAAACAAATACTGTATATTGACAGTCATGTTACGTTATTTTTAAAATGTTCCCTTTTCTTTTTCTACCTTTTTTAACACACTACTTCTCGCTGCGACGCGGGTATATATATATATGTATATATATATATCCCGCTCTACATACTCGAATAATGGATACTTTATTCGCCATCAATGATTGTTTTGGTAAAGCCATACTCAGTGTATTCATTAGATGAGCGGTAAAAAGTAAGAGCGAGGGAGGATGACTCATTGAGGCATGCAGGCTGTAGTCTTGCGTCAACTCTATCTGAATTGCGCGATCACATTTGAAAAAACATATCTTTTCAAGTTCTATTTAGTCCATATGTGTCAAACTCAAGGGCCGCGGGCCACATCCGGCCCGGCGTGTAATTATATCCGCCCGAGATCATTTTATATACTGTATTATTGTTATTAAAGCCGGGTATATGAAGCGCTGGTAACACAATAAACTACAGATCCCATAATGCAGCGCTTCAGCTGCCTTGCATCAGGGTAACCTGAATGCAATTCAGAAGATACAGAAAACAGCATAATTAAATAAGAATCTGACACTTCAGCGGACGTTTTAACCCGTGCACAATCACAAAGTGATTTCAAGTGAAGCTGCTTTTATGGGAGACACAAATGCACCAGTTCACCTTGCCCCACTTTCCCTGTTGCCAAGTACTGTTAAACCAAGTCGTCACTACGGTGTTCCCAAATACGCACTTTGCTGATAAACTGAGCGCACTGCGCACTGAGTTTGCACGGCGCTTTGGTGACTTTGATGAACAAAAAAAGTCCGTCTACATGCGGCTCGAACCTTGTGCATGTTTGGTAGCACATATCTGTGTGAGAAGCTCTTCTCAGTGATAAAGACTAACAAAACAGCACACAGGAGTCGCCTCACTGATGAGCACCTGCAATCCATCCTGAGAATCTCCACAACACAGAACCTCACAGCAAACAGAAACGAACCTGTGGCCAAAAAAGATGCCAGGCGTCCAGCTCTAAAATGACATATGAGCAAAGACAACTGAATGATTTGATTTGTTATTGCACGTAAGAGCGGGAGTCAACCGTTTTAACAAACAGCGTATTTCACTGATACGAAATAGCTGTGTGTGTATATATGTAGATATGTATGTATATGTATATATATGTTTATATATGTGTGTGTGTAAATATATATATATATGACAACAACACTCATCACTCACAACAGTGACAAAACAATTACATTGACAATCAGGTTACATTATTTTCAAAATGTTTCCTTTTCTTTTCATTGCTTCTTTAACACACTACTTCTCCGCTGCGAAGCGCGGGTATTTTGCTAGTCTGAAATATATGAGACTTTGAAACATTAATATTATTTGTCAAATGAAGAATCAAACATCCACTGATACAGATTTGTATGACAAGTCAATTAAAGAGTCCAACAAACAGCAACTGAGATATTAAAACATTTTATTGAATCTGTTCTGACAATTATAGTCTTTTAATTAAAATAATAACTAGTCGAAGCCCACCGTAGCATACGGTGTAAGAATAGGAACGGAAAACCGTGAGAAAGGAATTCAGAAATCAAGAAGAAATAAATACTTCTTGAAAGACGCAGTTGTGAATAGGTGTTTTGGTGGTGACAACAGATAATGAGTTGAAAGATCTAACCCTAGAAAAAGCCACGTACAACTGACCGTGGCTGAAGACTGGCTGTTAGAATTATTGTGAAGAGTAAACAGTATGTGGGTATGAGGAAGGCTGCGCATCTGAAATTCGATTACGTAAACATAATCAATAACAGCCTCAAAAAGATGTTGTCATAGAATATCTCTAAGTAATTCCTGCAGCTTAATCCAAAAGACTCATACTACAATATCAGGTCTGTGCTCTGGTCTTTGGGTATCTGACAGTGCATGTAGAAATTCCGGCCAAGCAGGATTACATGTGAAAGTGATAAATAAATTAGGCTGTCCGAATTTACATACTATGGCCATGGCATCCTGATAGTTTTGTTGCATGTATCTTGGACTTCCTGGTAATGTGGACGGTAATATGATCATTTTGTCTACACGTATGTAGTTATTTTCAGCGTTTGCTTGCAGTGCATCTGACAATCCTTAGTATTGTTCCACGCACAAGATAGTTGAGACCCGCGCCCTCTGTTTTAACATATGCATCTACGACGTACTCTTGGAATAGTTCGCTGCTGGACTGCAAAATACTAAATGTATTCCTCATTGTTAATCTGTACACGTAAAATTGGCACTGAGTAAGCCTTCTTCGCTTGGCGGTTCTTTTATCAGGAACATGTTGTAAATCTTTGTGCCAGCCAATGTCTCCGAAAGGGAATAAAAGTGGGTAAACCATAAGATTGCAATTCATATTGAGCGTGGAAATCTGTTTACAGGAGTTGCCTATGGGACAGATGCAAATGTCCCTTTCAGCAGGCGGTTCGCCATCTTCTCAGACGAAAATCGCTGCAACATTGGTGTGACATGTCGGGGCATTGTATCTTCGTAAATCCTGCCTAGGGTTTTCCTCAAAAAGCATTCGTACAGATGCTGTTGGATTGGACTGAGCGATTTCATGCATGTGTTTGTATGATTTAGCGAAGGGTTATGGACGGGAAGGATGGGGCTCTGTCGTGCGTTCCCCGTGACACGGGAGGAGGGTTAGAGTGGATGGGTGGGGCTCTGTCATGCGTATCCCATGGTTGGGCGACTTGGTCGACTATATATATAGAAGAGCAGCTGGAATCGAAAAGAACAATGAAAAGTCAACGTAGCTCAGAGGTTAATATGGACTGTAGCAGAGACGAGAATGCGGCTGCGTTTGGTGAGGTAGGCAGTACGCATGCCTTAAGAGCAAGTGTGGACGCGGAAGGAGGATTAGAATTGGCAAGCGGGGCTCTGTCGTGCGTATCCCATTGTCAAGCGACTTAGTGAATTATACATATAGATAATTATCAGGAAACAAAGCCATTTTAATGTCAGCATACAACCAGGCCAGTAACATCTTTGTGAAATAATATCAGTAGTTTTATAAATCCCAGAATGTACACCGATAGCACTGGCATGAACTTCCTTACAAGTATCCTTAGCCTCCTAAACTTAACAAATAACTTTCATATTCCTCCTGTTGCCCTGCTTGTCTTTTTTTGGCAATAGTAGAGGTCATCTCCTTGAAAAAAAATATATTCAAGCAGCAGTTAATAATATGGTTATAATATAAAACACTTCACACAAACCTCCAAAATACACATTTTCTTTGTTTAAGTTGACTTCTTCAATGGATCTAACACTTACAACATGGGGCACTGCAACACACATGCGCAAATATCTTTTAGTATTGTTTTAAATAGCCTTGAAAATTGTTAGTATCTGTCCTCTATCCAAGCCACCCATTTACAAAAGAGATCTAAAGGCTTGGGCCAGAAAACAAAAAATGAGACGGAAAGAAATGCCAGTCTAGTGCTTACCACACTGGCACTCACTCATACTACTACAATTTAAAAGTGCCACCCAACCTGATGCCAACTCTTTCAGATGGGTAATGAAACCCATAAAATGTATTAATGAACACAGGAAAAAAGTTAAAAGACTTATTCTGACAGTGACCAAGTTGGGGATTGTTGATCTATGAAGTGGCAG
This sequence comes from Polypterus senegalus, assembly GCF_016835505.1. Classification (NCBI taxonomy): domain Eukaryota; kingdom Metazoa; phylum Chordata; class Cladistia; order Polypteriformes; family Polypteridae; genus Polypterus; species Polypterus senegalus. Next base: position 101,207,485 of record NC_053157.1, on the reverse strand, counting down.
TAAAAATAAAAAAATAAAAAAAAAATCTGATTACAAAATATATTAAGAAACCTCAAAAGGTATATAATGATTAATTTTTGGAAACTCCATAGAATAGATTGTAATACATTGTCGATGCCAGGGGCCACGACCTGGCCGGGATGCCTTGAAGGACTGGAAGTGGGCATGCGCCCATCTGGGATCACGTGGGGGCCGCCTTCCTGGTTGCTTTGGGGGCCACGGGTTCAGGTCATGGAAGCCTTACCCTGTAGTGGCCCGTGGTCACCGCCAGGAGGCGCCCCAAGGCCTTGGGGACTTGTGACCTCAGCACTTCCGCCACACCAGGAAGTGCTGGGGGGAAGATTTATAAAGACACTCGGAGAGCTGCCGGGAGAATAGACGGCACTTCCACCACGCTGGGGCGAGGCCAAGAGGGGAATGCCAGGAATCACCTGGAGCTCATCCGGGAGACTATAAAAGGGGCCGTCTCCCTTCATTCAGGGCTAGAGTCGGGTGGAAGAGGACGAGGCAAGAGAGGAGAGTGGAGGCGGCCCGAGAAGAAGGCATTGCGTGGCCAGGACTGTGTTTGGGTTTGTGCACTAACTGAACTGGGTCTGAGTGACCATTTAATTGTAAATAATTGTGTAAATAAAAGTGTGGTGGTATTTAACAACATGTCCGCCTGTCTGTGTCCAGGTCGGCTCCACAACATGTTTTTCCTTCAACAGTCATGCTAATGTCAGAATTTCTGTGTTTTATTAACTACTTTGTGCACATATTGAAGCTTCTTTATAGAAAACGAAAGCACACGAGTAAATAATTGTCAGCGGTTACAATTTAACTGTATATTTGCAGTATATACTGTATCCTGAAATGCCAAATTAGAAATGAGAGGATGATGAAAAGTTATTTTTTGCTTAATATATTTTAAACAAACTGATCACAAAATTTCCTAATCAGTTTGACTTTGTTGGTACCCTAGAGTGGCATACAGTATATCTTGGAAGAAGTCCTATCAGCTTTATTATATATTATTATTATTATTATTATCTAACATTCTGTGGTGGGCTGGTGCCCTGCCTGGGGTTATTTCCTGCCTTGCGCCCTGTGTTAGGTGGGATTGGCTCCAGCAGACCACTGTGACCCTGTAGTTAGGGTATAGTGGGTTGGATGATGAATTGATATCTTACATTTATATAGCATTTTTCTGGCTACTCACAGTGATTTTCATAGACATACTTAAAAAAGATAGTGTAAGCACTTGATTTTTTTTTTTATTTAAAAATCTTCAATATTGTAGGATAATTTTTCAGAACAGAAATAGAATTCTAAAGATTAACTCCGGCCATGAAAATGAGTATCTCTGCCAGCAGACAGAATAGAGGGCCATAATAGAAAGGTAAGCGATACTAAAGGGTGCCTGTAAAGAGATTTTGAACAATATTGCAATTCTAGTGTTCATTTAAAAGCAGCAGACAGGGGCCCACATTTGTACAGCTCTGCTCCAGTTGTAGAAATTAGTGTCCCCTCCAGTGGAAGGAACAGACCACCACAGTAGACATGAAAGTGATATAAAATTGTTCAAATACAAGCTCAACAATTTTAATTGTTTAGCATTTGTTATAAGCAGGTGGCACACGTTTTTTCTATGACAAAGGTTCCACTGAGGAAATGAGGGCACACACCAGTGGATGAGTAAGGATATAGTAGACAAGAAAGTGATATGGAAGACTTCCTTCAATCGTTTTAAATACATTGTGGACAGTTTTGTAATTCCAGTATTAATTTTGCAAGCAGAAGACAGGGGGACTGTGGGAAATCCCCAGACATTGAGCTGAGCTGGGTGGAAGGGTGGCAACGCATCTGTGAGTAAGGATTATTGATTACTGTATTGTTTAGTGATTTATGAGTATTGTGGAGTGTAGGGTGCTTTGTGCACTGTGCAGTTCAAATAAAGTCAATTATTTGACTTTTACCTGGTGTCTGACTTCTTGGTCAAGGGTTCAAGGGAGCGAGAGCGCACCCTATCTATCTATCTATCTATCTATCTATCTATCTATCTATCTATCTATCTATCTATCTATCTATCTATCTATCCATCATCCAACCCGCTATATTCTAACTTCAGGGTCACGGGGGCCTGCTAGAGCCAACCCCAGACAACACAGGGAACAAGGCAGGAAAGAAGCCCTGGGCAGGGTGCCAGCCAACCGCAGATACATATATATATATATATATATATATATATATAGATATATATAGATTTACAGATATATATATATATATATATATATATATATATATATATATATATATATATATATATATATATATATTGTGAAGGACAGCCGGGTCCCATGCCCGGCAGGGACGCCCCTGCTGCTTATGTTCCGGGGGAGCCGCCATGGGGAGTCCAATACCTCCCACGGGACGCTTGGTGGCAGCCTCCCTGGCCGACGGTGACTCCCCAACCGCCCGCAGGACTCCATGGGAGATGGAGTCCTCCACAGCTTGGTTGGGGCCCGGTGTGGCCACTAGGGGGAGCTGCCTGCTTCCCACAGCCCGGCTGGACGAGCTTTCAGCCCCACCCGGAAGTGTAATTAGGACCAGGTGGTTAATCACCTGGAATGCTTCCGGGTGGGCTATAAAAGGGCCCAGCCACCACCACTTGGAGAGCCAGAGTTGGGAGGAAGGAGACGAAGCTTGCCTGGGAGGAGTGGTGGAGAATTGTGGTTTGTTTGGTACTCTGTTTGGTGCTGTGGGACTGTGTTTGGGCTGTGTGGCACGGGGAAGACGTGTCACACAGCTGAAGAAAAATAAAAACCTGTGTGTTTTGTACACGTTGCCTCTGCGTGGTCTGTGCCGGGTCGGGCGCTATATAGCGCCTTTTACAATATATATATATATATATATATATATATATATATTGATGAGCCACAGCATGAAGTTATGGGAAAGAGTAGTGGAAGCTAGGTTAAGAAGTGAGGTGATGATTAGTGAGCAGCAGTATGGTTTCATGCCAAGAAAGAGCACCACAGATGCAATGTTTGCTCTGAGGATGATGATGGAGCAGTTTAGAGAAGGCCAGAAGGAGTTGCATTGCGTCTTTGTGGACCTGGAGAAAGCATATGACAGGGTGCCTCGAGAGGAGCTGTGGTATTGTATGAGTAAGTCAGGCGTGGCAGAGAAGTACGTAAGAGTCGAAAAGATTATGTATGAGGGAAGTGTGACAGTGGTGAGGTCTGGGGTAGGAGCGACGGATGCATTCAACATAGAGGTGGGATACATCCGGGATCAGCTCTGAGCCCTTTCTTATTTGCAAAGGTGATGGAAAGGGTTGACAGCTTAATGACAAGTTTTGGGAGGAGAAGTGATGGAACACTCAGGTCTAATATGCTAACAGGTGCTTACCAAGTAAATCATCAATGTATCATTTTTCTCTCTGAGATTAGGGGAATCATTTCAAACATAAGAGAGCATACAAATTTGCTTAATATTAATAAATGTCAATAAATCAAAAACATATCGACAAAAAAATGTGTAGGCTAATTTTCTTTTTTCTATAAATCACCAAATTCTAATCAAGTCTGTCATGGCACTTTTGAGATTTTGGAGTATTTATTTTTCTGTTGTTGGACATGTTTCCATGTAAATTTTGATATACTGAAATGTCTTAATGTATCTGAGGGGAAAGCATAGAAACAATGTTTAATGCAACTTGTAGCACAAAGGAACTGATTATCAGTCCTCTGCTAAGTCAGAACATTTCTATATGTCAGCAAGAGTTACGTTCTGCTAGTATTATTTTTATGCCAAGGACATACTGTACCTGATAGGTTCATTAGATACTCTATATTTGCATAATATGATGGAATGTTAGTTAAAAAGGGTTGTCACACGTGTGTTAGAGGGTCATTTTCTGTGCTTGTCAGATATAAGCACTATTAAACTGAGACATTGACAACTGAGTCACTGATTGTTTTGTCACTTTTTTCACCCACAGCTCCATAAGGACACCCAATTAGGGCAACTGACACTGCCTTTTCTAGGCCAAACACTATATAGGAAGTAAGAATCTCATTTGGGTCTGGGCAAACTTGAAGCCAGACTGCTCTTCAGTATTACTATTGTAGCTTATGGCAGTGGCTGCTTTTATTCTATTTTGTCCCACTATGCACCCGTTATTTAGCTTGAACTCATAATTTCAATAATTTGGATGACCAAGTTGGTGCCCCAACATTTCATCTGGACAAGAGTATTCCTCTTGGTTGATGTCAGGGTGAATGCTGCTTTTCTCTCGTGTTTATGTAAGGTTGACTATAGCAATGCACTAACTGCTTCCAGCTCATGATCTGCCTTCAAAGAAACTCTACAACAGGCCCAAAAATGCACTTTAAGATACATACGTTAAATGTTTCAGCCAAAGTTACTTATATCAGTGATGGCACTCTAGAACAATGAATAACTCTTACCATAATAATTAATGTTGCAGGGCCAATGAAGCTCCAAATAAAGTAGGTATCAAGTCTAAGCCAACACCTGTAAATAAAAAAAAACATAATCTGTAACACAGGGTATACATATTTCATGTAAGAACTAAGTTGTCCTCTATAAACTATTTATCAATAGATGGAAAGCATTATATTATAGCCAATTTAATTTTTAATCACACTTCTTTGTAACATTATTGTACATTGTGTTGGGTTTTTCCAGGTTTTCAAGCTCTTGTGGGTGTGAATAAAATGCTTTTTGATTAAGTATTAACATTTTGCTTCAGTAAAATGTAGTTCCATTTACAGTTTATTTGTGACATTTAATTTAGCTTATGATTTTAACAGAGAAAACATTTATATATTACATTTACAGCTGATGCACACTTAGGACAAAGCTTACAGAACACCTTAAATGACACAGGTAAAAAAAAAATAATTAATTGTTGAGAGGAATGAAAATATGTCCAAGTGATTGTACAATGTTTTCCATAAAGATAATAAAACTATAAAATTCAATCATCTTTAACTCCAAAGACTATGCCCCAATTTCTCATAGCCATTGGTTATAACGCCAGATTATACATATGGGCAATTGAATGGGGGCCCTGGTGCACCTGAAGCTAAAGCCCTAAACAGGAAACAATGGTCTCACAAGCATCTCAATGACAATATGTGCTGGATGATATCCCTACATTCGATGAAATTATCAAAGCCATCAAGCAAGGTAGCAGGAGTGGATAGAATACCACCAGAAATCTGGAAAAATGGGAGCCCAGCATTGTACAACATTTGCATAAGCTTTTCATCCGCTGCTGGGAACATGGAAAATTACCACAAGACCTCCGAGATGTAGTCATCATCACCATGTACAACAATAAAGGGGAAAGGTCTGACTGCTCCAACTATTAGGGGATAACTTTACTCTCCATTGCAGGAAAAATGCCGTCAAGAGTTCTCCTAAACAGGCTGGTACACATCATTGCAGAAGAATACCTCCCACAGAGTCAAAGCAGATTTAGAGCCAACAGGAGTAAAAATTATATTGTTTTTTGTTTTCAGGCAACTCCAAGAGAGATGTCGGGAATAAAACAAGGGACTGTACATGACATCTGTAGACATTACTAAGGCCTTCAACATGTGAGCAGAAAAAGTCTATGGCAAGTCATGCAGCATCTAGGGCAGTGTTTCCCAAACTCAGTCCTGTGGCCCCCCTGTGACTGCAGATTTTTGTTCCAACCAGATTCCTAATCAGTGATAACACCTAATAGCACTGATCTCATTTAATTAGCTGGTATTATTTTTCTTTTATTCTATATTCAGAAAAGCACAGCAGCATGATTTTTACATTTATAAGACATTTAGAAATATTTCTGCTTTTGCTATAGATTTAAATGCTTAATTCTCTTTTGTTGATTTCATTATATTTTGCCCTTTTTCTGTGCAGTTTTTCCCCTTTGTTGTATCTTATTAATGACAATTAAAAATGAGCAGATCAGACACGCTGGCAACAACACTGAATAATCAAAGGCTACAAGTACTTTAGCATAAGACCCACTAATTAGTAAATAATGGATTAATTAAACAATTAGAACACCTAGAAAAGTAGAATGAAAATCAAGATGAAAACATTTTTAAAAAGAAGAAAATACACTATTCCCATATAACTGCTTGGTACATTTTATATATATATATATATATATATATATATATATATATATATATATATATTGTAATGGATGGCCGGTTTCATATTCCGGCCCTCACCCCCAGGCCGCCAGGAGGAGCTCTCAAGAGCATGTACGGGCCCCGAATTCCAGCAGGAGTTTTTATGCACAGCCCTGCTGGATACCTTGGGGGCCACTGGGAGTTCCTGTCGGGAGGCCAGAGGATTCTTTTGCGCACTATGACCCGGAAGTTCATCACAGGAAGAGCGATGGGCTTCTGGGGTGAGGAAAAGCATTGTTTACCCTGACCCTGAAGGAATAAGGACTTGTGGACTGTTGGATTGGGAACACTTCCGGGTCGGGGAATATAAAAGGACTGAGGGAGCTCCCAGACAACGAGCTGAGCTGGGTGGAAGGGTGGCAACGTGTTTGGGAGTGGAGGGAATTGTTTATTATTGTGATTTATATGAGTATTATGGTGGAGAGTGTACTTTGTGCACTGTGGCGATTAAATAAAGTCAACATTTGGAATTGTATCTGGTTTCTGGAGTCGTGGACAGGGGTTCAAGGGAGCGAGAGTGCCCCCTATCTGTCACAGTGGCGTAATCGGCAGAATTCTCTGGCTGTCTGTTGGCAGAGGACCTGCATTTAAAATAAAATTTGTGTGCGCAGATGACCCTAAGAAGGTCCCGTCGAAGAGCACTTAGCAGTAGAAAACGCCACTCGCTACAGAAAGTGCTGTGATACTGAGCCTTGCTGGATCACGATGCAATGGGGAAGAAAACAGGCAAGAAGAGTGGAAATAACCCGAAGAAACAGACCCTAACTGAGGCCGAGATGATGTGGACATACCTGACGGGCAGTGAGGAAGACAGTGCGCTGATAGAAGCTGTAAAAGCCCGAGCGGTACAGCAGAAGCAGGAAGGCTATCAGATATCGGACCCGCCGGACTACCTAAATGAACGTGGGACACGTCAACTTAGTCCGGAGGTAGGTGCCGAGAAAACGCCGGAGGCGCCGGGAACTGTTTTTTCTTATTTTGCAGAGGCCTGTCTGTGGAAACCCGACGGTGAAATGGAGGCATAATTTTTACCCGGGCAAGATGGCCGCTATATCGACAGGTCTAGCCACTCTAGGGATCTGCAGGGAAGAAGCCCATTCACCAAGAACAGTCACGTGGACTATCCTGGTGCAGGTTGGGTAAGCCGAAAGTGTGAACCGGTGTCACCTGACCAGGAAGAGACCTGCCTGTTCGCCAAAACCGACCACGTGATCTCACTCGAGGGAAGTCGGGAAGGAGAAGGTCAACCTCGGTCCATCGGTGAGGTCATTTATTCACCCGACGGATCCGAGCTCCCTGAAGGGGAAGGGGGAGGCGAGCAAAGCAGCGGCGATTATAAATAAAAGTAAAGAGGAGCAGGACGTGACTAAATGGTATGCCGACAAATTAAAAAAGGCAGATCATAGTCGGCCGGTAGCGGCCACCCGATTCTATACAGACTCCAAGTCCCAGGATCCTTTGTGCGACCCAGCAGAACACGTGTCAGGAGTGGACATTCTTATTGGCTCCCGGCCGGAAGGTTCGGCAAGTGAAGAGAATAGCCTACCTCTGGCCGAACTAAATAACAGTTTAGAACTGTGGGATCTCGAGAAACTGCTTGAGCCCGTATATGATTTATTATACAGATTAAAAGACATTAAGAAACAGATGGAAGAGTTGGGAGCGACGGCCGAAGCACCGCTGGAAGCGATATGGGATTATCTATGGCGTTTTGGTCGGGAGGCTCCCGTCATGCTGGATATGGCGGTACAGGTGAGTGAGACCGGTACTGTACAGTGTAAAGGAACGCAGTGCAAACTGGGCCCGCTGTTAATAAGTAGCGGGTGCCAATGCACTGGAAACCCGACAAGAGAGTGGGGCATGATGACAGACGGGGCGGGAGAAGAACCGATCGTACCGGTACAGCTGAACAGTACTGTTACCCGGAGCGATGCAGCGCTGATGACACCGCCTTCCAAAAATCATAAATCTACGGGCGTACAGACAGCAAAGGGCTCTCTCTTTCTGGTAGAGAGTCCCCAGCTGTGTCCAAGCCCCAGAGTAAACAGGAGATCCCCAAAGTAAAGCGTGGGTCTCCTGACAAGATGGAAAAAACGGGTGAAGAGCTGCGAGGCGACCGTAAAACCTCCCTTGGTGGACGAAAGGGAGGTGTTAACAGAATTCGGAGATGTTTTCAGTCTCGGGAAGGAAGACAACCGGGAGGACGACGGCGGTGTTACAACTATCGTCAGTCGGGACACGTTTGGCAAGCTTGTCCTTGGAGGAACACCCGTTACACCATTTCCCCTAGGTTCTCTGGGAGACCTGGAGCACACGGACGAAGCCCGACTGACTCGTCCTCCTGGAAGAGGACGTCCCTCGCGGGCCTGGACGCTCTGTCCCAGTGGTCATCGCTAAGGGGGGTGGGAATTGTAATGGATGGCTGGTTTCATATTCCGGCCCTCACTCCCAGGCCGCCAGGAGGAGCTCTCATGAGAGCATGTACGGGCCCCGAATTCCAGGAGGGCCTCATGGACTATGTAGTTTTTATGCACAGCCCTGCTGGATACCTTAGGGGCCACTGGGAGTCACTGTCGGGAGGCCAGTGGACTCTTTTGCGCACTATGACCCGGAAGTTTGTCACAGGAAGAGTGACGGCCTTTCAGGGTGAGGAAAAGCATTGTTTATCCTGACCCGGAAGGAATAAGGACTTGTGGTCTGTTGGATTGGGAACACTTTCGGTTCGGGGAATATAAAAGGACTGAGGGAGCTCCCAGACGACGAGCCGAGCTGGGTGGAAAGGTGGCAACGCGTCTGGGAGTGGTCGAATTGTTTATTAGGGATTATTGTGATTTATATGAGTATTGTGGTGGAGAGTGTGCTTTGTGCACTGTGGCAATTAAATAAAGTCAACATTTGGACTTTTATCTGGTGTCTGGAGTCATGGACAGGGGTTCAAGGGAGTTAGAGCGCCCCCTATCTGTCACAATATATATTATATATATTTATATATATATATATATATATATATATATATACTGTATATATATATATATATTTTTTTTACCAAGCTTAGTTTTCTAATTTCTATATTATTCCCAAAACACAGAACTTGGGAAATAACTCATCACTTAATTAACCCAGGAGTCCAATTAAAAAAGCAGCTGGTTGGAACAAAAACCTGCAGATACAGGAGGGTCACAGGAATGAGCTTGGGAAACTCTGATCTAGGGTGTCCCTCAAAGTTCCTTAGCATGGTCATCCAGCTTCATGAAAATTAGCGCAGACAACTCAGGCATGGCCATAACCTCTCAGAGCCTTTTTTGAATTTTTTTAAATTCCAGATGCAGGAATCAGTGCGTACTCCAACTTCCGCGTTCTTCCGCTACATAAATCCTAGTCAGCTTGAAAACTAACGCACGTTCATGCGCCTTCTGTCCCACCCTGTCTCCTCCGAGAATTACGCATCTTTGAATATGCAAATCAATATAAATAGACCTTAAGGTCCGTTTTCTGTGAAAAGGCAATGGGAAAGGCAAGTGGGAAAATAGAAGAATTTCAGAGAATACCAAGTGGAGGCAAAGAAAAACGTACTATGTGTTGGTATATACAGTGGAATAAACAAGAAAAGGAAGCTGATCGAGTGACATAGCGTGTCAGGAGAAACTAGCTCAAGTTCACAATGTCGCACAGTACCCGACATAAAAAAGAAGTCAGATATCAAAGTCGCCATGAAAAGGCTAGACGTGGCCCACCGTCTGAGTATCATATGGAAGCTTATTAGGATACAGTGTGAAAAAAATGGAACAGAGTAGGAAAAAAAGCACGAAATGTTAACTTCAGTCTCGAAATATCCACTTTAATAACGTAGTTTATTTTGTCATTGAAGTAGAACATCATAAACTTCATCTTAAATTCATTTAATTTAATAGTTTCTCAAATCCCATTGTAACTAAAGTAGCACGTTAAATGCTTTGTTTTGTATTTGATCTTCTATGTGCTCTGTGTGTGAATCACTATGTGCTTCTGAAACATTCTTTCTCTTTCTGTGACAGGACAAAGAATTCATTACATTGATGATTGGAATGAAAGCATGTTATTAAGAACACGATGGCGCAGTGATTGTTCATGTCTCATACAAGATGTTTCTGCGCCATGCGCGACCTTCAATGAAATACTTTATTGTAGGAGTCCTGTCTCTTTCAAACGTACTAACCTCCAATTCCTGTCCTTACTTTTCTTTCCCCAATTACCCAATCACCACACAATCAGCTCTGTAATTGATATTAAGCCATCTGTAAGCTTACAACAACGATTCTTTAAAACTTTTAAGGAACATTGAAATATCTTCATAGTATGTGTTTAATTATTCTATTCATCTATCCTTCCAGTGTCGCGCCAGCCTCAGCAAATATACAGCGCGAGGCAGGAACAATGAACTTGCTAGCTCTGCAGCACCGTGTCCTCACATGTTTAGTTATTAACAATACAGATTATTTAAATGAAGTTAAAGTTTTATCTGTATAATATAATAAACTAGCCAACCCTCGGCGTAGCATACGCCGCATAATCAGGCCGCTTTTTAAATGATTTTTAAGCACAGAGGAAAAAATAAACATTTGAAAAATGCGTAATTTAATAAACCACCAAGAAAAGTAACATTGCAACAATGCACGCTAAGAACCAACATACAATTGTCCGTGACTGAAAACCGGAGGAGCCGCCGCGCTTTCTCCTTCCAAAGCGAAGGACGGGGTTGAACGGGGCTCGTTCAGTACGCACTGCCCGCTTATGTGCCCGCCCCCAACTCCCTACCTGAGTCGCTTTCATCTGTGTACAGTTCACACGCACCTGTGAGTCACGTTGACTGTTAATTTTCCAAACACTGCCTCAGTTGGTTTCCACGTTGATTTTTCATTGTTCTTTGCGGTCCCGGCTGCTTTTTTTTAATATATAATCCACCAAGTCACCCAACCATGGGGGGCTTTACAAAGGGCAGGGACGTAATCAGTGCGAGCGTATGACCCGCACATACTGGGAATTTCTCGTTCGTGGGGAACAATTGGAAGCCACGGTCTCCATCACGAATGAGGTTCAACAGCTTACACGTTGATCCATTCAGTGTAGCGCGTGTGCAGTACCGGACATACAAGTGCATCACAGACCTGTTAATGCTCAATCTCACGTGGCTGAAAGCCACTTGTCCCTCTAAGAATTTGGACGCCGACCGCTGTTGGGTCGTGTAACTATTTAGCAGGCGGGAGTCTCATTCGTTTTCGGAAATAACCAGCCAAATCGCTCCACCATCTAAGACCTGCCATGCACCACCACCCACAGAATCGAGAAAGAGCTATCAATCTGTCAATCCTGTCTGTGTCCGGGCGAGGTTTCCTGTGTTGAGTCAAATGAAGCAAAAGGCTCCACACCTGGTGGTGCCCTTCCGTCAATTCCTTTAAGTTTCAGCTTTGTAACCATACTCCCCCCTGAACCCAAAGACTTTGGTTACCCGGTTGGCTGCCTGTTGCGGGGCCTGCATTGATGAAGCAGATGAGACGGTAATAAAACAGAGGCACAGGGCTTATTGGTTTTCAAAGACTGCTCCCTTCATTGGGTTTTAACCAATGCACGGAACGAACCAACACACAATCGTCCGTGCGGCGCTCAGGGTAAAACGGGAGGAGAGGAGAAGGACATCCACTCCGCTCCCTCCATCATGCTAGTCTGCTTGTTTCTCGTGCAGTATACACTGCCTGCTCATGTGCCCACCTCCAACTCGTCACTCGAGTCTTTGTACGGTCCAGATGCACCTGTAACTCACGTAGACTTTTCATTGCTCTGTGCGGTTTTGGCTGCCTTTCTATATATAATCCACCAAGACACCCGACCACGGTGGGAGGGGGGTGTGTACAAAGTGCAGGAGTATCTAAGAAGACGCATGTTTGTCGTGGATGCGAATTGCTGTATGTAGCGTGTAAAACAGTTTGCTATAGTGCATGCAGTTGTGCGTCGTAACCGAAAACTCGTTTTTTAAAGATTGCTCACTTCATTGTGTTTTAACCTCAGTTGTAAAGGAACGTTTTAAGGATCCCATGGGATACCCCTCGCAAACAGTTTTACACGCCGCATATGGCGATTCACCTCCGCAAGAAACATGCCTCTATTAACAGTCAATGTGGGTCGGAGCTGCATGTGACCTCTATGACAGACGAATATAAATGACGACGTTTTTTCTGTGTCGTCGCGTCCAAGTTGGTGAGCGTGGCTCTGTGAGTTGTCGTCGTATCCAATGGTCTTGCAGTTGGTGGGCGTGGCTCCTTCCTACGTGCGCCATAGGTGTCTCACTTGTCGGCGGCTTAGTGAATCCACGCCCCTTCCGGCGTGCTTTCCATGGTTGTCTTGCCTTAGTGAATTATATATATAGATATTTTGCTGCATTTCATCTTACAAATGATATCGTCATCATATGTAAATACGCGCTTTATAAAGTGGCACAGGTTGTGCAATATTATAACTGTAGTGCAAGTTTACAGTGAGGTAATTGTACTTATAAGTACAAACAGATCTACAAGGAACAATTGATTGAGTGCGTTTATAGTTCTTGGGATGAAACTGTTTCTGAACCTCGAGGTCCGAACAGGAAAGGCTTTGAAACGTTTAGCTGTGGCTTTGGCAGCGTGGGCTTGATGCTGTAATACCGATAATTCTATTTCTGATCAGCTGCTGCTGTAATTCCCCACTCAGATACAGTGATATAAATACTCTGAGTGTAATATGGAAAAAGATGATCCGCTATGGCAACCCTTAAAGGGAGCAGCTGAAATAAGAAAAAGAAGAAGGTGCAGTGAGAGTAAAAACGCTAAAGCGGTTATGGTATTTGGAATACTATGGCTATTCCTTGGATCATTATATTGTTAAAAGTTAATTACAATCAGATGCATTACACTAATAAACAATATGCAGTTAGCTTCAGTGTATTTATAAAGCTGCGTCAGGAAAATAAAGAGTAACCACACAGGAACAGTAGCACTGCTTTGACGCTGGGTGCAGCCAGTCTGGAAAACCGAGCGGAGAACTTGAGTACAACAAAGTATGAGGTACTGTGGAAAAGTGCATGGCTTTATGCCAAGTTTAGGTTTTATACATCGTGATTTGAACGTGGAAAAGTAATTACGCAACATTTCTATGCGTACACACCATTTATACATGAGGCCCCAGGTCCTTACCTTTCAAACAAGGTACAGCTTGTGTTTGTATCACTTACTAATAGCAAGGTATTAAAAGAAAATTAGAAGCTGCAAGAGTTTATCAGTGTTTACAAAATTCCACTCTGACAGCCAGATAGAGAAAGGGGTGTCTTCACCCTTTCATGGCAGTGTTTTGAGAATATTGATGTCTGCAAAAAAAGAAAAATCCCATGACTGAGTCAAGAAGCTTTGAACACTATGATGGAGGATTGTTCACATAATATATATGACCAGTAACGGTGCACTGCATGATAATGTGAAGTGATAACACCTGATCTGAGCATTCATAGTTTCCATACTCTTTCTCTGTACATTTAGCATTCATTTGCTCAGAGGTTGATGCACTTGCTGCTTCCTGAGCAACTCTTTTTTTCTCCACCCTAGCGTCCCACTTCTTCTCTACTTTCGTCAGCATCTTTTCACATTAAAACTAATTAACTCAGTGTTTGTGTTGCAATTACTTAGTACGTTTTCTTTAATTTTTCACTTAAGCTGGCACTCAAATCTTCAATCTGCCTCAAGAATGATTTAAGATATGAAGAGGTAGGGGAAGTGATGGCGAAGGTGGTAGGGATGGGAACAGCACCTGTACGCATGTGCCACATGGCTGCCCTGCTGGCCACTGCCGACAGTTGATTCTACAATAAAATAAAATAAAAATAAAAAGAGGAATAACCTTGGAGGTCAATCGTCACCCTGAAAGCGGATAGTAGACATCACGTAGTATATGTGTATCAAATTTCAGGTCAATAGGTCAAACAGTTTGCGAGCTACAGGTGATTTAAAATCCTGGACAGACAAACGAACAGCCACGGTGGCGTATTACATACAAAAATATAGATATATTCAGATCTTGTATCCAGGATGCTATCATAGGTGGTTGGGAATTGGATGGTTTGATGTATAGTGTAGGTGAGTTCCTTATTCCTTCCAGTATAATTGTGTTGTGAATGGGGATGCATGTTTTTTTCATATTAAAAAGTTATGTACTAATGTTCTGCATACAATATAGTTCGAATGTTTTTACCATTTTCATTTTGTATAGATTCTAAATTTCTCAAAGCTCACTATAAGTTTACAGATACACAATTTTTGCAATTATATTTGTGTGTACATGTATATATTTGATCACAACTGTTTTGCGCAATAACCTTTCATCAGGTTTATAAAACTTTACTTTTATTGCAAACAATTATATTTTTATAACTGTTTTTGTAATTATAAGGGTAAAATTGGGTTTTGCAGAAATGTCTATACAAAAGTTCAGATTTTTTTAGCTCATTATCAAGATTTCTGTGTATTGTTTTCTCTTCCTAGAACACTATTTTTATCATTTCAAATACTTCCAAACTTACACCACTATAAGGGAATTATAAATCATACAGGTGATGGTGTTACATATAAATATATATATTCTGAAAGAACAAGTCTGGCCTTCACTTGCATTATGTGAAATATGTGTTTTTCAGTAAAGCAAATTCATTGAAGAAGGAGAAGAAGAAGGGGGAGACATGTCTGGAAGTAGGAGGAGAGGAGGAGGGTAAAGAGAGTGGAACTGAGGGTAGGAACTTTGAATGTTGGCAGCATGACTGGTAAGGGGAAAGAGTTATCAGATATGATGGAGAGAAGAAAGATTTATATATTGTGCATGCAAAAAACTAAATGGAAAGGGAGTAAGGCCTGGTGGATTGGAGGTGGATTCAAATTGTTCTATCATGGTGTGGATGGGAGGTAAAATGGGGTAGGGGTTATTCGAAAGGAACAGTATGTCAAGAGTATAAAGAGGTGAAAAGAATGTCATACAGAGTAATGATTATGAAGCTGGAAATTGGAGATGTGACAACGAATGTTGTTAGTGTATATACCCTGCAAGTTGGGTGTGCAATGGATGAGAAAGAAGATTTTTGGTGTGAGTTGGATGAAGTGATGAACACTGTGCCCAAGGGACAGAAAGTGGTGATTGGAGCGGATTTCAATGGACATGTTGGTGAAGGGAACAGAGGAGATGAGGAGGTGATGGGTAGGTATGGTGTCAAGGAGAGAAATGAAGAAGGTCAGATGATAGTGGAGTTTGATAAAAGGATGGACATGGCTGTGGTGAATATATATTTTAAGAAGAGGGAGAAACATAGGGTGTCGTACAAGAGTGGAGGAAGATGCACACAGGTAGATTACATCCTATGCAGAAGAGTCAATCTGAAGGAGATTAAAGACTGCAAAGTGGTAGCAGGGTAAAAGTGTAGTTAAGCAGCATAGGATGGTGGCCTGTAGGATGATGATGGAGATCAAGAAGTTGAAAAAGAAAGACTGCAAGGTTGAGTAGGTGGGAGGAGGTGAGACTGGCACTGGGTGGCATTGAAGAGTTATCAGACATTTGGGCAACTACAGCAGAAGTAGTAAGGGTGACAGCAAGAAGGGTGCTGGTGTGACATGTGGACAGATGAAGGAGGAAAAGGAAACCTGGTGGTTGAATGGGGAAGTACAGGAGAGTATATTGGATCAGGAAGTCGGGAGTGGCAGAGAAGTACATAAGATCGGCTCTTTGTTACTTGTAATGGTGATGGACAGGTTGACAGACGAGATTAGACAGGCGTCCCTGTGGACTATGTTTGCTGATGACATTGTGATCTGTAGCAAGAGTAGGGAGCAGTTTGAGGAGACCCTGGAGAGGTGGAGATATGCTCTGGAGGGGAGAGGAATGAAGGTTAGTAGGAACAAGGCAGAATGTAAATGAGAGAGGTCAGTGGAATGGTGAGGATGCAAGGAGTAGAGTTGGCGAAGGTGGATGACTTTAAATACTTGGGATCAACAGTACAGAGCAATGGAGATTGTGGAAAAGACTTGAAAAGGGAGTGCAGGCAGGGTGGAATGGGTGGAGAAGAGTGGTAGGAGTAATTTGTTACAGACGAGTATCAGCCAGAGTGAAAGGGAAGGTCTACAGGATAGTAGTGAGCTATTTTATATGGGTTGGAGACGGTGTCACTGACCAGAAAGCAGGACACAGAGCTGAAGGTGGCAGAGTTAAAGATGCTAAGATTTGCACTGGGTGTGATGAGGATGGATAGGATTAGAAATGAGTACATTAGTGGGTCAGCTCAAATTGGACAGTTGGGAGACAAAGTCAGAGAGCCGAGATTGCGTTGGTTTGGACATGTGCAGAGGACGAGTATATTGGGAGAAGAATGTTAAGGACAGTGCTGCAAGGAAAAAGGAAAAGAGGAAGGCCTAAGAGGAGGTTTATGGATGTGGTGAGAGAGGACATGCAGGTGGTGGGTGTAACAGAGCAAGATGCAGAGGACAGAAAGATATGGAAAAAGATGAGCCAAAGAAGAAGAAGAAGTAAAGCAAATTCATTATAAGGTGCTTCACTCAAAAAAGATAAAGGCAATGAAAGAAAATCATTATTTACTGCTTCAAAACTTTAAAACTCTACAGATTGGTTTCTAACATTTTTTTGCCTTTTTTCAGTTGTCCCTATCTCTCTAGACATGCATTCTGTGTTGTCTCTGTTGTGTTCTTAAGTATATTTCAAAACATATATCAAGAAAGAAACACTTGAGGTGCATTTTTTGGAAAAGGCATACACTGTAGTTCAAGTTGCAACC
Source organism: Polypterus senegalus (assembly GCF_016835505.1). Lineage (NCBI taxonomy): Eukaryota > Metazoa > Chordata > Cladistia > Polypteriformes > Polypteridae > Polypterus > Polypterus senegalus. Next base: position 101,190,460 of record NC_053157.1, on the reverse strand, counting down.
TTAGTGTACTGTAATTTCTTTTTACAATACAGTTCCATCCCCATTTGGATATCTAGTACTTGTGCTTTTAGTAAAGCATGTTCATAATGGAATTATTTATTTGAAACCTGTAAAAGCTAAAAAAAAGAATTCTGCTTTTTTACTACTTGAAAACACTAAAACTAGATTTAGCTGTGGACATGTCATAACCCTTTCTTGGTTATTGCTGATATATTGTTATGGTGTTTGGAAACTTATTCCAACATTTATACTAAAAAGAATAATATTAAAAGTGTATCTCTGGTAAATATGTGATTGAATTTTGCAACTTTCTTTGTCGTTATTTAAATACAAAACATAATTTCTTCTTCACTTGTAAATATTCTGAAATAGATATGTCTACTTTCAATTTTTGAACCATGTATATTATCTTAAGTATGAACAAATTTGTCCAGTTAACTTCAGGATGATGCTGTCAAGGATGTTTTGGTATCACAAGTTACTATATTTGAAGTAAGCCCTGACTATACCTTAGGCAATATGCCAGGAAAGACAGTCACAACAGATTAGTTTAGTCTTTGTCTTTTTCACACCTGAACACAATTGGAGGCTCTGTGCACCATTTTAGCTGGGTAATTGAACTTTATTACCACTAACTTCCATTGAACTGCATGAATCTTTGATTTAACTAACTTTGGCAACTAGTAGGTTGCCTCCTATATTTCATGTAAATACTTTTATTTATGCACTGCTGTATTGTTCTTCACATAGCCAAATAATGTCTGGTCCCTAGTTGTGTTATCTGACATGTGTTGCTTTCCTGATTAACATACAGTACCTCATGTATAAAATGCGCTTATGTTCAGAAAGGTGCATATGCAATTTCTTATGCAAAAGTTGGGATTTATAAAACAATAATTTGCATTAATTTTTGCATCCATGAAAATTGGCTTAAAATTATGGCAAATTTACACCACCCATATGACAAGTGCAGACGTTTTTGGTGTTGGCATTCCAGGATCTCCTGGCAATAGAACAATGAAATGAACAGAAAATCTAATTTCATTGTGCATATCAATGATGTACTAGTCACAGTCGTACATTCTTGAACTAATTGTTAACTATCATGTTCTTTCGATATACTGTAGCTGTCTTCAATGTTAGTAATAATGCCTAATGCATTTACTTAATGTTAATTGCATTAGTGTACAGCCTTATCTAATTTTGTCTATAAAAAAGAGAGTGCTGTGTGTTCTAGTACATAAATTTTCAGTGGCAGTGTAAGCTTTTTTGGTGGATATCGCCAATGGCAGTATATTAAGGGTTGTAGGTGATTTATTGGTTTATGACAATGACTGGCTTATAAGTCAATTTAGACTTCTTAGAGCCATCCTCTTTGAATTGTGTGCTGAATTGTAACCTACATTACAGAGACTATTACAGAGAAATAATGTGATCCCTGACCCATTAAAGGTTTTAACAATCGTAAAGTATTTAATGACAGATGCTTTTCAGTATGAACTGGCTGACTGGTCATTATTTTCACAGTGATTTCTAAGCCATGTCATGCTATTTGCATGAGGCAGTATAATTAAGATATGCCTTGATGCATTCATTTTCCTTAAAGTCAGGATGAGCAAGCTAAGATCAAAAGTCAATTTGCAGCAATTGCAATTGAATACACACATGTTGAAATAGGTGCACCATCACAGAAGGGACTTGATATTGTAAAGAGAAACTACTTTCATTCAATTAGTATACAATTAATATGTTATGCTGTAATGTGTCTGACAAATGTTGTTGCAAGATGGACTGGCTTAACCCTTGGTCCCTTAATTTTATTAAATAGCAGTGTGGAGAGCAAACCTTAAGGTCATTCTTTGTGTGATGGTTGACTTCTCAGCAATAGGATTGCAATTGTAAAATTACAGACAACTTGTATAATCTTTCTTTCAACTGATAGTGGGTATCCCCTCAGAGACTGGCTCCTCACACCACTCACCAACCCACAAACACCACAGAGAAGAGATATTACAAAAGGCACCCCTGTATATGGCTGGTGATAGAACGGACTATTGGTTCATTAAACTGTAGATGGCAATGGAGTTTTAAAACTTGACTTGATGATTCTTTGGGAGAAATAAGTGGATAGGACTGGCAAGCATCATTTGGCTGAATGGCTTGTTTTCGTCTAGATTGTTCTAATATTCTAATGTTCTAATGTATGGTCTTAAAATCTGATTGTGTGTGCAAGCCATTTTTGCCTTTCAAGCATAAGCAATTTTTTCTATGTAAACTAAACAATGTTTTATACATAATGTAGCAGGTTTGAGTGTGGTTTGCATCAAGGGCAATGTTTTACACAAAGTAATTCTTTTAGGTTCTCTTTCACTCATGTGAAAGCCAAGATAACAGAGGACCAATTTAATGTCAGTATATCTGAGATCAGCCTCAAAATAAAACTCTTATCATTTGCTTCGTCTCCATAAAACAGCTTTGTATATCTCAACAGATACAGTCACTTTACTAACACCTATTGGACTGAACAGTGAGCGCCACACCTACAAAATTACACCTACTTGAAGGCATTAAATACATGAATCAGAAAATTGAGGATAACCATGAAATGATCAACTAAAAGTACTTCAAACTTCAGGTGTTCAATACTATACCAGAAGTATTTAGCAGGAGGACATAAAAGTGTGTCATGCTGTTTTTCCCCTATCAAAAAAAAAAATTTTATCTAAACTTTTTTCCGCTCATCAGTTTTTTTTTTACTTCTTCTATCAATTTTTTTCTCCCATCTTATTTTTTCACTGTCTTACTTTTTTGTCCCATTTAATTTTTTTCTCACTTATGCCACTAGCCACATTTCATTGAAATTATGCACAAAATAGAAGCAATAGTTCTGAAAAGTTGACAAAACACAAATGCAAATTGTCTTTTTCCATTGAGTTATCTTATGCAAATAAAGTTTGTTTCTTCACCTGAAATTAAAAGAGGACCGATATGATGAGTGTTGGTTCTGTTATTTCAACTGCATCTACAATCGCCATATTTGCTTTTAATTTGATGAGAGGGAGTGAATACTTGGGTGGCACGGTGGCACAGTGGGTAGCGCTGCTGCCTCATGGTAAGGAGACCCGGGTTCGCTTCCGAGTCTGCATGTTCTCAAATTAGACCTCATGATCAATCCCAAGAAATGTTATTCTGGATTGACCGAAGCAAAGTATTTAGGCTACTTAGTGGGCAGGCGTATAGACCAACCACAATGAGCCAAAATTGATGTCATCATGAAATGGCCCCTGTCTGAAGATCAAGTGGCAGGTCTAAGTCAAGCGGCAGGTACTACCACTGGTTTGTCCCACGCTCCTTTGAGAGGGCGGCACCCTTGACCAATCTTGCAAGGAAAATACAAAAACAGAAGCTGCATTCCGTGACATAAAACAGGCCCTTACATCAGCACCTGCGCTAATAACTCCTGATTTTTCTTTGCCTTTGGTGAGACAAAGCGTCAACAGTGTGGAACACCCCATCAAATTCCTGAGCAGAAAACTACTGGATTGGGAGACCAGGTATGCAGTGGGAGAAACAGAAGCCTTGGCGATAAAGTGGGCTATTAAAAAACTGAGATACTTCCTCCTGGGCCGTGAGTTCACTCTACTGAAGGACCATACACCCCTCTAGTGAATAACACTGCAGAAGTAGTCAAATTCATGCATGACCAGGTGGTTCCTGGACCTTCAGCCTTCTCTAGTTCAAAGTCTTCCATTGTAAAGATTCTCTTCATGCCAATGTCGATGCTCTCTCTCTCGTATTCATGAATTCTTGACCTCATGGTATGATTCTCATTATCAAGATTTTTGAAGCCAAACATTTTGCAAGTGCCCTTATTCTTAGACAAAATATTACTGCTAAAAATTTCAAACTTATCAATGCACACTATGCATGTTTAAGAAATAGTGCATGTGGGAACATCTTTTTTAAAATGATGGCACTTGTAGTACTAGCTTATCATTTTGAACAACTAGTTATCAGAAATTTACTGTGGTATTTTTCAGTGCAATTAACTGTGATATTTTTAATCATTTATACTGTACTTTTGAACACCCCACAAGTTCAAAAAATTTGCTTACTTCCATGTGTTTTTTGTAAATTTGAAGAAAGAAAAACTTAATACCTTTTGGGTTGCAGGTTACACCACATAATGACGGTGTTTTGTTTTATGGCCTTGAGACAGAACACCACTTTTAAATGTAACCAGTGATGTAAAGAACATTACCATCTGTTTTTTTATAAAGAGTGTTGCTGCTACCACTACACCTGGAACTTTCTGCAGCATCTTCCATTGCACAGCTATCTCCAAATGCAGCAGAAATCTACTATATTGTAGCTGCATTTTTCCAAAATTGCCACAGTTCTGCAGCTTTTACTTTACTTTATAGAATCATTCAAGCAATAGTGTGACACGTTTTATAAATCCACAATCCAAATATCTTTACAAGTTTTAGTAAAATTCAAAGCAAACAGTTCACACAAAAATAGAGTAAAAAATGATATTGCTAAGAAAAGAATAGTTCTTGTTTAAAGCTCATTTATCTTGTTTTATTTTCCTCTGAGTTTGGTCATACTGGTCATACAGTCATATCATGTGTATAATGGTAAGCACAGTCAGAAAACTGTATGCCAACAATCTACTTATAAACTAATCAAATGGTCCATGCAGGCAATGTTGGTGTAAGAGAGAGAGATACACTGAGCGTGTGGGTGAGCGAGCGAACGAGCGCTCGCGGGCAGCTGCATGGAAGCCTGGGTGTTAGGCCGACACCCAGGAGTTGAAGTAGAAGTCGCTCCCGCTGAGCGATCATGTAGCGGGAGTGAACAGTGAAGGGCGACTGGCCGCAGAAGACCAGAAAGGCAGCGGGAGTCAGGAGACTTGGAGGTGAAGTCCTTGATATGGGCGTCCTGGAAATCAAGGTTCCAAGTCTCAGGCCTGGGATGAGTGCCAGACCGAAGCTAGGATCGGGAGGTCTCCAGACCTGTGTGTGTGTGTGTGAGTGGAAAAGGGCACCTGCAGAGAGTGTCTTGCCTGTTGCAAAGCCCAACCGGGAGAAGCAGGTGAGACACTAGTTGAGAACAGCACCGGGCTTATTGGTTTTAAGAATGCTTCTGGCAACGGTTTTAACCTCTAGTTTTAAGGATTGTTTTTGTGTATTTTTACCTCCACGTTTTTCTTTTATTGGATTATTTATTTATTTGAAGTTTTGAAGCACTGAACTTTGTGGACACTTTGGTTTTTTTGTTGACTATTTTAATAAAAAGCACTTGTGCACATTTGTACCATCCCCTTGCTATGTTGTTGCCTCCACTGTCTAGCTCATCTGTGAAATTGCCGACGGTGTTGGGGTGAAGGGCTCCTGAACAGCGAATGGGAGTGTGGAGCCGAACCCACATCGTCACATTTGGTGTCAGCGGTGGGATGAGCTAGCAGTGAGGACAGAAGAGGAGACAAAGCAACAAGCGGGACTGGTGACAGACTTTGAGGAACTCACGTACCCAAGCCGAAGGAGGACATTTTATGGACAGAGCTTTTTATGGACATTTATTTATTGCTGAGGTTTTATTTGTCTTTTAGAAAGTTCTTATTCTTTTAATGTCCTGTTTTTATGAAGGGGGCTTGGGTTGATTTTATTATGGGATTATTTGTTTTAGTGCTTTTATTGTATTAGTGCAGGGTAGAGTGGCGGAGCTGTGGACCTGAGCTCCAGTTGCATTGGGTTGGCAGTGGCATGGAGCCTTCCCATGCAACTGGAGTCTTATGGGGGGTGGAATGTGGTATAGCGGGTCCTCAGCGCTCTCAGCAAGGGCCAGCAGTTTTAAATTAAATAAATAATCACCACGCTCACGGCTTAGTGAGGGGGCATGGTGGTCGTAGCAAGCCACGGGGCGATCTGTGGTGTGGGCATTTCTCACCTAGTGCACAGGTGAGGCACTGCCCACATCCGTGATTGTTCCTGTGGCTAATGTGCTGCAGCTGCTATGGCCCCTCAATATAAAAGAAGCGCGAGTCGGTTAGGAGGGGGAGCAGAAAAAAAACAAAAAGAGAAGGAAACGCAGGCACCAGTGAGGAGAGAGAGCAAGTCGGTGTAAGAGAGAGAGAGAGACACTGAGCGTGTGAGTGAACGAGCGCTCGCGGGCAGCTGCATAGAAGCCTGGGTGTTAGGCTGACACCCAGGAGTTGAAGTAGAAGTCGCTCCCGCTGAGCGATCATGTAGTGGGAGTGACCAGTGAAGGGCGACTGGCCGCAGAAGACCGGAAAGGCAGCGGGAGTTGGGAGACTTGGAGGTGAAGTCCTTGATATGGGCGTCCTGGAAATCAAGGTTCCAAGTCTCAGGCCTGGGATGAATGCCAGACCGAAACCAGGATCGGGAGGTCTCCAGACCTGTGTGTGTATGAGTGGAAAAGGGCAGCGGCAGAGAGTGTCTCGCCTGTTAAAAAGTCGCTAGCAGAGAACAGCACTGGGCTTATTGTTTTTAAGAATGCTTCCAGGAATGGTTTTAACCTCTGGTTTTAAGGATTGTTTTTGTGTATTTTTACCTCCACGTTTTTCTTTTATTGGATTATTTATTTATTTGAACAGTTTTGAAGCACTGCACTTTGTGGACACTGGTTTTTTTTGTTGACTATTTTAATAAAAGCACTTGCGCACATTTGTACCATCCACTTGCTATGTTGTTGCCTCCACTGTCTAGCTCATCGGTGACATTACCGACGATGTTGGGTTGAAGGGCTCCCGAACAGCAGATGGGATCGTGGAGCCGAACCCGCATCGTCACACTCTGTTCAAAACTTTCTTAAAATATGACAAGATTTAATTAACATAAATTTAGAATAAGCATTCATATTGGAGGGAAAGGACATTTTTTTTAGTTTTTTGTTCTGATCTTTTTTTTTCTTTTCATTTTTGTTTCCCTACTTTTACCAAGTCATTTTATGTATAATTTCATCTCATTGTATGCAATGTTATTTTCTTAAAATAAAATAATAATTAAAATAAGTATTTCACTAAAACTTCACTAATGAGGGAGAATAAGGACCTGTATCATTTGGCTAGACAGACGGACCGAGCTGAGAAAGATGTTCAGCAGGTTAGGGTGATAAAGAATAAAGATGGAAATGTACTCACAAGTGAGGAGGGTGTGTTGATTGAATGGAAACAGTACTTTCACAGGCTGATGAATGAAGAGAATGAGAAAGAGAGAGAAGATTGGATGATGTGGTGCAACGAATTAGTAGCGAGGAAGTGAGGACAGCTATGAAGAGGATGAAGAATGGAAAAGCCGTTGGTCCAGATGATATACCTGTGGAAGCATGAAGGTGTTTAGGAGAGATGGCAGTGGAGTTTTTAACCAGCTTGTTTAATGGAATCTAAGAACGTGAGACATGCCTGAGGAGTGTAGAAGTGTACTGTTATCGATTTTTAAGAATAAGGTGGATGTGTAGAGCTGTAGTAACTACAGGGAAATAAAATTGATGAGCCACAGTATGAAGTTATGAGAAAGAGTAGTGGAATTGTGGTTAAGAAGGGAGGAGATGATTAGTGTGCAGCAGTATTGTTTAATGCCAGGAAAGAGCACCACAGAGACGATGTTTACATCTTTGTAGACCTGGAGATGACATAAGACAGGGTGGCTCGAGAGGAGTTGTGGTATGGTATGAGGAAGTTAGGAGTGGTAGAGAAGTATGTAAGAGCTGTACAGGATATGTACGAGGGAAGTGTGACAGTAGTGAAGTCTGCAGTAGGAGAGACAGATGCATTCAATGTGAAGATGGGATTACATGGGATCGGACCCAAGCCCTCTCTTATTTGCAATGGCAATGGACAGGTTGACAGATGAGATTAGACAAGAATACCTGTGGACTATGATGTTTGCTGATGACATTGTGATCTATAACGATAGTAGGGAGAAGGTTGAGGAGACCCTGGAGAGGTGGAGATATGCTCTAGACAGGAGAGGAATGAAGGTCAGTAGGAACAAGACAATACGTGTGTGTGAATGAAAGGAAGGTCAGAGGAATGGCAAGGATGTAGGGAGTAGAGTTGGTGGAGATGAATGAGTTTAAATACTTGGGATCAACTGTATAGAGTTACAAGGATTATGGGAGAGAAGTGAAAAAGAGAGTGCAGGCAAGGTGGAATGGGTGGAGAAGAGTGTCAGGAGTAATTTGTGACAGATAGGTATCAGCAAAAGTGATAGGGAAGGTCTACAGGACAGTAGTGAGACCAGCTAAGTTATATAGGTTAGAGATAGTGGCACTGATCAAAAAACAGGAGACAGAGCTGGAGGTGGCAGAGTTAAAGATGCTAAGATTTGCATTGGGTTTGACGAGGATAAATAGGATTAGGAACGAGTACATTAGAGGGTCAGCTCAGGTTGGACGGTTTGAAGACAAAGTCAGAGAGCCGAGATTGTTTTGGTTTGGACATGTGCAGAGGAGAGATGCCGAGTATTTTAGAAAAATGATGCTAAGGATAGAGGTGATAGGCAAGAGGAAAAGAGGAAGGCCTAAGAGAAGGTTTATGGATGTGGTGAGAGAGGACATGCAGGTAATGGGTGTAAAAGAACAAGATGCAGAAGACAGGAATATATGGAAAAAGATAATCCGTGGTGGCAACCTTTAACAGGAGCAGCCAAAAGAAGAAGATAATGCATGCATATAGTGTACATATTTGTTTAAACACTCAGTAAAACAAAGTAGTTCCAAACTGAATAAAAAAATGGAACAATAGCAATATACTGTATGTTCAATAACATTATTGTTCACTTCTGGCCAGTTAACAGTAAAAGAGTGGAGAAAAACTGTTGTAATCTTTTTTTTATGTGTATGCATTATTTTAATTAGTATTTTGTAAAGTTTGCAATTACATTTTGCCAGTGTACTCAGTGAAGAGTGCTATATACATATAAACTGAATTGAACATTGTAATTTTTAATTTGATTTAGAATTATTTAATGGTTATGTCTTTATTTCAAGCATTAATAAAAGTTACTTTATGATCATTAAATTAGGTAGTGTAGAAAAAAGAATTAATAATTTAATAAAAAATAGACTGCATAGTGATGTAGAGCTTAGTGCACATTTCTTGCAAAAAAATCCCGGATTTAAATCCCATATCAGAATATTACCTGTGTAAAGACTGCCAGTTCTTCCCTTTTCTGTCTGGGGCTTTCTTCAGGTACTCCAAGTTTTCTTCCATATTCACAAAGACATGCAGGTTAGATAGGTTAGGCACCCACTGCAAGCATGCTAGGACAGTCCCAAGACCCATACTGTTTTGAGAATCTTATGTTATCTTATGTTATGCTTTACTAAAGAAAATCTGTATCTTGCTTGTAATGAAAGATATATCTTTGAGCAAAGTTTTACTTACTAATGAGATGTGTGTATGATGTGATGGGGTCTGAGAAAACATTCTTTAGGAACTAATAAGTGGAGTATGAAAAACTGTGGAAAACAGGGTTTCTATGAATCTATATTCAATCACACTGTGTTAGGGAACATAACACATGTTCTACTACAAAGCTCACAAATTCCACTTAATTGTACAAAGTTATTTTAGTTGTTAGGACAAGACATTTGTACAAATAGTTTAAATAAGTGGAAAGAACAATTAAAAGATGTCATGATGCTATGTAATGCAGGTATCAGGCACAGTATAAATGTTTGCTGGATGACTTATTGTTTGCAACTTTTATCTTCTTTGTTCCTCAGAAATCTTTGGCTATTAATTTTCCTAAGCAAAACTTTAGATGACATATTACACATACTGAATTTGGCTTGGTTTTTGTATTTTGAGAACTATCAGAACCTGCAGAAGAAAATATTTCTAACTTTGAGACCACTAGATGTGTCCTAGATCAGTTGTTCTCGACCAATGGCACATGTACCACAGGTGGTATATCAAGAGTTACGTGGTAGAACATAAAGGAACATAAAAGCCAGCGTGACATCTCCCGGTGCTGTAACTGCCAACACTGGAATCACGTCTTTCACTACATTCTTTCTTCTTTGATCTCACAGAGGCACGGTCACACAGTGGTTAGTGATACCAAGAGCACAAGATCTCGCTAACGATTAGTATCACTAGTCTGCTGGCTAACACACTGCAGATCTGAACTGTGGGAGAAATTCAGAGTGAGCAGTGAAAACTCATGCAGACTTCATGGGAACCAAAGGTGTTAAAGAAGCTGGTGAACTACTATAGCATCAATATTCACACCAGCTTTTTACATTTTCCGTAAAAACAAATGCTATAAAATGAAAGGTCATAAAGGTACATTAATGCAGTGTATAGTAGGTGAACTTTATTTAAGGAGCTTAATGGATAAGTAAATAATGCATGTTCTCAAATTTTATTTTTATGAAACATCCATCCATCTATCCATCCACCCTCTTCCGCCTATCCGAGGTTGGGTTGCGGGGGCAGCAGCTTGAGCAGAGAGGCCCAGACTTCCCTCTCCCTGGCCACTTCTTCTAGCTCTTCTTGGAGAATCCCAAGGCGTTACCAGGCCAGCCGGGAGACATAGTCCCTCCAGCGTGTCCTGGGTCTTCCCCGGGGCCTCCTCCCGGTTGGACGTGCCCGGAATACCTCACCAGGTAGGCATCCAGATCATTCTGATCAGATGCCCGAGCCACCTCATCTGACTCCTCTCGATGCAGAGGAGCATCGGCTCTACTCTGAGTCCCTCCCGGATGACTGAGCTTCTCACCCTATCTTTAAGGGAAAGCCGAGATACTCTGCGAAGGAAACTCATTTCAGCCGCTTGTATTCGCAATCTCGTTCTTTCGGTCACTATCCATAGCTCATTACCATAGGTGAGGGTAGGAACGTAGATCGACTGGTAAATTGAGAGCTTTGCCTTACTGCTCAGCTCCTTTTTCACCACGACAGACCGATGCAGAGCCCGCATCACTGCGAATGCCACACCGATCCGCCTGTTGATCTCACGCTCCATTCTTTCCTCACTCATGAACAAGACCCCGAGATAGAGTCCAACTCTCACTGGAAACGGATTTGATTTACTGCCGGCAATGCGGACCAAGCTCTGACACCGGTTGTACAGAGACCGAACAGCTCTTATCAGGGGGTCCGGTACCCCATACTCCCAGAGCACCCCCACAAGATTCCCTGAGGGACACGGTCAAACGCCATTTCCATGTCCACAAAACGCATGTAGACTGGTTGGGAAAACTCCCATGCATCCTCCAGGATACTGCTAAGGGTGTAGAGGTGGTCCACTGTTTCACGACCAGGACGAAAACCACACTATTCCTCCTGAACCCAAGGTTCGACTATACGACGGACCTTCCTCATCAGAACCCCCGAATAGACTTTTCAGGGAGGCTGAGGAGTGTGATACCTCTGAAGGTGGAACACACCCTCCAGTCCACCGTTTTTAAAGAGGGGGACCACCACCCCGGTCTGCCAATTCAGAGGCACTGTCCCCGATGTCCATGCATTGTTGCAGAGATGTGTCAACCAAGACAGTCCTACAACATCCAGAGCCTTGAGGAACTCCGGGCGTATCTCATCCACCCCCGGGCCCTGCCACCAAAGAGTTTTTCACCCACCTCGGAAACCTCAGCTCCAGAGATGGGGGAGCCCACCTGAGAGTCCTCAGGCTTTGCTTCCTCACTGGAAGGCATGTTAGTGGGATTGAGGAGGTCTTCGAAGTACTCTCCCCACCAAACCACAACGTCCCAAATCGAGGTCAGCAGCGCACCATCCCCACCATATACGGTGTTGACACTGCACTGCTTCCCCCTCCTGAGACGCCGGACGGTGGACCAGAATCTCCTCAAAGCCGTCCGAAAGTCGTTCTCCATGGCCTCCCTAAACTCCTCCCATGCCCGTGTTTTTGCCTCAGCAACCACCGAATCCGCATTCCGCTTGGCCTGTCGGTAAGTATTAGCTGCCTCCAGAGTCCCACAGGACAAAAGGGTCCAGTAGGACTCCTTCTTCAGCTTGACAGCATCCCTCACCACCGGTGTCCACAACAGGCACCGACCACTTTACGGCCACAGCTGCAGTCAGCCGCTGACCACAACAATAGAGGCACGGAACATGGCCCATTCGGACTCAATGTCCCCCACCTCCCTCGGGGCGTGGTCGAAAGTTCTGCCGGAGGTGGGAGTTGAAGCTACTTCTGACAGGGGACTCTGCCAGACGTTCCCAGCAGACCCTCAAACCATGTTTGGGCCTATCAGGTCTAACCGGCATCCTCCCCTTCCATCGAAGTGAGTGAAATATACATGGCATAAATAATGAGTTATCTCTACTTGTCACCAAGTATGCAGGTCAATCGTTGATTTCAATGTCAATATAAGAGGAGGAGGTGCATGCCCTATGCATACACAATTAGGTAAGTGGAGAACGAAAACTAACCTTCAAAAAGCCTGATGTCAACCCCAACCCCCCCCCAAAAAACACAGGAGACTGTAAGAAAAATGAATAATAACGAAAGATTTATTATTATTTACAAAACATATTAAACTTTTTGAAAGAAGAAAAATCTATTATTAATCTGGTATTAATCTTACATCTTGCCTGAAGAAGGGGCCTGAGTTGCCTCGAAAGCTTGCATACTATAATCTTTCTACTTAGCAAATAAACGGTGCTTATGCTAATCGCTGGAGATTTTAACCATGTGATGCTGGACAAAACATTACCTGCCTTCTCCCAGTATGTGGATTGTAACACCCGCGGTAAATAGGACTATTGACCTACTGTATGCAAACGTTAAAGACGCATACAGCGCCACCCCGCTGCCTGCGCCTGGGAAAGCAGATCATAACCAGGTTCTGCTTCAGCCTCGCTACAAACCAAGAGTGAGGGAGCTGCCTACAACAACACACTTGTGACAGGAAGTGGTCCCCTGCGGAAGAGCGGGCTCTGAGAGACTGCTTTGGAACTACAGACTCAGGGCGGCAAAGAAGCAGTACAGGAGAAAGCTGGAGCAGAAGTTGCAGAATTGCAGCATGAAGGAAGTGTGGGATGGGATGAAGATCATCACTGGCTGCAGCTCGAAGCGAGGTGCCACCATCAAGAGAGACGTGGAGAGAGCAAACCAGATGAACAACTTCTTTAACAGGTTTAACTTCTTTAACAGGTTTAACTTCTTTAACAGGTTTGACCACCTTAATCCACACTGACCTCGGTGTACTGCACCCTCCACCCATCCATATGCTGATACCAGCATAGGAGAGAGTTTCCCCTCACCCACAATTACAACAGCCCAGGTACGCAGAGAGCTGAGGAGCCTTCGTGCCAGCAAAGCAGTGTGTCAAGATGGAGTATAGCCACAAGTGATGAAGGCCTGTGTGCTGAAGCTGGGGAGTCCTCTACAGCACATCTTCAACCTGAGCCTGGAACAGGGGAGAGTCCAGAGGCTTTGGAAAACATCCAGTCCCAAAGGTATCACGTCCTAGTGAGCTGAATGACTTCCAGCCTGTCGCTCTGACGTCACATGTGATGAAGACCATGGAGCAGGTGGGAACGGAGGATGCCAGCATCTATATGTTACACAGATCCCTCTCCCACTTGGAAAGAGGCAGTGGTGCTGGAAGAATTATGTTTCTGGACTTCTATAGCACCTTCAAAACCATCCAACCTCTTCTCCATAAGGACAAGCTGACATAGATGGGAGTAGATTCATACCTGGTGGAATGGATCGTGGACTATCTTACAGACAGACCTCAGTATGTGCGTCTCGGGAACTGCATGTCTGACATAGTGGTCACCAACACAGGAGCACCACAGGGGACTGTACTTTCTCCGGTCCTGTTCAGCCTATATACATCGGACTTCCAATACAACTCACAGTCCTGCCACGTGCAAAAGTTCGCTGATGACACTGCTATCGTGAGGTGTATCAGGAGTGGGCAGGAGGAGGAGTATAAGAACCTAATCGAGGACTTTGTTAAATGGTGCGACTCAAACCACCTACAACTGAACACCAGCAAAACCAAGGCACTGGTGGTGGATTTTAGGAGGACCATGCCCCTCATGGACCCTGTGATCATTAGAGATGACTGAGTGCAGAGGGTGCAGACCTATAAATACCTGGGAGTGCAGCTGTATGATAAATTGGACTGGGCTGCTAATACTGATACTCTGTGCAAGAGAGGACAGAGCTGACTATACTTCCTTAGAAGGCTGGTGTCCTTCAACATCTGCAATAAGATGATGCAGATGTTCTATCAGACGGTTGTGGCGAGTACCTTCTTCTACGCAAGTGGTGTGCTGGGGAGGCAGCATAAAGAAGAAGGACACCTCACACCTGGACAAACTGGTGAGGAAGGCAGGCTCTATTGTAGGCATGGAACTGGCCAGTTTTACATCCATGGCAGAGTGACGGGCACTGAGCAGGTTCCAGTCAATCATAGAGAATCCACCGCATCCATTAAACAGTATCGCTTCCCGGGTCCTCCCTACATGGAGTTTGCATGTTCTCTCCGTGTCTGCATGGGTCTCCTCCCACAGTCCAAAGACATGCGAATTGGTGATTGTAAATTGTCCCTAGTGTGTGCTTGGTGTGTGGGTGTGTGTGCCCTGCAGTGGGCTGGCTCCCTGCCTGGGGTTTCCTGTCTTGCACCCTGTGTTAGCTGGGATTGGCTCCAGCAGACCCCCGTGACCCTGTAGTTAGGATATAACAGGTTGGATAATGGATGGATGGATGTTATGTGTATATTTAAGGTAAAATACAGACAGAGTTGGAACTATACCTTCTATGACACATCACAACTGGCAAATATGCAGTGTCTCTGGATGCATAACTAAGCATAACATCATTAAGGAAGCAGCAACAATCAAGGGAACTGAAACAATGAACAGTAGTACATGTGGAAGAAATTCAGATTTGCATATTGTCTTCATATACAGAAATTTTATTCTGAGGTTTTCTTAAACTAAAACAAAATATGCCACTAACAAAAAAAAGAATTTTGTTAACTAAAAATAAAATAAAAATGACAAAATGTCTGAAAACTATAACTAAACGAAAACAAGAAAATAAAATGAAAACAAAACTTTATTTATTTAAATTTTTGATTTTCACCACCCTTTTTGCATAATGTTCATGCAATCATGAAGTTGCTGGTATAGTTATTAAATATTATTTTAAAAAATACGGTTTTAAATTTGCGTTGATTTGTGGGCATGCGCAAGTGACTCTCACTGCTGGCATTTACATCTGTGTATTTCAATCGTCATTGAATAAGTCAGCTTTCCCTTCTAGACCTGAGAGCGAATACCAAGGCCTTTTTAACTTGTCAATGAATTAATCTGTGTATTTCTTTGGCTATAATTGGCTGCCATTCACAGATTGAACATTGTCAGCAAATGGCAAGCAACTTTCCAAAAACTTCAATGAGAAAGCTCTTAAATTAAAACATGCTACCCAATAACTTCGGAGAACAGTGCTAAATAGTTTGAAAATTACAGTCAACTTGTCAAGATCAAGTAGCCACACCTGCACTTTAAATTCAGTCAGTATTTAGAATGGAAAAAAATCACCTTTATATACCAAAGAAGATAATAATTTCAGCAATTTAACCTTACTTCATACATATATTACTAATCTGTTAAGTGTACCTTTGCAGCGACAGATAAAGCAGATGCGTAGTATGCAGTCAGTGTTATCAACTCAGCTGATATTACGCGTATGTTTAAATTTTAATCAGGTTCATAGAAGTGATTATAGTGAGGCAAATATCTCTTAGATCTGAACTGAACAGCAATTGAATAGTCCTTAAATGTTCGATGTCCTTCTATTAGAGTTTGGCTGTAAAATTGATAGCCAAATCTACTCTTATCCTATTCACTGTTCCTTATCACTGTGGGTGATTGTAACATCTACATTTATATTCCTACATATTGTAGCACCCTCCTAGTTGGGTATAATAGTAAACTTAAAAGTAATCCTCAGTAACACAACTTTTTTCTTCTTTTCTTTGCTTTGGGGAAAGCAGGAACAGAGATGGTGCTATTTACTACCAATCAAGGTACAGCTTGCCATTAGTACTCCAATGATTTTTGTTTTTTTGGGGGAGGTGAGAGGAAGAGGTCGCGGAGAGTGCAAGAGTGAGTTGGGGGACAGTGTTGAACGAGTGTGTAAGAAATAAAGAAAAGAGAAAGCTGGTACTAAGGTACAAACTTTTATGGGAACAGATAGCAGAATAGCTAATGCCATTTGAGCTTACTACCTTTCAAATAGTACAGCAGGTAGCCTGCCTGTTTTTGTTGAAAGGCCTCAACAAACACTTTACCCAGCCGGTCTGGAGAGATTTCCACACCATGGAAGAGCTTATACAGCTCTTCGAAACACCAAAGGCAGCCACACAATCTGAGGGAACAGAAAGGTCCTCAAGTGGATTCATAGGAATTATGTTGCACCCACCAGGTCTCGTTCATATAAACTGGAGCCTCTTACTGAGTTCCCACCATGCCCGGGGACATGGGCGGTTGCAGGTGGATGGGGAGAGGCAGTTTGTGTGCACTTGTTAACACCCTATGACTAATGCATATGGGAGAAGTACTTATAAATGGACTCACCGGAAAAACACTCTTTGGCACTGGCAGCAACATTTCCATTGTTGCTTGCCGATATGTATTACTGTGACAGTGGATGAAAGTAAAGACCAGTGTTAGATGTATACATAGCGAAGTCTGTAAATACAAAACCGCCTTATGTTTCATCAGCTCCCTGTGGCAGTTCTCCCAAATCCACCTTTCGGTGTGATTCTAGGGCTGGACTGGTCCAAAAGTAAAAGCGATGTACTAATTACTGCTCCCAACCAAAACCTAAGCCTAGCAATACATGGGGGAAACCCGACTCAAGCTGTCTCCACGCCGGGTAATCAGCTGGCTGAGGGAGATACAGAAGTCTAAGAGGAAGACAGGGAGGTTCCTGGAGCATCGCAGGCGGACATGTCATCAACCCGCGTTTCGACAAACCGGGAGGAATCCCCGTCCCTTGAGGTCAGATCAGACTCTTTCTCAGAGTTGCAGTTTCAATTTAGAGAGACGCTGGCTTCTTTTATAAGGGAGCAATTGAACGACGACTCCCTAAGATTTGCAAAAAATGCAGTAGTGCTTGTCAATGGCCATCACACTCATCAGCCCATGCCACAGGGACCTCACTTTGTGATTGAGAACGACTATATATAGAGTGGTGGAGCACGAGAGGGAGGTGAGAAAGTTGTTGTTAATCCCAAGTATGTGAGTTAGCACATGTCCACTTCCTTGGAGGACATCTGAGCACCAAGAAAACACTGGAGTGGATTAAGCTCAGATTTTATTGGCCGGGAATTAATGAAGAGGTTTGCCATTTTTGCATTTCTTGCCCAGAGTGTCAACTATAGCAAATTCCTAGGAAGGACCGAGCTCCTCTCATTCCCCTTCCCCTGATTGATCTTCCCTTCAAGCAAATTGGGGTCGATATTGTAGGACCCTTAGAACCCTCAGCCCGAGGACATAAATATATATTAGTCCTTGTGGATTATCCTACTCAATATCTCAATATCCCGAGGATGTTCCACTGTGCTCAGCCACGTCGAAGGTAATCGTACGGGAACTTGTAGGGGTCTTTGGATGTGCCGGTATCTCTAAAGAAGTCCTTACGGACCAAGGGAAGTCGTTCACCTCGGAGACATTCAGGGAAGTTGCCAAGTTACTTAAAATAAAGCACTTAAAAACTGTGGTGTATCATCCTCAAACAGACGGTCTAGTAGAGAGGTTCAATCAAACTCTCAACCAAATGCTTCGCAAGGTGATCAGGACGGGAGGAACTGGGATCAGCTCCTCTCCCATGTACTCTTTGCCTATTGGGAAGTCGCAAGCCTCAATGGGGTTTTCACCATTTGAATTATTATACGGATGGCAACCTCGGGACTATTGGATATTTTGAAAGAAGGAAGGAAAGGAGAGGCACTTCCCTGTAAAATATATTAGAGTACATCACGCAGTTACACGATCGATTTGAGAAAATTTGACCTGTTTTAAAAAGTCACTTGGAGAAGGCGCAAACTGCACAGGCCCACTATTATGACCGTGGTACGACTCTCCGAGAGTTCCAGCTGGGGGATCATGTCGTGGTTTTGGTTCCCACCTGCCATTCCAAAGTACTTGCTCATTGACAAGGACCTTATGAAATTAAGGAGAGGAAAGGGCTCATCAACTATTTGGTGGAAGAGCCCAATTGTTGGCCAAGCAAGCGGATATATCACGTAAACTTGCTGGAGCCGTGGAAGGAGAGGGACCTGGATCCCATCTCTGCTCAGCCCCGCTCATTCTTTGCTCATACAACTAACCTTAATTTCAGTCCCAATTTAAGTTCCAGCTATCCTGTCCATCCTGGAGGTGGTGAGTGAAAGACCCGGAAGGACCTCTCTGATTGGGCACAACATCGTGACTGAGCCCGAGGTTATCGTTAGAGAGTGGCTCTATCGACTTCCCGAGGCAAAGAAAGCAGAAGTGGAGCTTGAAATCAAGCATAAGCTGGAACTATGAGTAGCAGAGGAGAGTTATAATTCCTGGTCCAGTCCAATCGTCTTGGTTAATACACCAGATGGAAGCTGGAGGTTTTGCAATGACTTCCGTCAACTTAATCAGGTCTCTATGGCAAGCCGAATTAACATTTAGAGATATCTCAAAATGGATTTTAAGATATCTGGAAATGCATTTTAGATATCTCAAATTGACTTACAGATATCTAAAAATGCATCTATTTTACGATATCTAAAAAGCATTTTATGATATCTTAAATAGATTTCAAGATATCTTGAAATGATATGCTGTACATTTTGAAATATCTGAAATGCATTTTAAGATATCTTTAATGCAATTCAAGATATCTTGAAATACGTTCCTGTGCATTTTGAGATATCGCAAATACATTTCGAGATATCTTAAAATAACTTCCTGTGCATTTCAAGATATCTCAAATACATTTTGAGATATCTCAAAATCACTTCCTGTAACATTTCCTATTCTTTCAATGGGACTTCCTGTCTATTTCGAGATACCTGGTGGGTCATGGTACTGTCAAACCACAAAGTTCAAAGGTAGAAGCCATCCTGAAATAGCCCCTTCCGTGAACCAAGCAGCAGGTTCAAGTCTTTCTCAAATTGGCTGGGTACTTCCACTGGTTCATACTTCGCTTTTCACAGAGGGCGGCGATTGACAAATTTGACAAAGAAAGGGACTCCCAACACTGTGGTATGGACTGATAAGACAGACACTGCATTTAGTGACTTAAAATAGACTCTGACTTCGGCATCTATTCTGAAAGCACCTAATTTTTCTCTCCGGTTCATTCTCCAGATGGACACTTCGGACACAGGCCTGAGTGTCGTGCTGAGCCAGAACGTCAGTGGCGCCAAACACGCCATTATGTTCCTGAGCCGGAAACTGCTGGATTGGGAGACCAGGTATGCGGCAGTGGAAAGAGTGGCTCAGCCAATTAAATGGGCCATGACGTAGTTGAGGTACTACCTCCTGGGTCGAGAGTTTAAACTGGTGACTGACCATGCACCTCTACAGTGGATGACCCTTCACAAGGAATCGAACCTGCGGGACACTAGATGGTTTCTTGAACTTCAACCATATAAGTTTGCGCTTGTTCATCGCAAGGGCTCTCTCCATGCCAACGCTGATGCTCTCTCTCAAGCACATGACCTCTCGCTGCAGGATGCCCAACACGATGGGTCTGGGCTGAGGGGGGGGCCTTTCACACATGTGCGAATAGGAGGAAGCTAGATGACTTGAGTAATGCTAATATTACACCAGACCAGGGGGCAGCAGGGTGTACTGACTGTCTTTCTCAATTCCTTGCAGGTCAGTCCCAGGAAATACCACCAACTTCCTGCACCAGAGATGACATCACTTCCAGTTCTGGCCCCGATGACGTCACTTCCTCTACGGGCCTTTAAAGCCACCAGCCTACCTCCAGTCTGACAGTTCTGATTTGGACTAGATCTTGAGAATACCCTTGATCAAATACTTAAAGTTTTGCATCCCGGTTATTATATATGGGTGGCTGCCCCAAACCTTTATGATGTCTAGAGTGGTTGGCTTATCACACATGTTATCAACGACAATCAAATATTTCCTGACCAAGTATCTTCCACAGCAATTACTAAGGTCACACCAGCTATTATTCCATGTGCATACAATCAGATTACCAAATACCATCTATTATAAATGTACATCATTTTTTATAGACAAGACATATTGCTTAACAGTTTGATGTTACGTACACAGTTACACTAAACAGAAATGGATATTGGCAAGTTTATAAAAGTAGGCTATACATTCAAGCTGAGGTTTTTGGATTTACTAAGCAGCAGTGCTAAGTACTGACAGAAGAAATGACATTCATTAGCTTACTACTCGCAGCTACTTACTATCTCACAGCCAGCTTCTTATTCCCACAACTTATGAAACAATTTGTATTTCACATATTGATTGTATGTGAAGTTTGTGCAGCCCAATGCAGGTACACAAATTTAATTACCTGGTAAACTTGGCACATTTGCTTATCTACACCAATGGGCTGTAGGATTTAACATGTATTCTAAAGAGTAAAATCTAATTGGGCCACTTTACTTGTCACCTTTTTCTGACAAGAGTTATGTCTTTGTTAAAATGGATGATTTTTGCCTGGTTAAACTTCACTGAACAAATTCCCTGGCAAATCTGGCACACTGTATCATCTGTTGCACAGTGCAAAACAAACTGTGATATTTAAAGGACAAAGCTGAGAGCTAAATTGTATTGCTGCCATTTTTCTAACCAAGATTTTGACTAGATGGACTCCCTAAGGTATACTGCAATTGTAAAATAAAAAAATATCTGTGAAAGACCTCTTTGACAGGAACACTTTAACTGTAAAAATAAAGGAAAAAATATCCAACAAATAATCCAAGCAATCAAATTGTGTTATAAACAAAAATAACAAGTGAGAAAAGGAAAATAAACTAAAATAAGTCTTTACACCCCACCAATAAAAATAACCACAGTCCAGGGCAAAAATCTGCTTTAACATTATTTACTAATAAGAGTAAATTAAACTCCACTAAAGCAGCCAGCCAGTCCTTACACCCTTCCACTACTAGATGATATCTTAACAAGTGATGTACAGTGAATGAACAAACTAGTTCTTTTGTACTTCTCTTGGTCTCTGAACAAATGTACTAGTACACTGACATTAAAGACCACATCTTTTTGAGGCATGTGCAGCATGTGCTACATTTTATATAGCATTCCATGACAGTCCAGAGCTATCATCTTAACGTCACTTAAATGGCTGCTGTCTTTGGGAAACAGCCTATCAGTAAAACAGTCATGATGCCAACTAGCCAAAGACTACTTTGGTAGATGACATAAAGCACCTCCCATTGATCAGTTCACTCTGACTGACTATAACCGTTTCAGTACACGGACTTATTGAATAAACCAGTATGCCCCCTACTGATCTGTAGAACCATTGTAAGTTCATTCACGAACTGCAGACAAGAGACTCACAGTGCAGTACACTGAACTAGTTCACCAAAAGAATCAGTACATGTGTTGAACTGAGGAACAAACTGTAGACAATTGACTCACAGCGCACTGAACTAATTCAGCAAAAGAATTGTTTTGTGTACTGCACTGCAGACAAGACACTTGCAGTACAATGAATCGCAAAACAGTTCACTGATAAAATATGTATGGCAGATTGCAAAAGAAAGAATGGGATATAAAAGAGGGAAATTGTGGCAGACTAATTCAAAACTGAAAATATTTTTATTTAGTCATATTTTAATGATCTCACAGTATTATCGTGATGTGTCTACTATTCTAAGGTTCTGTTTGTAAGTTTTTTTTTATCTATTATTGTTGAAATTGTATTTATTGTCAAAATTCAACAAAGAGAATTATTGTGACAATTACTTATCTTGTTGCTTGCGTTTTATGTTTTTTGTTTTGTTTGGTGGTTAAAGTTATATAGTCTATATTTTAAACTACAGTATAGCTTGTTATTTTTGAAGTTAACAAATCAGTGATTCTGAGATTCAAGTAATTTTGGTGAACTGAATAAAAGGAATCAAATCACTAAAAAGAATCATTTTGTACATCATAAACTGCATATCATTTCATGCCATGACTACCCTGCAGCTGGATGGAACTAACTACTGTTCTAAAGGGAAAGACAACCTGTTTCTCTCAAAATAAAACTGTACACAATACAACCTAATAGAAGCAATAATAACAAAATTAACTTTTTACATTTAACTCTGCTGCTACATTAAAGCAAACTCAAACAAGACCAGTAAACAAATTAAAAAAAAAAACTCTATGCCAATAAAATGGCACCACCCGGCCTCCAGTGATACTGTTTATACTGTTTTTTTAAGGAACTCTTTGCACTGTTTTATTTTATTTTGTTGCTGGAATTATGGCATTTAAATTCCTAATCAAGCTGCTGTACACTTAGTGGAGATTCAGCTGTATGTGCTGCTTTGAGGTGTAGGAATTTTGATGATTAATAATCAGTAAGATGTGCATCTAGGAGGATGCCATAATAACGTGGGGTTTGAAAAAGCATTTTAACTTGGTTAATTAATGATCAGTTTTCCAGTACCACCAAAAACTCAAATAATTCAGTAAGGCTCCTACTTTATTTACATTACCTTTCTCTGTTTTAGGAGGCAGGTGTCCAGAATTTAGACTTCTGTCAAGGTACCTGAAGCCCATTCATTTTAAGAAACAAACTAATATTATTTTATTGATAAACTCAAGTATTACAGAAGTATGATAAATGCAAGACTGGACACAGACAGCCTAAGCAGACAAACATATAACATGTAGACTGGCTGTTTACTCGTTGTTTAAAGTTCGGCTTCATCTTAGTTCAGATAGTTTTATGTCTTTATGGATGATGTCCAATGTTGTTTGGAACTGCTGCTTTGCTGTTGATCTAGGTTCAACTGGAAAATTCTTCATGGTTTGGAATGTACTCTTTGCTGCATGTCATTGTCATGTTGCTGTTCCTTAGCTTGTCTTCTGCTGTTAGATAGTGTCACACACGTGCACAATGGAAGCAGCAAGAAGGCTTAAATAATAGTAATACCACGCCAGAGTAGGGGGTGGTGAGCTGCACTAACTGTCTCTCTATCTCTCCATCCTATGCAGACTATCCTTGGGAAATTCTATTAGATACCAGTGCTTTTGATGATGCCAGTTTCGGCACTGGCACCATTGATGACACCACTTCCGGTCCTGGCACCATGGATGACATCAGTTACAGTCCCAAGGATGTCGCTTCCAGTTACAGCCTCAATGGCACCACTTCCTGCCATGGCCTTTAAATCCGCCATCTTGTCAAACCCAAATCAGTTCTGTTTTGGACTTCAACCTGAACAAAACTCCTTGAGCATTTCACCCAGCCAGTCTGGGGAGACTTTCAGAACATTTATGAGTTCATCGAAACATCTAGGACAGCCTTGCAATTTGGGAGAGCAAAACGGTCCTTTAGGAATTACGTCCCACAAAATATGCCTCTACTTGATGAACTGGAGTCTGTTCCGAGGTCCCCATGCCCACAGGCAGACAAACCACTCGGGAATGAGGTTGAATGCAGCTAGAGGGGTTGATTGGGTTCTGTGTGCACTTATAAACCCCCTGACAATGTCGCATATGGGAGTAATGATACTTAATGGATTTAAGGTTGAAGCACTTTTTGATTCCAGCAGCAACATTTCCACTGTTGACTGCCAATATGTACTACTGTGACAATGGGTAAAAGTAAAGACCAGTATTACTTGTATACATAGATAAATCCGAAAGTATAAAATTGCCATAGAGGATTGCTGAAGAAATTACCCGTAGTGATCCTCCTGAATTCACCCTTTCCTGTGATCCTAGGGTGGGACTGGTCTAACAATAAATGCGGTATATTACTATCTATTCCCAGTTACAATTTAGGCCTGGTTATTGACAGGAATGACCCATCTCAAGCTGGTTCTACACCGTGTAATCAGATGGCAGAGAGAGAAACAGGTGCCCCAATTGGTGGATTGGGAGGTTCCTGGATTGTCACAGGCTAAATGTCATCTCCCAGGGCCTCAACAAGCCAGGAGGAATCCCTGCTCCTTGAGGTCAGACCGGACCCTGTCTCAGAGATTCAATTCCAATTTAAAGAAACTCCAGCTTCTTTCAAAAGGGAGCAGTGGAATGAGTGGTATGCAGTTGTACTAGTCAATGGCCAATGCACAATTAGCCCATGCCACAAGGACCTCACTTTGTGATTGAAAATTATTTGTTATATCGGGTAGCAGAGCATGAGGGGGAGCTGTGGAAGCTGTTGTTAATATCACAAACTTACCAGAGGCAGGTCTGTGAACTGGCACACGCCCGCCTCCTAGAAGGCCATTTGGGCACCGAAAAAACGTTACAGCATATTAAGCTCTGATTCTATTAGACGGGGATTAATGAGAAGGTTCGCCGTTTTTGTGTCTCTTACCCAGAGTCAAATACGGCAAATTCCTAGGAGGGACCAAGCTCCTCTCGAGTCCTCAGCCCGAAGACACAAATACATATTAGCCCTTGTGGATTACACGACCCAATCTCCAGAGGCTGTTCCTTTGCGCTCAGCCACGTCAACAGTGATTGTACGGGAACTTGTAGGGGTCTTTGCGCAAGTTGGCATCTCTAAGTAAATCCTCATGGATCAAGGGACGACTTTCACCTCAGAGACGTTCAGGGAAACGGCCAAGTTACTTAAAGCACTTAAAGACCAATGTGTATCATCCTCAAACCGACAGTCTTATCGAGAGGTTTAACCAGACTCTTAAACAAATGATTAGCAAGGTGGTCAGTGGGGATGGGATGATCTGGGATCAGCTCCTCCCCATTGTACTCTTTGCCTATCATGAAGTTCCATAAGCCTCTACGGGGTTCTTGCCTTTCGAATTACTATATGGATGACAACCTCTGAGAATATTGGATATTTTAAAAGAAGGTTGCGAAGGAGAGGCTGTTCCCTTTATCAATTTATTAGAATACATCATGCAGTTACGCGATCAATTTGGCAAAATCAGACATTTTTTAAAAACTTGCATGGAAGATGCGCAAGCAGCACAGGTCCATTATTATGACCGTGTCATGGTTTTAGTGTAGTGATCGAAAAACCAGAAAGGACCTATCTGATTGTGCACAACATTGTGACAGAGCCTGGGTTATCGTTCGAGACCGCCCCTATCAACTTCCCGAGGCAAAGAAAGCAGAGGTGGAGCTGGAAATCCAGCGCATGCTGGAAGTAGGAGTTATAGAGGAACGTTATAGATCTTGGTCCAGCCTGATCCTCCCTGATGGGAGTTGGAGGTTTTTCAATGACTTCCATTGGCTTAATCAATTTGATGTTTATCCAATGCCTTGAGTGGACAACCTCCTGTAGAGGCTTGGACAGGCGAATTACTTTGTAAGTTTTATCAGTTTAACATATCAGTAATCAGTTTTATTGTGTACCTTATTATGGCTTACTGCACATTAGTGTCACTACTGTGAGGATTTGTGAGCGTGACCACTTTAAGATGTCCATTTTCTCAGAATTTGTGTAAAACAGGTCAATTTGTGTAGTAGGATCCTGTTAGCTGGTGTTGTCACTTACATTTGTTACAAATTGAAATTGCTTCATTTTATAGCACAGATGCCTACACCTCCCACATTCCATTCCCACAATTTATTTTATTTTTGCTAACTAACACCAGCTATAATAAAGACATTTCAAAAGTTATTACAAACTCCATTTAGAGAGCTGGTTTGTTTGTCACCAGTGTGTGATTGCGAATAAATTACTAACAGTTATGCTAGGCAGGAGGGGCCCATCCCAAGGTGCTGCACAGGGGCCTTCAGCAAGCTAGCTATACCACTGGTCAAAGGCACTATATAAAAGATAGATAGATAGGTAAAAGGCACTATATAACAGATAGAAATAGTAATAGAATAGAAATAGTGAAGAACAGAAATTCAAATAAAATTTATGAAAAAGAAATAATATAAAAATAGTAAAGAAATAGAAATGAATTAAAATAGTAAAGAATGAAACAGAATAGTAAAAGAATAAATAGTGAAAAACAGATAGTGTACTGACATTTAGAAAGTTAACTAACATTTCTAAACTATACTCTAGATTACCATTGCCAACCAGAGTTTCCTATCTTGGATATATCTGTTTGCCAGTGTACTGACTATTGTCTGTCATTTTTATTTTGATTGGCTACAGTGGGTCTGAGTGATGTTGTTAACCTGTTTAGTCTGCTTTTGATTAAAAACTTAGAATTACAGTATATTATCAGCTTTCACCCAGACAGATACACAATTTAAATAATTTAAAAAATTATTGTGTTAATTTTATATACCCCAAATATAGTGACTATTGTTATAATAAAATAAACTCCAAAAGCTTAAAAAATACAGTGAATTTGGTCACCGATTTGGTCGTGACCCGAACTAATTTCCCCCATAGGATTGTATGTAAATGCAATGAATCCATTCCAGACCGTACAAACTGTATGTAAATATATTTTTTGTAAAGATTTTTAAGTTTGAATGCACAGTGTAATAGTAAACTAAATGTAAAAACATCGAATAACACTTAGAAAACCTTGAAAAGAGAAAACTAAAATTGCAAGAGTTCACGCTACAGCCTTACAAACCTGCTCACTGTAAACACTTTTTTAATGAGTTTTAAGCACAGGGAAAGAAATGAAAATATGAAAAATCCTTAATTTATGCAAAAACTAAACGTGCGGAAATCATCGGCACGTATGAACCAGAAGGAAAACTGGCTTGTTCGTCACCTGAGTGTGTGGTCGTGAACAGATGCAAAAGTTTGGTGAACGTTTTAGTCATAACCCAATGCCGAAGTTCCACTGTACCAAGTATGACATGTTTAAAAGTACACATGTACATACCTTAAATTTAATTAGCAAATAAACACTGCAACAGAACACATACCACTCAGACATTTGTATTTAAAAATGTGTATGAAATAACAATTTGTTTTGTTTACTGGCATTGTAAATGAGCTGTTTATTTGTGTATTTATGTGTTAAGTTTGAATACACAATGAGAGGTCTGAAAATTGAAAGTACACCTTATGAGAAGGATTTAGGTGTCATACAGTAACTCTATGTTATCAACTTTCAGTGTTGAGAAGACATTACGAAGGCAAAAAGCATGTTAGGTTATAAAGCACAATGTGTGGAGTACAAGTCCAAGGAGGTTATGCTCAAGCTTTATAATGCAATGGTGAGGCCTCATCTGGAGTGCTGTGTGCAGTTTTGGTCTCCAGGCTACAAAGGGGAAACAGCAGTGCTAGAAAAGGTCCAGAGGAGAGTGACTAGGCTCATTCCAGGGCTACAGGGGATGTATTATGAAGAAAGATTAAAAGAGTTTTTAGTGTTTTTATTTTAAGCAAAAGAAGATTAAGAGGTGACATGATTCAAGTGTTTAAAATTATGAAGGGAATTAGTACAGTGGATCGAGACTGTTATTTTAAAAGGCGTTCATCAAGAATACAGGAACACAGTTGGAATATTGTTAGGGGTAAATTTCACACAACATTTAGGAAATTTTTCTTTACACAGAAAACCATAGACACTTGGAATAAGTTACCAAGTAGCATGGTTTACAGTAAGACTTTAGAGACTTTTAGAACTAGACTTGATGTTTTATTAGAATTAAGTGGATAGGACTGGCGAGCTTTGTTGGGCTAAATGGCCTGTTCTTGTCTAGATGGTTCTGATGTTCTAATGGAGAAGTTTTGGGATTTGTGTGTGTGTGTGTGTGTGTGTGCGTTTGTGTATGTGTGTGTGTGAGACAAATTGGCTACTTGTGTATATACCTATGCAGTACATAAAGTAAAATCGTCAAATTCAATCAAAAGTATCATTATAATATCATAATATCATTGCTGAAGCAGTTATGTAACTCTCTGTTTTTAATTTTCATGTTAATAGTAATTGCCTGCAAGTTTATGGTCGAATTTGTTTCTTAAGGTCCTATCCATCAAAACCGGCTGACTTCAAGCACCAATAATCAAGAAATAATATATTGGCTGAAGCGAAGACTCCAGTATTCTGTTATTTTTTTGTCTTCTGTTTTCTAAGTTCATGCAAGTCATTTGTTGTCTTAAGGATAAATAAAACAATTTAAATTAATTGATACATCTAGTCTTTGTCCTTTTTTTGAAAATGTGGTGTAGTGTATTTTTCTGGATGTGCTCCAGCCCAAGTCATGCTTTAAATGAGGCATTGTGAAGGTTGATTTGTGGCTGTACTCTGTCCTAAATCATGTTTCATATATGGTCATAATATGGTTGAGCTTTAGTTGTGCTTCAAATATTTTCTTAAGAAAGCTTAATTGTGCCTGTGTTGTGGCCCTGTTCTGGCTGATATGTGGCTGTGAACTACAAGCCTGATACGGACGAGTTCATCGCCGTCAGTCAATGGTAAGAATGAGCCAGCACTGGGCCATTACTCATTTGCTATCTGTGAAGTAATTTTGTTGCCACCATCACCGTAAATTATCTATTACCCTAGCAATTTAAAGAAAAGCAAAACCTCTATACAATTTAGTTTGTACAAGTGTTCAATTTTGATTTTTTTCACTCATGTTAAACAGATCTGATAGTTTTAGAGATCAGAAAAAAAACAAACCAAAAAAAAGCAAAAAAATAAAAATAATAAAGACTTTTTGATTCCGCAATTTGTGGTATTCTCCGACTATTGCCTACCAAAAAAAACATATGTCCTCTAAGGTGAAGTGCCAAAAAAGCACATTTCTTAGACAGGGTATTGTAGTCAGTTTCATATAGGTGATCAAATCTCCCTTTTGACATTCTGATTGTTTTAAACCTCTGCTTTGCATGAAACCCTTTTATATCGTGTCCCCACCAATCCTCGATCCTTCTTGATCTGTACCTTACGTACAATGTAGCTGTAATAAACTCAGTCCTCTCAGATTCTTGACTAGATAGATTAGACACTGTTGGATTATTAAATTGGATGCCATGGTGGTGTCCCGCTTCCCGGGTCCTCCCTGCGTGGAGTTTATATGTTCTCCCTGTGTCTGCGTGGGTATCCTCCGGGTGCTCCGGTTTCCTCCCACAGTCCAAAGATATGCAGGTTAGGTGTATTGGTGATCCTAAATTTTCCCTAGTGTGTGCTTGGTGTATATGTGTGTGTGTGTGTGTGTGTGGGGCCCGGGGTTTGTTCCTGCTTTGCACCCTGTACTGGCTGGGATTGGCTCCAGCAGATCCCCATGACCCTGTGTTAGGATATAGCAGGTTGGACAATGATTGACTGGATTATTAAACTCTGATTGTGTGCATGTGGCTATGTGTTAAGTAGATCACATATACTGTACTTTAGGAGTAGAGCTGGGGTGAAAAATTTCTAGGCCAGTGATGGCGAGCCTATGACATGCATGAATGGTGACACGCCAGCATTCACCAAGACCCAAGTTACCAAAGAAACTGAACAATAAAAAAAATAGCAAAAATACAAGACCCTGCACTACCCAGAGCTTGAAATGGATTCTCACCATCCGTATCAGCACATTATCTGTCATCACAGCAGCCAAACAGTTAATTTGACTTCTAACTGCTGCACTAGAAGCTCATATTCATGGGACAAGTGTGATATCTACAACTGCAGTCTCCAAAATGAGTGCACTGTCACCATTTGTGTGAAATCTGCTTTTATATTAATTTTGGGAAAATTCTTATCTCGTGATATTTTCACATACATACGGGATACGTACAACATAAAAGTTATCCCATTTTTTATTTCATTGTGCAGTTCAGAGCTTCCCTAAACAACACTGCTGCAGAGGTAAGGAAGTTATTAATTTCAAAAACTATTTTGGTATACTGTCTGCATAGAATCTGCAAAGAGCAGTGCTGACATTGTTTTCTCTCCGTGGTTACACTTCTACAAAGTTCAAGTAGTCTGCATTTCTAAGCATGTGCTGTTTTACAACCGCCCCTCCTATTCCCTCCTAAAACTAGCTTATTTTCCGCATTATACTTTTGCAAGACCCTATTCTCAGCGTTAAACAACATTAAAATGGACAAACGAAACCGACTGACAAATGAAGTTAGTGCTGCTTGCTTAGACTTGAAGTGCACAAAGTACATACTTTCAATTTCAGACTTATCTATTAAAACTCAGCAACAAAAAGCCATTTATTGATGTCAAATCGAATGCAATATGTTCCATAGTTTTTCATTTCAATTCAAAATTACTATTAAATGTAGGGTAGTTTTTTAGTGCACTATTTTTAGCCCAATTATAAGTGCACATATAATATTCTCCATTGTCAGTCACTGATTTTTCTTTTACTTTTATAATACAGTACATAGCACCACACATGATTGAGCTGTATTTTTTTAAATAAGTGAATATGTAAATAATTATTTCTCTTTTGTTTAGCGGGAATGACATACTAGTTTAGTCATTTTCAGTAATTTTGACATGCCAAGCCCAAAAGGTTCACCATCACTGTTTTAGGCAGATTCCAATCACTTTATAGTGTTGGTAAAAACACTTCACAGGGATTTTAAAGGGAGTAACATGTGCATAACCATGCAATCATTGCATATTTTCAGTCTGTTCCCAGTGACAACCCAACTATGGAAAACATCTGTAGCATGCCACTAATGAATATGAGGAGTTTAATCAATCACGTTGTAAACAACAGATATTTTTAGAGTTTTAATAAAAGCCCATTTGAAAGATGATTATATTTTTAAATAAATCAGCCTCTAGTAATACAGTTAAAGTGTATAGCTACAGTCTTATTGTCATGTTGATTTCTTAATATTATTTTACCATGTCTGTGTCATATATGCTATGCTAGTTTGAGGATTATTATTATTATTATTATTATTATTATTATTATTATTAATGTTGTTGTTGTTGTTGCCCCTAGTATTGGCACTCATGCTGTTCACTGCTGCTCCTGGTTTTTTGTTTTTTTTGTGTACTTTATTGATTCTGTTCTAACAATGAAGACCTAATAACCTTCTAATTTAGTGCCTATGAATGTTTTTGTGGAAACTACTATCCACTATACTTTACAGGGATAAACACTGATGCATAAAGTATTTATGGATGGGATTCTATTGTGTACATTTTCATAGAATACCTATCTACACTGTTGCTACATGTACAATTACAATTGCTACAATTGTGCACTTTATGGTTTTATCTTGTAACTAGCTGTGTCACCTAGCTTTGCCAGGGAAATTTTCTAACAAAATCAGCCTCAGATATAGTGCTGTTAGTTTATAGGATTTATCTGAAGTACTATGTAACTAAGTACTTTTCTCTATGCAATATTTATATATATTTATATATATATTGTCACAGACACCCAGGGACGTTGCCCCACCGGGATGCCGGAAGAAGCAGGGGACTGGAAAAGGGACAATACTTTCCCCGGAGTGCAGGAGAGCAGCCTCCCTGAACTGCATGGGAGTCATGGAGCTGGAAAGCTCAACCCTGTGGGTACGTCACGGTCACGTGACAGGAGGAAACGACGTGCTCCCGGGTTGAAGAAAAAGGACTATTTACCCTGACCCGGAAGGAATAAGGACTTGTGGACTGTTGCGCAGAAACACCTCCGGGTCAGGGAGTATAAAAGGACCATGGGAACTCACCGACAATGAGCTGAGCTGGGTGGTAGGAGGGCAACGCATCTGGGAGCTGGAGGATTGGATTATTGATTGTTTATTGTGTATTATTGGTTATTTATGAGTAGTGTGGAGTGGAGGGTGCTTAGTGCACGTAATTATTATAATAAAAAGGATTATTGTGGCACTTTTGCCAGGTGTTTGGCGTGTTTGTGTTTGGCACTACTGCCCGCTACTGCGACACTGGCGTAGTCAGCAGGATTCTCTGGCCATCTGTTGGCAGAGGACCTGAATATAAAACACATTTTGTGTACGCAGACGACCCTAAGAAGGTCCCGCTTGAACATCCGAAGGTAGAAACGCTACCGTCTACAAAGAGCGCTGCAATAGAAAGCCTGTCTATACCTCAGTACACCATGGGAAAAAAATCTGGGAGAAAGAATGAGGATCGCCCAAGGAAACAGGCCCTAGATGATGCCGCGACTACGTGGGCCTACCTGACGGGAAGTGAGGAAGACCAGGCGATGATTGAAGCTGAAAGGGCCCGTGCGTTATGACAGCAGGAAGGCTGCCAGACATCAGACACACCGGACTGCCTAAAGGAACGAGGAAAACGTCCTGTAAATATAGAGGTATGTGCTGGACAAACACCCGATGCGCCGGGACGTTATTATTCATATTTTTACGAAGTGGTCTTTTCGTTTCTGAGTCGGAGAAGTACTTCCCACCTAGGCAAGATGGCCGCGATGACGAAGAGGCTAGCCTATCTAGGAGTCGAAAACGAGGGATCCTATTCGACGAAGACAGTCATGTGACCTATCCCGGAGCAGGCTGGGAACTTCTAAAGGACTACAGTCGATCATATGACCATGAGGGTCACCTTCCATTCGCCGAAAGTGGGCACGTGATTTCCCCAGACGGATTATGGGAAGGAGAAGGTCGACAACAGTCCGGAGGTGAGGTCAGCATTTCTTCGGTGGAATCGAGCTCCCTGAAGGGGAAGGGGGAGGCAGGAGAAGCAGCGCCAGCTTTAAATAAAAGTAATGAGGCACGGGACGTGACTGAACGGTCCACCAATAAACTAGAAAAGGCGGATCGCACATATAGTGGTGGATGGCCAGCCGTTTATCCCGGCCAATACCCCCAAGCCGCCAGGTGGAGCCCTCCTTGCAGAATGGAGGTCCCCAGAAGACCAGCAGGGCATCATGGACAATGTAGTTTTTATGCGCAGCCCTGCTGGATGCCATGGGGGCCACTAGGGGACACTGCAGGGAGGAATAATGGATATTTTCCCTACGCCCCGGAAGCACACGTGGACAAGAGGAATGACGTGCTCCCGGGGTGAAAAAAAGAACTTGTACCTGACCTGGAAGTGATTAAGAGTCACATGGACTGGGGATGGAGAACACTTATGGGTCAGGAGATATAAAAGGACTGTGGGAGCTCCCAGATGGTGAGCTGAGCTGGGTGGAAGGGTGGCAACGCGTCTGGGAGTGGAGGATTGTTAATTGTTTGTGATTAGTGATTATTGTATGAGTATTGTGGAGGAGAGGGTGCTTTGCGCATTGTGGCATTTAAATAAAGTCAAGGATTGGACTTTTACCTGGTGTCTGGAGTCGTGGACAGGGGCTCAAGGGAGCGAGAGTGCCCCCTATCTACCACTATATATATATATATATATATATATATATATATATATATATATATATATATATTGTCACACACGTGTGAGTTGGAGGCAGTCAAAGAGCCTAAAGGTGAGTGAAATCTCGTGAGACAAGGGTTTATCATGTGGTGCTTACCTGACTCTCTTTCTATCTACAGAAAACCGGAAGACAAGTAAAACAGTCTCAAAATCACAAATCCAAAATGGCTGCGATGACGTCACTTCCGGTTTCCATCTGATGACGTCACTTCCGGTTCCCACTCGATTACTTCAGTCTGCTCCTGGTGACGTTGGTTCCGTGGTCCCGCCTCCAATCATCACTTCCTGCCAACCACTTCCTCCCATCATCCCATCTTCTATATAAACGCCATTTTGTTACAGCATTTCATTTATTTGTGTACTGAAAAAGTCATATTTGGATCATTCTTTTCATTTTGTCTGGACGACAATATACAGGGATGAAACCCCAAAACCTTTTCTATTTGAGAGGACTCGTTATTTATTACAATATATATATATTACCTGGGGATTACATTATTAGTTCACTGGAGTTGCTTACTCTTAAACATGCTACATACAACTGCACCTGAGTAAAACATTCCTGATGATGTGTGCTTTTCCTACTGTGAAAAGTGTCTTTTGTAAATGTAGCAAGTCTAAACACAATCCAAGATGAGACAAAAAGATGCACTCTAAGTTAAAAGCTGTAATCCTTCAA
This sequence comes from Polypterus senegalus, assembly GCF_016835505.1. Taxonomy (NCBI): domain Eukaryota; kingdom Metazoa; phylum Chordata; class Cladistia; order Polypteriformes; family Polypteridae; genus Polypterus; species Polypterus senegalus. Next base: position 101,156,355 of record NC_053157.1, on the reverse strand, counting down.
GACAACTATTGTCCAAAAGTGATTGAGAGAAATAAAACTATATGCATCTGTTGCTACCGTTAATGACATGCCACTTTTGTTGATGCACTTATTTAAACTGTGTGAGTGTTGATCAAATTGTCTGGTGCAGATGGTGGTGATGGAAATTGTTGTCCCCAAGTTGGCATTGCCACAAGGTTGCAGATAACATGAAGGGGGTGAAGTGTACATATCTATTAAATATTTTTCTTACTTGTTGAATTCCACCCAAGTACAACACTTCATCCTCCACTTCTCTCTCTCTCTCTTTACAGCTACACCCTCAGCCACAATGCCTGGCATGCATACACTTGAGGTTTATAGCATGCTTGCTAATCAAGTCTTCTCTGAGCTTTGCCAGACTTTCCTCCTTTCACTTATCTTCTGAAGATGGTCTTCATTTGCTTTAACTGACATGCCCCATTTCTCTGTGCAATTGTTTGTAAAAGCTAAGGCAAAAATGATGTGCAATACATTAGAATGTCTCACTCACTACAGTGTTCTTAATAACAAATATGGAGAAATAAAGTACTGGCTATGTCTTCAGTGCTTAGATATTTTATTTCCATGTAGCAATTAAAATAACTATTAAAGGGATATATATAATTAAATACTTCACTGATGAAAAGAAAAAAAGACTACCCTGTTTTATAATTTAATCTCTATATCTCAGCAATCTCTGAATACAATTGTGTCCTCTAATATACTAGTTACATAATACTATATAAAAAAGCCTGTACTGAGTAGCATTCATTGGTTTTATGATTTAAACAACCTTTACGAGTACAATAAAGTTATACCAGCTGTTACAGACTCAAATTAAATGTAAGTTATTATTCTATAATAGTAACAATAAGAGCAGTTCACTACTCAAAATAGTAAATCTAGAAAGTGCCCGGACTTGAACCTGCAACCAATACACTTCATGTCAAAATTTTGTCATTAGTACTATACCATGAAAGAAGTTTCTGTTTTAGCTATGTGTTCAACATTACTTGCCTCACATTTCCTGTCATCCTACATTTACATAGACTGTTGTACACATGGAACACATGTTCCAAATAACAATATATTATTTACCCTATACAACTTCAAGTACCTCACACCCAGATAAACAAACTTGATCTGAAAGAACATTTAGAACGATTTGAGCAGCGGTAGTGGGTGGATGGGATAGCAGGCTGCTTGCTGCTTGTGCTGATTGACACATTTGCAAAACAAAAGACGGTAATGGAGAGGTGTGAAGGAATTTATGGTGGCCTGGAATTACGTGTTTTTTCGTGGGTTTCATGGGTTCTAGTGTTAAGTGGAAGATAATAAGGTATAAAAAATATAACAGAGCAGTACATTGTGCTCACATCATACAGTTGAAGTGCTAGTAATGAGTGAGGGCATAAGCAGTTATTCATAAGGAAAAAAAATGTATCTTAATTAAGGTGTAGGTGGTGTGCTAAGGCTTCACATTACAAAAAAAGTCATCTAATTAGAGGTCACAGAACAGGGAAGCAGTGGTAGAAACCTGCAGATGAGTAAGTTAATAACCAGTATTGTAGTGATGGATAGTATTTACTAATTATGTTTTCTAAATAAGAAGGAATCAAGGTATAAATAGGATTACCAGGGCCCATATCAGGGAGAGTTAGTGCTAATAAGAGGGCAGTGGCATCAGGGTTCTTCAATGGAGAGGAACACATTTAAAGTACAAGCAGTGTGGGCAAAAGCACTGAGCTTAAAAGTAAAGAAGCTAAAAATAGGGTGCAGAGATTGAAAAACAATCAGCTAGGGAAGTGATAAGGGAAAAAGTAAAGTTTAGTAATTTCAAATAAAGACACAGAGTAGGTAATTAAGGTGTGAATGTATTACAGGAGCTAGCAGGTATTAAATAACTGCAGTAGTTTGTTTAAACTGATATTTAAATTTCTTCATTTTAATAATTTAAGTAAAAATAAAATTTTTATAAAAAGGGATTGAGCAGTTCAGTAATCTTAATTCAAACTCCTAAAATGAAGCCAATACAATGTAAGTCCTGTTTGAGGTGGTAGGCAGGCATGAGGAGTATCCTCTCGAAAAAAGAAAGGTTGTGATAGTGGGGGCTTAATTATTAGGGAGAATAGCATGCAGGTTTGCTCCAGAGAGTTTCATACAGTGTGTTGCCTTCTGGGTGCACAGGTAGAAGAAAAGGGTACATAGGTTGCTGGCCATATCCAGTAATCACTGCCAATGTTTGAACAAGTAGCATACATAAGGGCAGAATGTCAGTTCTGCAGTCCAAATTTAAAGAGGTGCCAGGCTGATAAGTAGAATTGGCAAGCTGATCTTCTCTGAATTCTGCCAGTGCCGTGTGCCAGTCTAGGTAAAATTAAGAACATGAGGCTCAAATCTTGGTGAAGGATAGAGGTGCATACATTGTTGGGACATTGGGACTCTTGAAACAGATGGCTCCTATTTTGCCTTGACAGGTTACATTTGAACAGAGGGGCACCAATGTTTTGAGGAAGCATATGAGTAGGTGAGTCAAGGATTGTTTAAACCAGAATGCGGGGCCAGAAATTTTAGGACAAGTCATGTTTAAAAATTCATGTGAAGGTAAGGACAGCAGTGTGGTATAAAATACACATAGAAACTTAATATCTAGCCCAAAGTTAAAGTGTAGTGCACTTTAAGAATTTCTGGCTTAAATGCTTGGAGCTTCAAAAATAAAATAAGTGTGTTGGAGTTGATCATAATTATGACAATATAACATAACAGATATCAGACTAAATAGCAGAGTAGGTGATGAATATAGCATTGATGGTTACTCATTTTAGGATGGATAAACACAAAGGAAAGGGAGGGGAGTTTATGTAAACCAGAATGATGATGAGACACATTGCAGTCAATACATTTGGATTCAGCTAGAAAACATTGGAGACAGACTAGATGCATTTTTTTAGGAGTGTGTTATAGACCACCCAATGAAGGCAATACATTCAATGTGCATTGTTTTTCTAGCATTAAAAAGGCAACTTTAATGGGGATATTGTAGTCATGGGGGATATTAACTACACAAATATTAACTGGGATAACCTTATACATAAAATACAGGAACAGGAGTATTTAGACATAATTAGTATGTTAAATCACCAATGACAGGGGAAGCCTGTCTAGATTTAGTATTTTGTAATAACTAGCAGAGGAATCAGGGTGAACTATTAGGATCACATGACAAAAATATAAAACATTTCAAAGCTGTGTGTCAGAGAACAAATACCAAGACTAAAACTGTTAAATTTAACTTTAGTAAGACAGGTTTTGAGCAGAAGTAGCAAACTCTAAAATGTATAAACTTTGAAAAGCTTTTAAAACAGCTGCCTGCTTCTGAACACTGTTTGAAAGTTGATAGTGATGAGTCCACTACAAGTCCTAAATCCTTGTCATAAGGTGTACTTTCAATTTTTAGACCTCCCATTGTGTATTCAAATCTAATGCTGCTATTGACAATATAATGGCAACTTATTCTTATGTTGATTCATCCCTGCCTGACATAACTTGTCCAGCACCACTGCATAGTCCTCCCTTCAAAGTTGCTGTCCGCAACGGCCACTTCCAAACTGTTTGCAACAGCACACAAATTCATCAAAGTGGCGGTTTGGTCTCCTCTCCTGTTTAGGTCATGCAGCCAGCGTTGAGGGCACATCAGCAGGGTTTTTGAGCTCTTTGTTGTCAACTGGCACAGCAGGGTTGTTGCGTGCTGCACTGGCAGGTGGCACAACCAGGATGTTAAGTGCTGTGCTGTCATGCAGTGCAACAGAGGTGTTCAATGCTGGTCAGTTGTGGGCAACAAGGTGAACCTCCTTGTGTGGGGATGCAGATGTTCTGGTCTTTTTGCTGCTTTCCTTTACTGAACTGGTGCTACAAACCACATTCCAGGTCTGAATCTTAACTTTTAGACTCTCCCTTCACTGCCACTTCACAACCCCTCAACAATCTGCCTTGTCCTATGCCTGTGTATTTTTGCCACTGACTACGCTTCTCACAGCTCACTTGGGAGTTGGTGGCAACTCGATCTGTCACACTTTTCCCCAGCTCCATCAGCCTGAAGCTCTTCTGGTGTCCGTGCACATGGACTAATGGACCTTAGCAGATGGAGAAGTGGTGCAGGAGCTGCAGAGGTGTCAGTCTCTCAGTTGATTCCATCCCTGTACTGCTGGTGTGAATGGCACTCCAGATTATAGATATGAACCTTTGAGACGCTCCACCACCTCCTCTGTAGAGTCAAGCAGGTTTGTTTTAGGTCTCTAATGCACTTGGCACTTTGCTGAGTCGGAACATAGGTCCTCTTCATGACCCATTTCTGACCTTAATATAGCGTTGGCGTCGAGCGCCACAATAGATGGATTTTCTGCTCTTTACATTGCTCTTTGAGGTGGCTCGCTATCCTCAAAAGGACTTTTTGACTTTTGCCACACTAGCTGGAAAATGCATGTGAGAATGTGTGGAGTTGCCATTTTTTTATAGGCACTTGTGCTATTAATAATGTAATGCCAATTTATTCTTTTGGTGACTTATCCCTGGCTGGTGTAACTTGTCCATCCCCATTGCAATATTTGCTAAAAATAGTAGAGACTCTAGCACTGACCACTGAGGGACTCCACTCTTAAAACCACCATTTCAGATAAGGTTGCTCAAACCATAACCCTCTGCTTTCTGAGTTTGAGGCAATTCCACACCCATCTACACACTACATCCTGAACTCTCACTTCTTTTAGTTTAATGCCCAACCCCTCATGTGGGATCTTATCAAATACTTTCTGAAAGTCATAATACATATTATATGCACCACTTTTATGCTATCTTTTTGTTGCTTCATTAACAGAATTCTAGAATGTTAGTTAAAAACAACCTCCCTTTTCTGAAACCATGCTGATTGTTCAGTAAAACTCCTGTTCTTGCCATATGTTGAGCAGTGTAAGATTTTTCATGGATGTTTTGATATCATTTGCTATTGTCAAACACTGGTCACCACTGATTTATACTATATCAAACTTTTATTTCAATTCTGCATGAAAACTTGATATTTAAATTTCTTGGTCATCACTACAAACTGCATGCGATAATTAACATACAAAAAGTAAATTTTTGGGGGGAGTATTCCTTTATGGGCATATTGCACACAAACAAAACAAAATTTGCACAAAAAAACCATTTATACATCAAACAAATTATCAAGTAGCATTGCAGACAGTAGGACTCAAGGGACATTAAAGACTTGATGTTATTTTGATATAATTAAGTGGATAGGATTGACAAGCTTTATTGGGCTAAGTGGTCTGTTCTCTTATACAATGATGTAGTGTTCTGCCTGCTCATCAGCAATTCTCTTAAAGGTATATACATGAAAGATTATATTTACTGAATAATTTGGTTATACTTACACACTGTCTGTTCCATAGCTTCTATAGTCAACTGCTGCTGACACAGCCACTATCAAAGCAGGAATACCATAGCCAACAAGGTAAAAGTACTTTTTCCGTGATTGTTCACTTTCAAACACTTCCACAAGCATAATGTACAGCTGTACTCCTTCCAAGAACATCCATGTGAATGCAGCCAAGAAGAAAAAATGAAGCAGTGCAGCAAACACTGCACAAATAATCTGAAAAAATATAAACAAATAAATAATTGATAACTTTTTTATACATTTAAAACATTAATTGGCAATGAGCATTTAAAGACTATAAAATTCACCACTTTTATCTTTACATAGTTTGTCACATACTGTATGTAATTAAAAGCTATAAGATACTTTTCTGCTTCATTAGCAAAAAAGTAGCTCAACACTCATTTAATTCAACTGTAACAGTCTCTCAAATTTAATTTGATATATTATCCATACCCATATTTGCAAGTCCAGCTTATTTTGTGATACAGTAGATTACTTTTTTGTCAAAGAATATTGATAACGTAAATGAAAAAATACATACCCTAAAATGTTTGACATAGCAAGATAATTATTAGGCTAACATATGCCACAACATATTAATTAATTGACCAGAGCTTATAATTTTATTTTGGCTTTTAAGTTTACCAGAAAATGCCCAAAATGGGAGGAAAGAAAAAAAAAGAAACTGCCAGCAATATGGAACTGAGATTATACAGCCTGAAAAATATCAGTAATTAATTACATATTCTAATTTTTTTTCTTCACTGGTCACTCTTTTAGTATGTGACCCTGTCAGGAACCTCTCAGCATGATCCTGAATGCCTGCTAGAAAAAGGGTTCAGATTTCTACAGTCACATGATAAGCATCTTATCAAATACTAATCTAAAAATGACAAAATCACCTCACAACAAAAATAAAGTATATGGCTAATATATGTTTTCTAAACTTATTATTTTATCACACAAAGACAGAACGATAATTACAAGGATCACGGAATTGCATGTCAGTTGTAATTGGCCATCTGACTAATTTTGTTCAACAAAATTGAATACATATGGCTAAACATGGATAGATACAAGAATATTTTAATTTTGAAAAATACAGCAAGTATGTTAAAGACATGTTCAATCAGGGCCAATACTACAAGAACTGGGAGGTACTGCAAAATGTAAATTGCTTTGCTGATTAAAAATCTAAGATTCATCCAGAATTTGATATCTTGCAAGTTGGTACATTTTTAGTTATAAGTTAGTCATGGACCCAAATTAAGATCTGTGGTGGGAGCATTTAAAAGGTAAAAATATTATCTTCCCCAAACCTCAGAACTAGTTTTGGGATGTTTCTAAAAGGCTTTCATAAAGTCAGTGGAACTGGTAGTAGAGTAAAATGCAAGGTCTTGTCTTTTGGTAGAAATAGAAGTCTGAATAACACAAAAGAAAAAGCACCTGTTGGTGGTACTGAGATGATTAACTACAAAAGGCACCTTTACTCTATATAAAATGGCTAAGAGACCTATTAGTCTGGCCCAAATGTTTGTTTTAATCCTGTTATTATACATTGATTTATTTTTAATTTCTGCCTTGCTTAATTGATTTAATTAATAACATGGAGCCACTTTCACCATGGTCACCAGACCCATGGAAACCGAGACAATCCTCATAGCCAGCCCTGTCAGTGCCAGTGGCTGCACTGAAGTCGCCCATGACCAGAGGAATGTCACCCGTGAGCACCCATCAACCACCGAGCGAAGCTGTGATTAAAATGTCTCCTTTGCCGAGATATCACTCACCGCGGCCGGAGCATACACTGAGACAACAGACAAAGCACCCAGAGAGTGCCGTAATCTGAGTCTCATAATACGCTTGTTGAAAGGAGTGACATCAGGCACCATCGGAAGAAGCCAATCCACTACAGCAGCAGCTACTCCCCGAATATGACAGCCATCAGACTGACCAGACCAATAAAAGGTGTATCCACCTACAGAGATCTTGCCAGTCCCCGGTCTGTGCACCTCAGAGGGTGCCGCCCCTGAAATGCAGAGTTTACGCAGCTCCTCCAACAGCAGAGGAAGATGATTATCTTGCCGGAGATACAAGACGTTCAATGCACCCTCCCGTATGGGCCTCCTTAAATTGGGACCCGAGTGCTGCCGTGCAGCGGGCGACACCTCAGCACCACACCAGTTCCGATCCCCAACAGACCTGACCCTATTGGCTCTCCAATGGTTTCAACTCTTTCAGAGATGGGGTTCCCAGGGGCTTTTCCCCATCCCCTTCATGATATGAGCAGCCTTCCTATGGGCGGCTGCAGCAGAGCTACTCCCAGGGAGAGCAAAAAGGAGTCCTTTCTGTAGTCTTGGAGCTTTGTGAAGTTTTTTTTACGGTGGTTGGAGTGCCAATCCTGCCACCAACTCCAATGATTTCCCTGCAAGTTGGAGGACAGCTTGCAGGGCCAGATGCAGTTTAACATCATACCTACAGTAAAAGCTATAAAATATCTAACTAAATGGATTTAATTACATACCATGTGAGATTAAATTATGCTATAAATTAAGAAACAAATTGTTCATCACAAAGCACTGCCATTTTGTCATTTTTGCTAGTCAAAATTGCTGTGTTAGGATATAGTGGGTTTGATGATGACTGACTGACTGACTTTTGCTATATATTTATATTTTCTGTTATCTTTTCTTCCACTGACATTTTTCTATTTTAGTAAATACCACATTGCTTTTAAATTTCCAAACTTTATATGAAAACTTATTGAATAAAGTAAATACAGGGTGTATTGGAGATTGTCGGGGTCTTTTTCCTACAGGTTTAGCAGGCTGAGAAAAGACATTTCCAAAAGAATTGGAAGAAGTAAGGTATCATTTGTTAGAAAGCAATAATCAAGGTGTATCAACTTCCCTGAACCGTTGGCCTCTTGATTACAAGTCAGAAAATCTTACTGCTACGCCATGGAAGCTGTTGTAACATCCTTGAACCTTTTATGAAAGTGTTTATTTGATCTTTGGACTTCGGGCTTCACACATTCTATAGCTTATGCCTACATTTTGTAACATTTATCACTAAAATATGAAAAAGTTTCTGTTTTAACAATATGTTTACACAGATTATTGTAGAAACGGAACACACATGAAATGCATGTGTTCCAAATAACAATCTTTTATTTCCGCTCTAAAACTCCAGCATTTCACTTCCAGATAATCAAACAAGGCATGAGCTGCAAGAACTTAGTGAATGTTCTGCGACGGTGGGGGATGGAATAGCAGGCTGCTTGCTGCTTATCTTAATTGGCACATTTACAGGACAAAAGACGCTGACGAAGAGGTGCGAACGTATTTAAAGTGGGCTGGATTTACGAGTTTTCTCTTAGGCTCTGGTAATTCTAGTTCTAATTCAGAGGCAGACTCAACAAAGCTGCTATAGTAGAAGAAGCTAATCATCCTGCAGTTCTCCACAAACTCTCAAATATTGTTTCTCTTATATTGCAGTACATCCAGAGAAAAATCGGACATTGTAGGCACAATTATATGCGTGCACAGTTGTGCCAGAAATATTGGATACCTCAAGCAAACACAGCTACCATAAAAATCATTTCAAAGTGTGCTACATGCAGAACATAAAATGCAAAAGCTGATGAGCAAATGGTAGAAGATTATTTGTTACCTGATCAACTGCCTTTCTCCAATGTTGGAGTTGACTATTTTGGAACTTTTCAGGTTAAAAGAGGACAAAGACTAATCAAGAGGTATGGAGTAATTTTCACCTGTCTAACAATCGGAGCTGTACACATAGAAGTTGCACACAGCTTGGATACTGATTCTTGTATCAATACCTTATGCCGATTTATTTGCAGAAGAGGACAAGTTAAAATTATGCTCTCACATAATGGAACATACTTTATTGGATCAGAAATATAGCTATGAGAAACATTAAAAACTTCAATCAAGAAAAAATTGCAATGCCATTATGAAGAAATGGATAAAATTGATTTTCAATCCACCAATATACTCTCATCAAGGCTGTTTATGGGAAAGACAAATTAAAAGTATAAAAACGATTTTCAACTTGATACTCAAGCAACAAAACACTTACTGATGAAAGTATAGAAACGGTAATGTGTGAAGTAGAATCAATTTAGAAGCTGTAACACCCAATCACTTACTGTTACTGAAGACACAATCAAACATGCCTCCTGGACTCTTTTCCAAAAATGACCAGTACATTTGAAGACACTAGAAGCAAGTTCAATACATGACAGATTTGTTTTGGAAAAGATGGTCTAAAGAGTATTTGCCAATACTGCAAGAATGTCAAAAATGGCTTACAGTTATACCTTGCTACTTCGCGGTTCACTTTTCGCGGATTCACGACTTTGCGGGTTTTTAAATATAGTAGTAGTATTTCCTAGTCTAAGAACAACAAAACAAATTCGGTGACTAAGTGCGTTGTAACACGGGCTGTGATTGGTACATGGGAAGGAGATGACAAATAACAGCTTCCCGCTTTCTAAGATCCCACAGCACCTCCCCTTGTCTCTCTGTCGTGGCCATTTCGCTTCAAGCTTTCTCGCCGAGCGGTTTACTTTACACTGTACTGTGACTTCTTCGCTGAGAAGGTGAAACTTCTGGATATGTTGAAGGAAGAGAGAATGTTCGCGGCTGTGGCTGCAGACTGGCTAAGGATCTGCAAGAGCGGTCTCAGGAATGGGACGACGATATGGTTCAATCGGTCCAATTTTGCAACAAGGTCGACGACGTCATGACCGCCTACAAGCTGCTCTTCGACCGGAAAAAGAAGCAGCGGCAGCAACTGCCGATCACAATGTTTTTGCAGCCTCGCAAAAAAGAACCAGTTCCTACTACTACTACGGATTCACCTTTGGAAACCGTGGAAGAGCTGCCCCAGGAAATGGCACCACCATCTGAAGAGATGCAAAATACAGTCATCGGCTGCACAGTAAAAGTCATCATCACCTTCATTGTCATCATTTTTACTGCACAGCATATTCATCACCATCATCACGTCATATATAGGTATGTGTACTTCGCTCTACAGTAACTGTAAACTTATCTACCGAATTCATATTGCTTAACAGTTGTCCCTGTTATTAATAGAGTAAAGGGTGGGTTGTAAACAGTATAGGGAGGGTTTAAAAACGTCCAAATACATGTTAAGTAATTAAATAAATATGGTGTCCCTACTTTGCGGAAATTCAGTTATTGTGGCCAGCCTTGGAACCTATCTCCCACGATAAATGAGGGATTACTGTACACCAAAAAGAATGTTGAACCAGGAGACATTGTTTTAATAGCAGACGATGCTGCATCATGCAGCTCTTGAGTAATGGGTCAAATAATTAAGACAATGCAGTCAGAAGATTTTATGTGTAGACCAAAACCAGCACCCTATTCAGATCCATAAATAAACTGCCTGCTTCAAGGAACAGCTAATAATTGAAATAAGAAATTATTAAATGTTTGTCTGCAGTTAAATTGCTATTAATTTAAAAAAATAATATTTAAAGTATAAGAATAGTTTGTGACTCTTTTTGAAATGAAATACAGTAATTATCGCTACTCCCCCTAAACAATTAGGGGCTGGAAATGTAAGAGGCAATCTTAGAAAGTTAGAGTTAATGTTAAATTCACATATACTGTAGTTAAGTGTCTGCTTAATTTAAATAGAATATTATTTTCTAATAGTTACATATATTTTGGTATAGTCTTTACCCCTATAAGTTAATATTAAATAGAACTTCAGCTAGACCTGTTTACTAGAGTGTTAATTAAACCAGTTTGGAAATAGTCTGACTTTTAGAAGCAGGAACTGTCAGATTAGTTTGAAAATAGAATATTGGCATAATGGCAGCACGGTGGCTCAGTGGGTAGCGCTGCTGCCTCGCAGTTAGGAGACCCGGGTTCGCTTTCCGGGTCCTCCCTGTGTGGAGTTTGCATGTTCTCCCTGTATCTGCGTGGGTTTCCTCCGGGTGCTCCGGTTTCCTCCCACAGTCCAAAGACATGCAGGTTAGGTGAACTGGCAATTCTAAATTGTCCCTAGTGTGTGTGTGTGTGTGTGTGTGTGCGCGCCCTGCGGTGGGCTGGCGCCCTGCCCGGGGTTTGTTTCCTATGTTGGTTGGGATTGGCTACAGCAGACCCCCGTGATCCTATAGTTAGGATAGAGCGGATTGTATAATGCACGGATGGATGACAAGTGAAGAACAGATGTGTACACTGTTAGGCATACTGAATTCAGCACAACATCGACAGAAACAAAATTTCTTATGCTACAAGAAACAATATTTTCCTTCTTCAGTAATTACATTGTGCATATGATAGAAAACTGGTAAAAGAAAATGCTTGAGATGAAAAAGCTTAAGGTTGCCATAACCATTTTAGTGTTAAGTTAAACTACTGTGGGAAGCTTGTTGCTTAAATTGCATATCTGGTGGGGCAATGCCTCATTGGCACTTACTGCATTACACCACAGACAGTAGGTTTTATTCATATTTTACATATAACGTAAAAGCCACAGATATAAAAACAGTTCTTATTTATTATTAACATATAGACATATAGTCATTAATTTACAGAACTCCACGACCATATCCACCATTCTTAACAAAGTGTAGAAGCCTTCTATGATTTTCCTATAGATTATGATACTGTAAAGTAATGTTGATGGTTGACCTTAATATTTCTAGACATGTGAAAAAGTAAACCTTCAGTAAGTATATTCTTTGAGTGATATAGCACAGTTTCTTTTTTTTAAATTTTGAAAATCCCTACTTAGATTAGACAAGATTACACTATCTTTGTCAACAAGGAGAAACTCAAATTTTACAAAACTCACTTTCTTAATAATTAATTACATTTAATTCTCATTTAGATATACAAATTGAAAATGCAATTCTTCTTTTAAGTAAACACCTTCAGAACATTAGTTGAATAATATTTCATCATCTTTTATTTGTTACTAACTTTGCAGGTAAATAGTTAATTAGCCACCAGAATTCACAGTCATCTAAACAGTAGTCTATCAAAAGATTTCATATTAGGAAACCCCAAAATCTTAGCATAATATTAGATTGTATATGGAGTAACCACAACATTTTAACCATCAAGTATATCATCCGTTCATTGTCTCAAAACAGCTAAGTTTAATCATAGGTTTGCTAATGACTGTAAGCTTTTGGTGATACTGGCCACAGAAAATGCACACTTACCTTATACCTAGCTAATTTAGAATCATTATTTAACATAAACCAAAAAAAAAAAAAAGAAAGATAAACAACACAAATAAATCCATTAGGAAAACATGAAAATACAAACAGTGACTGGACCAGTTTTGAAAGCAAATCTGAATTAATGAGACATCTGCAACCACGTATGCTTTGCCCATAGATATAATTTAAACATATTTATTGCATGTTATTGTCCTTAATTGTTTCAAAATGACCACTATTAGGTCTAAAGTTAAAGAAATAAGACATAGACATACTTGCTCTTACGAATTAAGGGCAGGTTTCAAATTGGCCAATAGTTTTCTTTTTTGGCCCATTTGCAGCATGGTAACAGCCACAACTGTATAATTGATATTCAATTTTTTCCAATGCAAAGAAAGGCCATCATCATTGGTTTTTTTAGTTTTATATGAATTTTTTGATAATACTGATTATTACATTCTACTACATAGCCATGAGAGTTTTAGCTTCGACTTTCACGGCTTCACTCTATCGCGGATTTTATATGTAAGCATAACTAAATATATAACGCGGATTTTTCGCTGTTTCGCGGGTGCTGCGGACAATGGGTCTTTTTACTTCCTGTACATGATTCCTCAGTTGGTTTGCCCAGTTGATTTCATACAAGGGATGCTATTGGCGGATGACTGAGAAGCTAACCAATCAGAGCACGCAGTTAAGTTCGTGTGTGCTGAATGCGGTGTTAACCAGGAAGTCTCGTCTCACTCATTCAGCATCAACGTGTTTCGCTGTGTAAAGAGTTAGCTTTTGTGCTCTTTTGTGTTTATCTTTGTGCATAGTCAAGCCCTTCATTATGGCTCCAAAACGATCTGCTCTTGCTACTGCTTCAGGGGCCGTGCCCAAGCGCCAGCTGAAGATGTTAACGATTGCCGAAAAGGTAAACATTTTGGATTTGTTGAAGGAAGGGAAAAGCTACACCGCTGTAGGACGCCATTACAGCTTCAATGAGGCTACAATTCTTTTTATTTTAAAAGTAGGAAAGGAATATAAGATCTACGGCCGCAGTGTCCTTTTAACCAGGGTGCAAAACGAGTTGTAAGAGGATGTAATAAGGCAGTAGTCTGGATGGAATATGCTTTACGGATTTGGATTGAAGACTGCCAGAAGAAGGACAACGGCAGTGCTACACAATCGCCTAAAGAGGCTCCTTTGGAAGGGCTGTAACGCTCTCCTTTGTTGTGCAGTAAAACTAAACTCATTGTTATTGGACAAGTCATTGTGTCATTCTTGGTGAGTAACCATAATTAATTTTCTACTTACAGTACTTAGTACATGTACGTACGTTTAGTGTCACTGTACACACATTTACTGTATACAATTTTTTTTGCATTGTACGTATTTATTGCTGGTGGCCTGTCTATCGTAATGGCTGTAACATATGTGATATCGGAGACACTCGATATCTTTAAAATAATATTTAGGTTTTACTGTATATAAACAGTGTGTTTACATACATAATTTCAATGAATCTTACCTAATATCTAAGAGAATACAAAGGGATTATGCTGTATAACTGTGCGGGGAATATTTATAAACAGTGTGGGAGAGTTTATAAGGGCTTAAAATATATAAAAATAACCATACAAACATATGGTTTCTACTTCGTGGATTTTCACCTATCGTGGGGGTGTCTGGAACGCAACGCCCGCGATCGAGGAGGGATTACTGTAGTTATTCAACACAGAATAAGACCATATTGTCTACAAGAACAAATTCCGTTATTTAAAATGAACAATTATAATGCAATATAACAATTAAAATAATGATTAATTCTATGCAAGATCAAGCAGTAAATAATACATTTACTAATATTACTTGCAGAATATGATAATTTTGGCAAATATTAAAAAAGGTTTTTGAATTTCTTTTTTATTAAATTTAATAAAACACCTCTCCTGGTTATTCAGCTTGTCTTACCGGTTGATCAGCACGATTGATGCCAATGAGGAACAATAGTTCAGCCATGAACAGACTTATACACAAATTCTTGTGAATAGTATTTCGATCGCTCTGAAGGCCTTGGAAAAAGCTAAAAGTAAAAATGCACAACAGCAGGCAGACAAGTGAAAGCAGGATTCCCACCCAAGTAATAACATCCAAGAGAAGATCATGGACAGGATCCATATTCTGTGAAAAGAAAAAGAGAGTACATGTAAGACATAATTCCACTTCCATGAATTCCACTTCAAATAAGTTTGTCTAATATGCAAAGGGGCTTAAGGTAGTGACAAGCCTTTTTTAATCAAACAATATACACACTCATTGAGAAAGTACTAACAATTTAAAAATATGTTTCATTTAATAAAAGCTTTAAAAAGTCTTTTTCTTGTTGAAAAACTAAACAAGTCTTATGATATAGACTAGTGAGGGAAGAGGGTGTGGAAAAATAATAAATTATATTAAACTGTGTCACACTAAAATTAAAATCATACAAGTTTACATTGCAAAACATTGAAGGTTTAACAAACTCCCATCTATAAAAGTCATCAAACACTCCCTTTATTCCTGTGGCATATGCCATTCCACTCTACCTGTCCATTTTACATTCAGAATCTATTAAAGACACAAAAGGGGAACAAAATAATTAGTGTACACCACATGCTCATATAGTTAAAGATGCCAGGCATAGTGGTTAAACTTCTCCTTTTAAATTGCATCCCCAAATTCAAAGAAGTTGCCACAAACATAAGTCTATCCAACTTTCAGTTTCTGACCTTGCCTCTGTAAATTCAGACAGTCAGTGTCTAACTTGTTTAGTCCCGAAAAGGGTCACAGGGTGTGCTGGAGCCTATCACAAAAAGTATAGGACGCAAGGTAGGAACACAACTTGGACAGGGTACCAGTGCACTGCAGGGTAAACACACACACACTCCCCAACCACACGCTACAAACAATTTAGTACTGCCACTCCACCTATCCTGCATGTCTTTGGTCTATGAAAGGAAATTGTAGCACCTAGAGGAAACCCACACAGACACAGGAAGAACATGCAAATTCCACACAGGGAGGACCCAATACATGAACTGTAGTCTCCTTACTGCGAGGCAGCAGCACTTCCATTGCACCACTGTCTCACCCTCTTTTGTAAAGTACAATTTTAATTTTAAAATTTCCAAGCATCAATTAAAGGAGATACTGAATTTCCTTTCATCATGGCATTATATGCTTCTTTAATCTTTATATGCTTGCAACTTGACTCTGATGATGAGGGACAAATTAAATAAAGTTTACATTAAGCATTGGATATAAAGGAGCTTAATTGTGTTTGATTTTCTGACTAAAATTATCCATTTAATCGATTGATTGATGAATGATATTTATGAAGATAAATAAGTGCTATTTTTTACTGATGTCACCTTTAACTAATACAATCTGTGTTAAATAGCATTGCCCTGGGATTATGTAAAAGCTTCACTGTAAATTTTACTTTACACCTGTCTGATTAGGTTAATAAATATAATGTGTACTATACTTAATTGTTTTGTATTATGTTAAGAGTTGTCAAAAGAATAAAGCCAGTGTTAAGTAAGAATAACCCAGCTAGTATATGAGTATAGTATGAAATATGAAAAGAAGCAAAAGAAGAAGAAAACCTAAAACTGGCTGTAACAACACAACTTTGGATTAGAATACCAGCATTCTTTTCATTTGTTTGAGGAATAAGATGCTGAATACAAAGACCTATCATGGTGCTACATGTTTGTTTTTAGATCAACTAATAAATAATATACTTTTTACTCAATTAATTTCAATAGCACTTGAAAATTTATCAAGAAGCATTATAAAATCAGAACATTAGAACAATCTAGACAAGAACAGGACAATCAGTCTAACAAAGCTTGCCAGTCATATCCACTTAGTTCACCTAAAAAAGCATCAAGCTGAGTTTTGAAAGTCCCTAAAGTCCTATTGTCTACCATACTACTTGGTAGCTTATTCCAAGTGTCTGTGATTCTCGGTGTAAATAAAAATCTCCTCTTGATCAACTGTACTAATTCCCTTCATAATTTATAACACTTCAACTGTTTCACCTCTTAATATTCTTTTACTTAAAGTAAAAAGGTTCAGCTCTTTTAATCTGTCTTCATAATTCATACCTTGTGGCCCTGGAATGATCCTACTCACTCTTTTCAGGACCTTTTTTAGCACTGCTATATCATTTTTGTAGCCTGAAGACCAAAACTGTGCACAGTACTCTAGATGAGGCCTCAGCTGTGAATTATAAAGCTTGAGTATAACCTCCTTGGACTTGTACTCTACGTTCTGTTAGCCTTCTTAATGGCTTCTGAACACTGTCTGAAGTTGATGGCACAGAGTCCACTACAACTGCTAAATCCTTCTCATAAGGTGTACTTTCGATTTTCTGACCTCCCAGAGTTTATTCAAGCCTAACATTTTTACTTCCTACATGTAATACTTTACATTTACTGACATTAAATTTCATCTGCCACAAATCTGCTCAACCCTGTATGCTGTCCAAGTCCCTCTGTAGTGATTCAATGGATTTCAGATCTGCAAATCCATCTATCTTAGTACCTTCTACAACATTAACCAGTTTTTTACTTATATTCCTATCCAAATCATTTGTATCTATTAAATATAGAAGCAGCCCTAGCACTGACCCCTAACACCACTCCTAACATCAGCCAATTCTAATTAGGTTTCTCGCACCATAACTGTCTACTTCCTGTGTCTGAGCCAATTTTGCAGCCATTTACAAACATTACCATGAATTTCTACTTCTTCTAGTTTGATGTCCAACATCTGATGTGGCACCATATCAAATATGTTCTGAAAGTCCAAATAAATCCTGTCATATGCTCCCCTTTGATCATACCATTTTCTTGCTTCCAAATAAAATTCCAGCATGTTAGTAAAACATGACCACCCTCTTCTGAACCTATGCTGACTGTTCAGTAAAACTCCATGCATTGCTTAATCTTATCCTTATTAATTCCTTCCATTAATTTTTCTGTGATGCACATTAAGCTTACTCTATAGTTGCTTGGATCTGCCCGATCACCCTTTTTATATAATGGGATAATATTTGCTATTTCCCAGTCCTTCAGAATTTCTCAGTGCACAATGACTTCCTAAAAATATGTGTCAAGGATTTATATATGTACTTGCTAACCTCCTTAAGAACTCAAGGGTAAATATTATCTGGTGCTGGTAATTTGTTTGATTTCAGCCAATTTAATCTAATCAGTACTTCTCCCTCTACAATTTCTAAATCACTCAGTACATCCTTAATAGTCAATTTTACCAGTGGGTGGTTGCCAACTTCCTCAATTGTGAAGACATCAGAAAAATGTGAATTTAAAGCATCTGCTATTTCACTGTATTTTTAATTCCCTCTTACTATTCCCGATGCACTTAACCATCTCCTTGACTGTTCTTTTACTACTAAAGCGCTGAAAAAATCTCTAGGGGTTGTCTTTCACCTTATCTGCTAGCTTCCTCTATAACTGTATTTTAGCCTCCCTAACATCCTTTTTAACGGTGCCAAATTGCAATAAATAACACCAGAGACAATATGTCATAACTTTGCGCAGTGTGGGCAATGTGAAAATAGTTATGAAAATGTTTAATTAAAAAATAACTTAACTTTAATAGGTGTGAAATAAACTGGGATCATCAGTTTCAACTACATTTACACTTACAATGACAACATCATCAGCATAGTGCTGTTTCTCTGTGAAAGACCACTCATTAATCTCCTTGTGCCCCTGATGTGCCCCAGGGCTAACAAGATTGCATAAAGACTATGTTATCATTAGTGTTGATTAGCACAATTCAGCAAAGCACATTAGGTAGTGGATACAATGTATTAGCCAGTGACCTTGTTTGTTAAATATTATCTTGGAAATTTGCTGTGTGGCATGCTTAAACAAACATTTTTCCCAGTGCTCCATGATGCTTTGTGAGGCCACCATAACATCACAGAGGTTTAGTGGCCATGCACAGAAGTTTCAGACATGCATACTGTATTATTGCAGATTTGCTTCGGGCACGTGTTAAATCACAACCTGATTAGTACTTCTGCTTTCCAGTCTGCATGGGTAAAAAAAAAAAATCATTGTGCAGGGGCAGTGCCACGTGGTTAATGTGCATACATAATTAGCCATGTGCTGCACATACAATCCAAAATATGCCTTAAAGGAGACCTTGTCCTCCTTGAAAAAGAAAACACATGTGACCCTGTAATAAAATAATAATAATAATGAAAGGTTTATTACTGTTCATAAGTTTATATATCATCTTCATTGACAAAAAGTGCAAAGCATTTGCACAGATTGGAAACAAAAGAGTTATTCCAGCGGTGCCTACAGCCACAACTTCAAACAGTGGAACGAGACAGTCACCGAGATTGAAATTCTGAAAGTGCAAAGATAAATAGCTTTCTTTTTTACTTGTTACTAGTTTGTGGCCATTTATTGTATTTTGTTTGTGGTTATCGCTTTACCTGCATCTTTTGTTGTTTAAGGCACGTTGGCTCAGTGGTTAGCACTGCTGCCTTATAGCTCAGATCACTTTTCTGTCTACAATAATTGGTCCAGCATAGCTGGTAGATGCCTTCTTGTTCTTCAGGAACAAATGAAACCTCATTGCAACATTATAATTCATGATCAAAAGGAAGTGTGAATATAACTAAGGGCTCAGCTAGTAACTTTACCCAAAAACTAGCAATTACATAACAGCACCATTAGCAAAATGTCTCCCAACACTACTTTAACACAAAATAAATGAATCATGGGTTGACCAAGCCATTGAGCCAGAGTTTTTGTCATTTTCACCTTGGTTTCACAGACTACTTGTAGGTTAATGGAATGAAAAATGCTTATTGCGTGGACAAATTGTGAATGCATTTGATAGTCTGCCAGGTTGCCAACTTTGCAAGGCTGATAGTCCAGGTAAACCTTCTGGTATCCCATGCTTTACATAAATGGGGTGGAGGGTGAGGCCCAGGAGGACCAGAGGAGGGCTTGTGCCTCCTCCAGACCATGAGGGGGCATCCACCCTGGTTGTGTTGGGGGCCTCGGGTAAAGGGTTTGGAAGCCCAGCCGTGTAGGGACCCGTGGCCACCGCCAGGCGGAGCCCCGGTGCCTGAATATCCCTGGAGCCCAGCACTTCCGCTACACCGGGAAGTGCTGGGGGGAAGACGACAGGGGACACCCGGAGGATGGAGCTAGAGAAAGGAGGGGAGGTGGCCAAGAGAGAGGCACAAAGACTGTGAGACCTGGACATTGGGGGAACAGTGCAGGAGGCACTGGGGTTTTTGTACATGTCAAAAACTGTAAATAGTATTGTATAATAAACAGTGTGTGGTGGAATAATGATGTCCGTCTGTGTGTGTCCGGGTTCAAGTCCACAGTGGCGTAGTCGGCAGGATGCTCCACCTGGGTCGAGGTGGGGACCTGCAGTAAAAACAAATATTTCTGTGGACAGCCCGGCGCAGCAGCGGACCCCACACACTCGCCGGTTAGCGGCCCGTGCACAACCCCGCGGGAGCGGTTTACCCCAGGAACCGTTGCCGGACCGCAGAATGGCCATCCCCGGGTGCGGAGGAACGAGAACGGGCATCGCCAGAGTGCAGCGGGCTCCGAGAGTCACGCTGTCTGGACGGATGGCCAGGACGGCATGGCGACACAGAAGGCCACACCGAGGCAGGGGCCTCGGAGTGACGGGAACCGGGAGGTGAGTGCCCTGCCCTGCAGTAATCAGCCTTTCGGGGTCAGACATACCTTGCTTTTCACAGGGAGGGGCGACCAGGATCCGCGTCCGTGGCAGGAGCACGCCGGTCCACGGGCTGCCGGCAGCGTGACGGCGGCAGCAGTGGAGGCTGCGAAATCGGAGCTGCTGCAGCTCGAAACTGCGCAGCAGCTGCGAGGGTGCCAGGAGGCACGCCACTGCATCCAGAGAGGGGGAGAGAAGATGGCCGCGGGCCGGATGTCTCGGCCGCTGACAGGCATGGGATTGGCCGGTGTGTCTTGTGTGCCCGCCAATGACGGTACAGAGGCGGAACCAAGGAACGCCAGTCTCGTGCCGAAAAGAGACCCGATTGGGCCAGAGGTAGTGGCCCACAGGAGGCAGATGACGGGTGCGGATGACAGACAGGTAAGCCCACCGACGTCTGCCTTCCTGTTTTCACCAGCGGCTCTGCGCGAGCCGGAAGAGTCCCTTCGGTCCGCAGAGTCACCTCTGTTACAGATGCTGAGTGCTCTGGTCGTCCAGCTGGAGCAGCTGAAGGGGAAGGCGGTCGCATCGGGGAAGACGCCGTGTGACACGGAGGATCAGCGCAACGCTGGAGCCTTTGGCCGACAGAGTACCGCGGGGAAGGTAGGTCTTGCCGTCCCCGTAAAGCATAAGGGGGGATTCGCCGAAAATGGCTGTGACTTTGCTAAGGAGGACCGGCATCAAGTAAGCGATTCCCCAACAGCGGACGCGGCGGTGCAGACGGCCGGCGGAGCGAGGAGAGCGAGTATGCAGGGGCTGGCAGGACAGGGGCTGTTGAGTGCCCTGGGTCCTAGCGCCCTGCGCTCCAAGCCCGCGGCAGTCTCCCGTCGCTCTGCAGGGACGCAGACGGGGCTGGATTTGAGCTGTCACCATGCTCAGACCCAGACTGTCAATGCGTCCAAGAGAAGAGGGAGGAACCGAGGGGTGAATGCCGGTTCCTCCGATAGGAGGGGACGCGGCGCTGGGTGCATGAGTCCGGTGAAGGGCCGTCCTCTGCAGAGGCAGAGGGAAACCCCTGGGTGGCTGGATTAGCCACCTGCGAGAGCGGTTCCGTTAACACCGAGAGGATGGGCATGGAACCTGCGGCAGAGGAGCCAAGCAGGCATGTCGCGGGCTGTCGGTAGGGGGGGAGCGCTGCCGGTACAGAAACCAGTGGGACGCTCGGTGCGAGTGTCCCGGCAGTGCTTCTGGCCCTCCCTTTTGTCTTTCCACAGGAAGAAGCCCCTACGAGCGCTGGGACCGACGCCGTTTGCAACCTGCCCTCCTGGAACGGGCCGCTCCGCGGGAGAACTCCCCACCGGGAGGCCAATGGTGCCCCAGCTGGCGGGGAGGTGGAAAGGGCGAGAGCAGCGCAGACCAGAGGGGCGTTGGCGTCGGAGGGGGTGCCGAAATAAGATGTCCCAGGGTGCCGTGCTGGACCCTGGGGACATAGTAGGACCCTCTCTGGGGACATGCTGCCCTTTCGGCAAGTGCTGCTCGGACCAACATGTCTTCGCTAGCGGTGGGGCATTGTGTTTTTCCAATGTGCACAGAAATATAAAAAATATACTGAAATGCTGAATTAATATTGTATTCTGAAATTTTATTTCACATTCAATTTAGACCCCACCAATAAGTTTGTCTTGTCTGTCAAAAACATCATCAAT
This sequence comes from Polypterus senegalus, assembly GCF_016835505.1. Lineage (NCBI taxonomy): Eukaryota > Metazoa > Chordata > Cladistia > Polypteriformes > Polypteridae > Polypterus > Polypterus senegalus. Next base: position 101,134,262 of record NC_053157.1, on the reverse strand, counting down.
TTGACCTTAAGGGTTATTCTGAAGTGCAGTATATCCTTTGCAGTGTCATATATCTTTAGTTGATTACAGAGGTAGTGGAATGGTTTACCTTGTGCTCACCTTTTTTTAAGCCAATAATGTATGCATTAATTATTTATTACCTTATAAGCCATGGTAAACAACAAGAAAAGATGATTAACTTTTTGGTATTCCTGCATTCAGTGCTGTTGCTTTACAGTCAACTTTATTGTTTACCTTCCTTACTTTACAGACTATCTGAACTATTTTGCATTATTCCCCATTACTGGGTGTGTGCATGGTAAAGCCAGGTTAATACCGGACATATTGGTCCTGCTCACACAAGCAGTATGGAAAAATTTAAGTCAGAAGGAATTGCTGCGTGATGTGCACTGGGCAGAAGCCGATTATGTTGGTGCCAGAATTATGAATGGAGAGCTGAATATGATGCAACAGGTTGTCAAGGCACATGGAAGACATGCAGAAATATTTATAGTACATTTGTTCATCATGCAGTTCACCCAATTACAAGAATATTATATTTGCCTTCTCTTCAACACATTTGGTTATAAGGTTTAACTCGACACCTTCTTCTTTTTTAATCCTCTTATAACCAGCAATTATTGGCACAACACTTCTCCATCAAAAGAGTCCCACTTCTTCTACTGTGAAATTGTTAGGAATGCAACATTAACTAAACACTGTCACTTACTGACTAGGAAAATGTCAACAAGCCAATCAAGCATTTTAATATGCAAGTATAAATACATTTTAGTCATCAATGTACTTGAAGAATTGGGTCTTTTGTTTTTATCAATTTGTTTTTGATTAGGAAAGTATTGCATGTACCAAAAATCCTACCCATCTGATAGTCTCTCAGGCTTTGCATATCTATAGTTTAGTTGTCTGGATTAAAAACTCATAGTCTCAGGTGACTGGACTACTGATTTGTCAACCCCTTCCTATTGTTAACAAAAGCAGCTTTGCTATGGCTAGGTGCCTTTATTGCAATAAGAGTTCAGTCAATTCTGATTGCTTTACAAAAACCAGACACTAACGAAACTTGCCTTTTTATTTTGCTCTGTACACCCACACAATTTGGAAACTGTATGTAGAGCTTAGTCAGTCAGTTTATGACTTCCAGCACGGCAGAGATATCCTTAACACTAGAATTACCAGAGCCTACGAAAAAACTTGTAGATCTGTCCCACCTTAAAATGCTTTGCACCTCTCTGTCAGCGTCTTTTGTCTTCTAAATGTGTGGATAAGCAGCAAACAGCAAGCAGCCTACTATCACATCCCCCCACCCCGCACAGTTGTCTCAGCTCGAGTTTGTTTACCTGTGTGTCAGTTGCTTAGAGTTGTATAGAATGAGAAGTCAAGCAAAATGACAGCTTTTATAAATACTATATTGTTATTTGGAACACTTGCATTTCATGTGTGTTCCGTGTCTACAACAATCTATGTACAGTAAACACATCGTTAAAACAGAAACGTTTTTCATGTTTTGGTAATAATTGACAAAATGTAGACATGAAGTATATAATGTGTGAATCCTGAATTCCAAATATCAAAGAAACACTTTCACAAAAGGTACAAAAATAACAGAACAAATGCACTTTTATTCAAAAATATAACTGCAGAAAAACAGCCCCCATTTATCTGCGACATTGACATGCATTTGCTCCGACAGCTTTGGTGGCACAACGGTATCAGCTATTGACTGGTGTGGACTATGGCCGGCCATTCATCCAGGCCAATACCCCAAGGCCACCAGGTGGAGCCCTCCCTGCAGCATGGAGGTGCCCTGAATGCAGGCAGGGAATTATGGACAATGGGATTTTTATCCCCAGCTCTGCTGGATACCTCGGGGGGCGCTAGAAGGCACTCCAGGGAGGAACAACGATGGTTTTCTCTACAACCCGGCAGTGCGTCTTAGTCACATGGAGAGAGGAAATGACGTGCTTCCAGGTTGAAGAAGAGGAGTTTTTATCTGAGGATTGCATTAGAGATCAAGTCTGTCCTCTTTTTTATTAGAAATGATGATGGACAGGTTGACTGACAAGATTAGACAGGAGTCCCCATGGACTATGATGTTTGCTGATGACATTGTTATCTGTAGAGAGAGTAGGGAGCAAGTCAAGGAGACACCGGACAGGTGGAGATATGCTCTAGAGAGGAGAGGAATGAAGGTCAGTAGGAACAAGACAGAATACATGTGTGTGAATGATAGGAAGGTCAGTGGAATGGTGAGGATGCAGGGAGTAGAGTTGGCGAAGGTGGATGAGTTTAAATACTTGGAACCAACAGTAGAGAGTAATGGGGATTGTGGAACAGAAGTGAAAAAAGGGACAGCAGCCAGGGTGGAATGGGAGGAGAAGAGTGTCAGGAGCAATTTGTGACAGACGGGTATCAGCAAGAGTCAAAGGTAAGGTCTACAGGACGGTAGTTAGACCAGCTATGTTATATGGGTTGGAGACAGTGGCACTGACCAGAAAGCAGGAGACAGAGCTGGAGGTGGTGGAGTTAAAGATTTGCATCGGGTGTGACGAGCATGGATAGGATTAGAAATGAGTACATAGGTGGGTCAGCTCAAGTTGGATGGTTGGGAGACAAAGTTAGAGAGGTGAGATTGTGCTGGTTTGGACATGTGCAGAGGAGTGATGCTGGGTATATTGTGAGAAGGATGCTAAGGATAGAGCTGCCAGGAAAGAGGAAAAGAGGAAGGCCTAAGCGAAGGTTTATGGATGTGGTGAGAGAGGACATGTAGGTGATGAGTGTAACAGAACAAGATGCAAAGGACAGAAAGATATGGAAGATGATCCACTGTGGCAACCCCTAACTGGAGTAGCCGAAAGAATAAGACCAGCTGTTAATCAACATGGTTTCTAGATTTGCAAAAAGCACAAAATTAACCATGGTAGTAAAATAAAAGCACAATGTACCAGGGCTGTTTCAAGTTATTTGAAAACATAATAAATATTGTACTTGGTAACACACATAATGTCATCCTTCAAAACCTCATAAACAACAGACTTACTGGAACAAAAGATCATCAGTTATATCTTGGAGTTAAATTGAATGATATCTCTTTCCGTTATAATTGTACTTCGGGAGTAGTATTCCCTTTATACTGTAAAATATTGTACTCTACACATGGTGCTATATAACCTAACATTCTGCACCCTTCTCAATGGCTTATGAACACTACATAACAGTTGAGAGTGTCAAGTCAAATGGAACTCCTAAATCCTTTGCTTTATTACTATCCAAAACATTTATATACATTAAAAATAGCAGCTGCCCTATCACACACCTCTGTGAGACAGCACTCTTAAAATCAGCCAATTCTGATAGGGTTCCTTGCACCATAACCCTCTGCTCCCTGTGTCTGAGCCAATTTTGCACCCATCTACACAATACACTCTGGACTCTCATTTTTTTTTAGTTTGATGCCCAACCTATCAAGTGGCACCCTATCAAAAGCTTTTTGAAAGTTAGGATATATAATTTCACATGCTCCACTTTGATGAATTTCAGCATCTTAGTAAAACGTGGCCTCCCTCTTCTGAACCCATGTTTAGTAAAACTGTTCTTTTCTTTTCCTTAATTATTCCTTCCATTAATTTATCTGTGATGTAAGTTAAGCTTACTGGGCTATAGTTGCTTGGATCTGCATGATCACCCTTTTTATATAACAGGATACTTGCCAGGTTCGCTTCCTGGGTCCTCCCTGCATGGAGTTTGCATGTTCTCCCCATGTCTGCGTGGGTTTCCTCCAGGTACTCCGGTTTCCTCCCACAGTCCAAAGACATGCAGGTGAGGTGCATTGGCAATTCTAAATTGTCCCTAGTGTGTGCTTGGTGTGCAGGTGTGTGTGTGTGTGACCTGCAGTGGGCTGGCATCCTGCCTTGTGCCCTGTGTTGGCTGGGATTGGCTCCAGCAGACCCCCGTGACCCTGTAGTTAGGATATAGCTGGCTGGATAATGGACGGATGGATATTTGCCAATTTCCAGTCCTTTGGAATTTCCCCAGTGCACAGTGGCTTTCTAAAAAATATACATCAAGGGTTTATATTTGTACTTGCTAACCTCCTTAAGAACTTGAGGATAAATATTATCTGGTCTTGGTGATGTGTTTTATTAAAGCCTATTTAATCTAAACAGTACCTCTCCCTCCACAATTTTCACATCACTCAATACTCCTAAGTAGTCCCTTTTATTGCTGGGAGATTATCCAAATCCTCACATGTGAAGACTTTAGAAAAATGTAAGTTTAGAGCATGGGATGTTGATAAGGTTGTTGGTCAAGTTCATGAGGCAGCATTAATGCCCCATATTGCGAGAGGCTGGGTGAGAAATATTGGGCCCTCCCACTAAAGACAGCAAAGCCAGAACCTAAGGCCAAAGGAGCACTACCCTATGCACAGCAAAAAGACCACTCCACTCAAACATTTACTGCTACAGATGTAGGCCACCTCATGTCCAACATCCCACAACTCAAGGAACCCATGAACTGCAAATGGGTTATGAGAAAAAGACAGGCTGAAGTAGCCATTGCTAACCCTATCTCTGTCCCTTTTTCAGGGGCAGCTAAGGTAGATGGACCACTGTCAGTATGATTTTTGACTCTGGAATCAACATTACCCTTATAGCATGCCAATATATCCCATGGCAACAGTATAATGGAAAAAGGGCCATCATTACCTGCATTCAAGTTGAGAATATCTTCGAAGTGATAAAATAAGCTGTCTCAATGATCACAGGCCTATTCCTCTTACATCAGTTTTAATGAAAATATTTGAAAGACTAGTTCTAAAGTCTGTTACTGCTACTGATCTTGACACTCTTCAGTTTGCATATTGAACAAATAGATCTTTCACTTTGTGCTGCAACATCTGGACTGTAAACAGTCTTATGCTTCAGAATACCACAATACTGTTTGTTGTCGTTAGTTCAGCTTTTAACACCATTGCCCAGGAGCTATTATTAATTAAAAGTCTACAGTCCGTTCTGAATCCTTCCATCAGTCAATGGATTTACAGTTTTTTGATAAACCAGAAACAATACGATCATGTGGGCTCCCACCTCTCAGACTGTCTCTATATAGTCACATAGTGAGAACATTGAGAAGGTTGTTGACTGCACTACTGACTACATCAACTTCTGTATGGACACTGTAGTTCCAGTAAGAACAGTACGCTGCTATGCTAACAACAAGCCATGGATTACAAGTGACATCAAGGGCCTTTTGAACCAGAAGAAAAGGGCTTTTAAAGGCGGTGATCAGCATGAGCTCAAGCGCGTGCAGAAGGAACTCTGAGTCCAGCTCAGGACAGCAAAGGACCAGTACAGGAGAAAGCTGGAGCAGAAGATGCAGAATAACAGCACGAAGTGTGGGATGGGATGAAGATCATCACTGGCTGCAGCTCGAAGCAGGGTGCCACCATCGAGAGAGACATGGAGAGAGCAAACCAGATGAACAACTTTTTTAACAGGTTTGACCACCCTAACCCACTCTTACATTGGAGTACTGCACCCTCCACCCATCCTTCTGCTGATACCAGCATAGGAGAGACATCCCCTCCCACAATTACAGCAGCCCAGGTGAGCAGAGAGCTCAGGAGCCTTCGTGCCAGCAAAGCAGTGGGTCCAGATGGAGTATCACTATGACTGCTGAAGGCCTGTGTGCTGGAGCTGGGGAGTCCTCCACAGTGCATCTTCAGCCTGAGCCTGGAACAGGGGAGAGTCCCGAGGCTTTGGAAAACATCGTGCATCACCCCGTCCCAAAGATATCATGTCCTAGTGAGCTGAATGACTTCCAGCCTGTCGTTCTGATGTCACATCTGATGAAGACCATGGAGCGGCTGCTGCTTCACCACCTGATGCCACAGGTCCACCATGCCCTCGACTCTCTGCAGTTCGCATACCAGGAGAAGTGGGAGCGGAGGATGCCATCATCTATATGCTATACCGATCCCTCTCCCACTTGGACAGAGGCAGTGGTGCTGTAAGAATTATGTTTCTGGACTTCTCTAGCGCCTTCAACACCATCAAACCTCTTCTCCTTAAGGACAAGCTGACAGAGATGGGAGTAGATTCAAACCAGGTGGTATAGATCATGGACTGTCTTACAGACAGACCTCAGTATGTGCATCTCGGAATCTTCAGGCCTGACATTGTGGTCAGCAACACAGGAATGCCGCAGGGGACTGTACTTTCTCCAGTCCTATTCAGCCTATATACATTGGACTTCCAGTACAACTCGGAGTCCTGCCACGTGCAAAAGTTCGCTGATGGCACTGTTATCGTGGGCTGCATCAGGATTGGGCAGGAGGAAGAGTATAGGAACCTAATCAAGGTCTTTGTTAAATGGTGTGACTCAAACCACTTACACCTGAACACTAGCAAAACCAAGGAGCTGGTGGTGGATTTTAGGAGACCCAGGCCTCTCCTGGACCCCGTGATTATCAGTGGTGACTCTGTGCAGATGGTACAGACCTATAAATACCTGGGAGTGCAGCTAGATAATAAATTGGACTGGACTGCCAATACTGATGCTCTGTGCAAGAGAGGACAGAGCTGACTATACTTCCTTAGAAGACTGGCATCCTTCAAAATCTGCAATAAGATGTGGCAGATGTTCTATCGGAGGGTTGTGGCGAGTGCCCTCTTCTACGCGGTGGTGTGCTGGGAAGGCAGCATAAAGAAGAAGGACGTCTCACTCCTGGGCAAACTGGTGAGGAAGGCAGGCTCTATTGTAGGCATGGAGCTGGACAGTTTGACATCCGTGGCAGAGCGACGATCGCAGAGCAGGCTCTTGTCAATCATGGGGAATCCACTGCATCCACTGAACAGTATCCAGACAGAGGAGCAGCTTCAGCGACAGACTGCTGTCACTGTCCTGCTCCACTGACAGACTGAGGAGATCGTTCCTCCCCCACACTATGCGATTCTTCAATTCCACCGTGGGGGGTAAACATTAACATTATACAAAGTTATTGTCTGTTTTACCTGCATTTATATCGCTCGTAAATTTAATATTTTTTTTTGTTTGTTTTTTTTTAATCAGTATGCTGCTGCTGGAGTATCTATCTATCTATCTATCTATCTATCTATCTATCTATCTATCTATCTATCTATCTATCTATCTATCTATCTATCTATCTATCTATCTATCTATCTATCTTACTACAGATTCCCTGCAAGGCTGTGTATTTTCCACCCTACTTTATTCCTTGTACACCAATGACTGCAGATCCACTGAAAAGTTTGCTGATGACACCATCATTGTTGATCTAATTACTAATGACAATGAAACACCTTATAGAAAAGAGGTATCTCGGCATTTGTCTTGGTGTGTTTCCAATAACCTAGTGCTTAACACCACCAAAACAGTGGAAATGGTCATTGACTTTCATAAACAGCAGCTACAACCTCTCCCACTAGAAATTAATGATTCTGCAGTCAGTGTGGTGGAATCCTTCAATTCTTCAAATCTCAGCTAGGACATTAACACCACCTACATCACTACAAAAGGAACAGCATTGATTGAACTTCTTACGCCAACTAAAGAAGCCAAATATTTCCCAGCCAATCCTAGTTCAGGTTTACAAAACCATACTTGAAAGTGTAATCACATTCTCCAATGTTGTATTGTTTGGATCAGCAATGGCTGACTCCAGATCTAAATTACATTGTGTTATGAGGTCTGCTGAGAAAATAATTGGCTGTGCCCTTCCATCTGTGGCAGACCTATATACATATTGTGTCACTAACTGGGTCAAAACAATCACCATGGACTCATCTTACCCAGCTCATCATTTATTCCAAAAACTCCTCTCTGGTAAATGCTTCAGGTCAATTAAAAATAAAACTAATAAATACCTCAACAGTTTCTTTCCTAAAGCCATGGCCCTATCAAACAATTAACTTTGCCTGTCTTCTTTGTATATTTATGCATTCTGTCAAATACTTATGAAGGTGTGTGTGTTCACGCTCATACATACTACATACTCACACTTTCACTTCTACATCATAAGTTGCATATTTCCTTTATAATTGTACTATTCTGCAACTATTTAAAAAGTTTTTCTTTTTATCTTAAGCTATTTATGTTATTTGTATGTGATATTATGTTCCGTTATAAGCAGCTCCAAATCTACCAAGTCAAATTCCTGTACATTAAGTACTGGTGAATAAAAGTGGATCAGATTTAGATTCTGACTCTGAAGGGCCTCACCCATATATTGTGAGTGGCAATCCTCATAGTGTGCCATTTGTGTGATACTGAAAAGAGACTGTTCACCAAAAAACACAGTGTAGTGATGTTAAAGCCTGGAATTTGAAAAAAGCAGGACTAGGCCATGGAAGGACTGCCACTGTTCCACGGTGGCAGCCTACCTTGTAAAATGCAGGTAAGAGCATGGTGACCCAGTGTAGTGAAGTCAACCTTCTGGGAGAAGGAGCTATATTAACCTAATGCAGGCTCTGCAAAGTCAGTTTAGACTACCAGCCTAGATGGAACATATAACAATCATTTCCTGCTTTTCAAGATTTCTAAATGCTGAAAATCATAATCAAGGTGAGACTGCTGAAATTGTTTTTGTTTTTCTTAAAATGGCAGTCCTTTAGTTATAATATAAAATTGTAAATTGAAGAAAATATTATTAAAGTACTGTCATATAAAAATCTAAACCCAAAACAAACATTGCTAAAATTAATGGCAACATCTGAGCTAAACGAGTCTTTTCTAGATTTAACAAAAGTAGTTGCTGTAGAACTGATAATTTCTGTGAATGAAAATCTGGAGTTGCTTGAGTCAGAACATGCTAAAATTCTAGTCCTGATTTTTTAGAGGGAACAGTTCCATGGATTTTGATTATGAATAGGCTGTGGACATTGGGCTTCTAAAAAGAAGAGAAGATTAAATATTACATTTTAAGATCAGTAAATGCTATGAGTATTAAAAGATTTTCACTAATTTATGACAAAAAAGAACTGGCATTAGAGAAACTTGGTTTAATTTATTCCTGTATATTCGTCATTCACTGCCTGCTTCTTCCATACATACTCAATTGTCACCCTTTGGTATAATGAATCTGCTCAATTTGTTGTCTACAGGCTGCATATTTTCTTCCTCACAGGTGTCAAAGAGGATGGACCAATAAAAAGACACCATCAGCAGTTAATTACTTTTAGAAGGATGGTTTTTTTAACTCTTTTGTGATGGAGACTCTGTCTAACTCCTGCCTCAGGAAATGCTACTTTCCTTTAAAGAGAAGTCTCAATGTCAGCTGTTTCCTGATAAAATCTAGAGCTTTCTCACAGGAATCACATCCATCCTAGGCTGTCTTCATCACATCTAGTGAATTTCTAGTTCTTTTCCATTCCAAAATGCTTGTTCCTTTCATGCTACTCTGGAACACGTGACTGTTACGATACGGGTCAGCTCCTTGCTCCCATTTCTACTTTGGGAGCCCCTTGAAACCAACACCATTTATAGCCATGACCAGATGAGCTTGGCAGATGAGGAAAAACACCCACAAAGGGTGAAGGGGATGGCGAAAAAGTCAGAGAAAAGTGCTTCTTCCATAATAAATAAATAACCCATAAAAACAGTTCCAGAGTTTAAAATCCAGATTAAAATGAGTTAAAGACAAACAGCCATCAGTCCTTGAAGTCTTGCCCGACAAGCCCTGCACCTCTCCAGTTCCATCTCCCCTGCTTACCCATTGCTTGCTCAGCTGGTGGAGACACTTGCAGCCACAGTCCTCACCTCCTGACGCCCATCTTAGCCGCCTCAAGTGGCATCAGCCAGATCAATCGGGGTCGGTTGTCCTCCCGTCTTCCTTCATTCTATCACAGTTATCCCTTGGTTCCCAGAGGAGGACAGCACCTTGATTGCACTCATGTGGATGACCCAAGAGCACCGATCTTTCGTGGGCCAATAACCATGTTGCCTCTCACCCTTACTGGTTGGCTGGCTTGTCCTGCCACTCTACCCAATGCTGTTGTCACAGATCTCTTCCTCTGTCTCTCTGTTTTTCCTTTTCCGATTGGCCTTTTTCTTCTTTTTTCTCGTCTTCACTCGTGCTACCTTTATAAAACCAGTGACGTGGCACAGCTGCCACAATCAGCAGCTCCAGGCACTAGTTAGGGTTATGGATGATCCTGCATGTGTGCACTAAGTGCAGGGCTGTCCGCTCCCGCATTGTGCATGGGAACTGCTCTCGCCATACTACAATGCCCCCACAAAAAGGGGAATTTGTTTAAAACACACCAACCAGCTGTGGACCTCACTTTACCTCTCACTTCCCTCTTAAAGCCATGTCTCACATAACCCAGTGCAATTAGTGGCGCAGGTCCGCAATGCCTCCCTAAACTGCGCTAAAACCAAACAATCTATACTAATAAAAGGCAAAGCCCTCACTGACTCACTTACTCACTGACTTATCACTAATTCTCCAACTTCCCGTGTAGGTAGAAGGCTGAAATTTGGCAGGCTCATTCCTTACAGCTTACTTTCATTTCGAAATTCTATGCGTAATGGTCATAACTGGAACCTATTTTTTTGTCCATATACTATAATAGACTTCTGCTCGATGCAGTGCCTGCCCATATAAGGCCGTCCATCAGCGGCAATCCAATAGAAACACTGCCGCTAAATATTCACGGGTGAAGGACTGTGCTTATGCAGAGGAAGATGAGATAGTCAGGGTGGTGTTTGGCACAAACTCGGCGAAACTGCAAGAGAAACTTTTACGTGCCGGGTCTTAGCTAACATTAAATACAGCCGTGGACATCGCACAAGATGGCACCAGCACAGCTGGGGACCTTCGATGCATGTACACCGAGCGGCTCACGTGAAATGACGCAGTGCACAGACAAAAAGCAACAGTTCCAAAGAGTGCTGAACAAAAACTGAATTACACAATTGAGAAGGCAGCAAAAAAATATGAAGTGTGTGATACATACAAGCATATTCATAAGTGCAGCTACTGCAGAAACAAAGCACACGGTGGAAAAAGTCAATGTCCCGCTAAAGGAAGACAGTGAAAAAAAAAACCTGTGCATGCAGTGTGTCACGTCTCAGATAAAGAGGAAGACGAGCTGTTTATTGATGCAGTAAGAAACGAATCGATGAATGAAACCTGTTATCTTTACAACGATTGACAAACATGGAATGTAACTTGAACACAACACATCCTACAAATACGAACCTGATTGAAAGAAATAATGATAATCAAATCCTTGATGACAGCAACACTCATAACACTCACAAAACAATTACTGTATATTGACAATCATGTTACGTTATTTTTAAAATGTTCCCTTTTCTTTTTCATAACTTCTTTACCTCTAGCGCCGGCGTCCAAGGTTCGATTCCCGAGAGGGTGTGCACTGAGTATGTACGCGTGCTTCCCGATTCATTTTACCCTTGGTTTGAGACGTATGAAAAAATATGCGGTTAACGCAGAAAGACAGATCACCAATTGAAGCTTTATGAATAATGGATACTTTATATATATATATATATGATAGCAACACTCATCACTCACAACAATTACATTGACAATCATGTTACGTTATTTTCAAAATGTTTCCTTTTCTTTTTCATTACTTCTTTAACACACTACTTCTCCACTGCGAAGCGCAGGTATTATGCTATAAATAATAAGAGCAATAAAACAAACCCCTTAAAATGAAAACCCAACCCCTCTGTAAAATCTGAATATTAAAAGAAGCAAGAACTCTAAAATGACAATTAAAACAATCGATTAATAAATGTCTATTACAAAGGTGAAAGTTCTTAAAATCTTCTTCAGGTTTAAGTCCCATGGGTTCTTTTGCAATAGTCAGAAACCTATCCCAATTGCTGCTTTGTCTCCAGTTCTTTATCCCACTGCTGCCACCAAATGTGATGGTGAGGATCGGCTCTTTGCTCCCACTGTGGACTGGGAGCCTCTTGAACCCTATACCTTTGAAAACGTAACCAATAGAGCTTGCCAGATGAGGACAAACACACACAAAGCAAGAGGATGGGGAAAAAGTGCTTAGTGCTTTTGTTATAAACAGTTTAAAAATCAAAGTGTTCAAAAGGTGCAGAGCTCAAAATGCCAGTAAATAAGTAACCAATAAAATGAAGTTTGCTATGGAGGTTAAAAACCAATAAACAGAAAACCCATTAAAACAAGATTTAAAAAACACAATGCAGGAAACTCACTTAAAATCCATAAGTTTTGGTGCCTTCCTTTAACACTGTTTCCTCTCCAGCTTATGTTATTTGGATCTTGCAGGCCAGAGAGATTTCGAGCAACAGGTACAGACACCCATTTCATCCAGTGCATGTCCCTGACACCAATCCCACAGCATCCATATGCAATAACCAAGCCTTGCTCCACCTGGACTGCTGGCGATCCTGGCTCCACCCAGCACTGGTGCTCTGTAATCCCACCACTGCCCTTAGCTCCACCCATCAAGAGCATGTACAGAGCGTAATGGTCACTCCTGTTCCCGAGTCTCTCGACAGGAGCGACCCACGGTCCCCTCCTGAGCAATGGCCACAAGTTTCTCTTTGTGGCTCTACTCCTGTCCACCTGCTTTCTCTCTCTCTTTCTCTTTCCTCCCTGCACAACACAATTTTCTGGTAATGTTACCATGACACAACAGGCAACTGCTAGGGGGTGTGTCCATTCACAATTGCATTTAAGGCAGTGTGGCAATGATGTACTTCATAACTGTGCATATTATGTATAATTTCTCTCAAACCATTTTTTTCAATAGCTTTGTGAAGCAATTCTCTTTATGAAGAGTTAGGCTCTGATTTTTTTAGTTTGATATTTGCTTTGTGATTTGGCTCTGATGAACTATGATTTGATCATTTGGTTACAACACCTTTTTTGTTTCTCTTTATTTCTCACATCAATTTTATCAATTTAAATTTGTGTTCTATTACCTATCTGACCAAAATTCCTCTTGTGGCAGTACCCTTAGCGCCATATCTCCTTTGATTTCAAGTACATTACTTTTACTGCTTATGGATTGAGTTATTAGTGTGAATAAAACCTTTAGTGGTTAGTGAGTCAACACTAGATCTTTACATTTTACTTTGGTTTGTACAGTTCAGCTTATGAAGATACGAGGAGGGAATCCTCATAATGTCTTGAAGCCAGTACTGCTGAGATGGGTCTTCAGTAACACTGAATTGGATTACATGAGTTTAAGAATGTTGGATTGCATCAGCAGTTAGTAAACAAACTTCAAAACTAGAAAAAGATGAGGAAACATGGTCAATGCAGCAGTAAATCTGCATGGTAAGTTAATTACTTTGAAACAAAATGGAACTGAATTGCTAAAAGACAAGTGAAACAATCTGCTTTGTTTGCTTTTGCCTGAGTTTAGATTCAGACAACTAGCAACAAGAATTTAAGGAAAAAAATACAAACTGATTACAGATGGCTATGATGTCTGAATATATTCGGACCAGATAAGAAAAAGCAGTACCACTTCAATTAATTTAACATTGATTCAACTCTGAGAAATGGTGTACACCGATTTGGAGCATGAGGACCAGGAACTAGAAAAACAAAACTATCTAATGAAAGGCTAAAGAGGAGAACCAAAAATCGAAGAAAGAGCTAGATTTTGTTTACCAGAAATTCAATCTAAACTTGAACAGATCTTTTACAAGGTATTCATAAACTTTAACAACAAGTTCGATTTTTGATTTTTATATCACCATGACCAAAACATCATTTGATATCATGTGTTGCAACATCCAGTGACACATCTCCCAGCAACAGTAGCATCTATCATAGCAATGGCTATTCAGAATGGTGGCACACACATGAAGGCAAAATGATGCCATAGGAGATTCAAACATAATGGTGAATAAAATAAACAAGTCTAAAATAAAGTTACAATACATAAATGAGCATGCAGATGAATTATCTGTATTTGAAAACTATAGACAATTATACACAAGCACAAAGAAAAATGTAGGAAAAAATAAATAATAAAAAATAAAATCTCTTCATAATAATGAGCATACAGTATACATATTAATACAAAACACAAGATCTAGAAAGACATGAAACAGCAGACATACAAATACATGAGCGGTACATACTAAAGGTGAAATCTATAATGTGTTTATTGTTAAATATGGATACAAAAAAGGGACTTATAACACATCAATAAAATTCCTACCTCCCTAGCCATGTTAAATTTTGCATTCCTATACTGTGTTAATGTTAGTCCTCCCTAAAATTCCCTATTTAATTTTTCTGAAGTCATCCTGGTGTAAGTTAGTTGATTCGATATACATTAGGATGGCAGTGGTTAAGACTGTTTTAGCTAGGACTGAATTAAATGCCATGTCTTCATTCATAAAAAAGTAAATTCAGAATTTTTTTAAAAATGTCTTTTTTACCTTAATCTCCACATGTGCCATTAGAACTGCAAAATTGGTAAGATGAGTACAAGAACATGTTGTATGAGTCTTATTAGTTCCAAGCAGACGGCATCCTTGAGTTGACCAGTATCCAGTCATTGTCCGTCTTGAGTAGTTCCAGTATGAGCAGTTTGGGTTGAAGTTTTCTTCAGACTGCTAAAGAGATAATTGAAAAAGCAAAGTAAATAGTAAATAATACTGAATAAACAGCATAAACACCTTATTTAAATTATTTTTCCTTAAATTGTAAGGTTGTTTACACAATTCTAAAATTTTTATTTACCGTATTTACTTGTGTATAAGTCGGGTCTTGAAACCCAAAAAATCAGATCCCGACTTATACACTTGTTCAAAAATATGACACTTCTTGCTTCTGCCAATCTTGCACCAGTTTCTCAGACACGTCGAATTTTGTTGCAGCAGCGCAATTACAAATTTCTTTCGCCACTTCAATGACTTTTAATTTAAAACCAGGTTCATATTTTCTTTTGATCGAACACTTTATCGTAGGTAAGGGATGCTCTTACGATAAAGGTGTATGAGGGTATGAAACACAAAAAACACAAAACAATGCAAACGTCACTTCAGAATAGTTCAGGTATTACTGTGTGGTCATGTAGACACAATACATAGAAAAAAAGTGTGCTCCGTGGTTACTCTGTCTGGTGGGCATTAGCATATCATAATCTCTTGGACCAATAGAGCAAGATTTCCACATTCGACTTATATGACCAACATTATGAAATACCGGAAAATCAAGCCCCAATTTATTCATGGGAGAACTTAAATGCAAGTATATACGGTATTTGTTGTTGTCCTAGATTTTGTATATGAAATAGATGAAAGTAGGAATGATTAACAAAGTACAGCATATCACATCATATTTAAGTGAAAAAACGAAATAAAAAATGTAAGTTAACCAACTGAAACATTCACTTTACATAAAATTGCTCAAATAAAATAAATTACCTAAAATGTCACATAATATGATGGACTTTGCTCATAAAAACTTTTGGGTTTTTTTGATTGCTGTTACAGAAATTTTTATAGATTTTTTTTTCTTTCAGGAGGGTTTACTCCTTTTTTTACCCAGACAGGAACAAAGCAGATTGAAGATACTTGTTTTCAAATCTGTAGTGCTTGTGTGAAGCAGTGCTGGGTTCAGAGCAGAGAAAACAACTGAAGAACCTGGGAAGTCCAGTGAGTAAATAACTTACGAATACTTAACAGTAACTGTAATTCCTTATTAGATGCATGCAGTAGTAATAGTACATAGTATTCAGTAAGCTTTTAACCAAGAAGGAAGTAGGGTGTAAAAAGGTTTACTTGATAAAATAGTTCTGAGCATTCAAGAAAGTAGCTCTATATGAGAGTGGCAGCATAAGTGTACATTAGTAGAAGGGAACACAAATGGTGTAGAGAGGGGCACACAGCTTAAAAGTAAGAAAGTAGAAAGAGGAGCAAAGAATTAGTCCTGTTTGATGTTGGACTTTTTGGAGGGTGGCTTGGATGAGTCAGGCCTCCTTTAACATTATTCCTGAAGGAGATATCACCTAATCCTGCAACTTGAGCTCAGGGAAAATGAACTTACAGAGGAGTTATCTGGCCTGTTTTGTAATACAGAATTGGCAGATCTGACCCAAATGTCCTTTATGGAGATGGTGTGCACAATTAAAGTGGAATGGAAACTCCAGACTAGACAGGTAGACATAGTGGGTCATAGTTGGACATAGGCACAAGGTAAAAGAGTCACGCTGCCTTGTACCCATAATTAGAGGTGCCACACCTTTTTCAGGACCTTGTGCAGCTGCATGGTGACTTTAAAAACTGGTGATGGACAGGTATGAAGAGCCCCACCAGGCTACCTCAAAACCATTCCCCACAAAGACAGAGGTTTTGATAATAAGGGAGTCACTAGGGGGACTGAGACACAGGTTTTTTCCAGAGACATAGTTTCACACAGTATGAGGCTTTATGAGTGCACAGGTTGGAGATCTCTCTGGAAGGGTGGATAGGCTCTTTGCCATAATTCAAAGAAGGTTAAGAAAGCTAACAGAACATTAAGCTATATAGCAAGATGTGTAGAGTACAAGTCAAAGGAGGTTATACTGAAGGTTATACAGCATCAAGCACACGCTGCCTCAGCCATTCGCTATTTGAACTGGTCTCATCTGACCAAAGCTTCAGAGCCTTTCCTGTTCGGACCACACGGTTCACAAACAGTTTCATCCCAAGAACTATACATGCACTCCATCAGTCCATCAAGTGCTCCTTGTGGAACTGTCTGTACAGTACTTGCAAGTTTACAGTGAAGTAATTGTACTTATGATACAGTTATAATATTGCACAACCTGACCCACTTTATAAAGTGCGTATTTACATATGATGACAATATAATTTTTAAGATGAAATGCAGCAAAATATATTTATTATATTATACAGATAAAATGTAACTTTACTAACACGGTGCCACAGCGCTAGTGAGCTTGAGCTTCGTTCACAGATTGTTCCTGCCTCGCACTGTACTCTTGCTGTGGCTGGCGTGACACTGGAAGGATAGATGGATAGAATAATTAAACATTACAAATATATTTCAATGTTCCTTAAAAGTTTTGAAGAATCTGCATTCTAAACTTACAGGTGGCTTAATGTCTATTACAGAGCTGATTGTGTGGTGATTGGGTATTTGGAAGAAGAAAAGTAAGGACAGGAATTGGGGGTTAGTACGTTTGAAAAAGACAGTACTTCTGTAATAAAGCATTTCATCGAAGGTCCCGCATGGCGCAGCAAGCATCTTGCATAAGACGTGAACAATCACTGCGCCACCATGTTCCCATGTTTAATAACATGCTTTAACTCCTATCATTATGAAAATATCACATATACTTCTCAGTATTTTAATTATTCAGAGAGCTGTAATATCACAAATGTAATGGATTCTGTGTCCTGACGGAGGAAGAGAAAGCCCGTTTAAGAATCACGTAGTGATTCACACACATAGAACACATAGAAGATGAAATACAAAACAAAGCATTTAACGTGCTACTTTAGTTACGATGGGATTTGAGAAACTAAAACAATTTGAGAAATTAAACAATTTTAAGATGAAGTTTATGGTATTCTACTTTTTTTTTTTTTAATTTATTTATTTATTAATTTTATTACAATCAATACATAGCAATCAAGTTTTAACAAAAAAAAAAAAGAATTATGCTAAGAACAGATCGATCCCCACCCTTGAGAGAGAGAGCAAGCCAAACGGTGTAAAATTTAAGGCTTTTAAAAATACCTAAATCAACAAATTCTATGTGCTTTATGAAATCATTTCAAAATATTACTGATTAGATCCTGCCATGTTTTGAAAAAGTCTGCACAGATCCTCTAACTGAGTATTTGATTTTTCCAATTTTAAATAATATAACACATCAGTTTCCCACTGACTTAAAGAGGAGAGTTTGGGTTCTTCCAGTTTATCAGAATAAGTCTGCGTGCCAACAGTGTAGTGAATGCAATCACAGTTTGTTTGTCTTTCTCCACTTTAAGACCCTCTGGAAGAACCCCAAACACAGCTGATAATGGGTTAGGAGGGATTGTGAGTCCAAGACTGTCTGAGAGGTAATTAAAAATTTTTGTCCAGAATAATGTTAATTTGGAGCAGGCCCAGAACATGTGACCTAGTGAGGCTGGGGCTTGGTTGCAACGTTCGCAGGTTGGATCATGCCCTGGAAACATTTTGAGAGTTTTAGTCGAGACAGATGTGCTCGATATATAATTTTGAGTTGTATAATTGTATGCTTTGCGCATATGGAGCTTGAGTGAATTCTCTGCATTGCTACTTTCCACTCCTTTTCTGATATATTAATTGAGAGGTCATTTTCCCAGTGTCCTCTTGGATCTTTGAAAGGAAGGGATTGTAAAAGGATTTTATATATTGTAGAGATGGAGTCTAACTCCTTGAAATTGAGCAATAATTTTTCCAGCGTGGATGAGGGTGCAAGATGAGGAAAATCTGGAAGGTTCTGTTTAACAAAGTTCCTGATTTGAAGATAGTGAAAGAAATTTGTAGCTGGAATGTTAAATTTGGAACGTAATTGTTCATAGGATGCAAAGACGTTGTCTATATAAAGGTCTCTAAGCAAGTTAATTCCAAATTTTTCCAGATATTAAAACTGCATATGTTTGTGAGGGTTGAAAGAGGTGGTTCTTTTGCAGGGGTGCCACAGAAAGAAGCTTCTCCGTCTTAAAATGCTTTCTACATTGGTTCCAGATTCTAAGTGAGTGGAGCACAATTGGGTTATTAGTGTATTGCCGATAACGTGTGTTTATTGGAGCACAAAGCAAGGAATACAAAGAAGTACTGCAGGATTTTACTTCTATTGCGGTCCATGCCTGTGTATGTTCTTCTATTTGTGTCCAGGTTCTTATCGACTGTATATTTGCCACCCAGTAATAAAACTGGAAGTTAGGTAGAGCCATGCCGCCTTCTGCCTTTTGTCAGATTCTACTTTAATGACAAAATAAACTACATGATTAAAGTGGAAATTTTGAGATTAAAGCTGACATTTCGTGCTTTTTTCACACTGTGTGCCTTTTTTCTCTGTACCCTAATTAGCTTTCATATGACACTCAGACGGTGGGCAACGACTCGCCTTTTCACTGTGACTTTGATCTCTGACAACTTCTTTTTTATTTCGGGCAGTGTGCGACTTTGTAAACTTGAGCTTTCGAGTTTCTCTGTCACTCTGTGTCACTTGATCAACTTCCTTTTGTTGTTTATACCACTGTTTAAATCAACAAATAGTATGTTTTTCTTTGCCTCTACTTGGTATTCGCTGAAATTCTTCTATTTTTCCTCGTACTTTTTCCATTGTTTTTTCACAGAATACTAAGCTTAAGGCCTATTTATATTGATTTACATATTCAAAGAGGGGTAATTCTGGGAGGAGATGGGGCGGGACAGCAGGCGCCTGCACGTGCGTTACTTTTCACGCTGACTGGGATTTATGTAGCGGAAGAACGTGGAAGTAGGCGAACACACAGATTTATGTATCTGGATTTTTCTGTGTGTAAGTTCATTTCCGCTTTTGTGCTTACGTCATATTAGAGTGCGAATTCTATGCATGGCATTATGTATGCGGCCCCTGGAGTGTTATATGTAGTTATAGTATCTGGACTTTAAAAGGGCATAGCAGCACTATGAGAAGTCTAGAAAGAGCGACTAGGCTGATTTCAGGACTGCAGGATAAGAGTTTTGAGGAAAGATTCAAACGAAGATTAAAAGGTGACATGATTGATGTTTCCAAAATGAAGAAAAAAAATAGTATAGTGAATAGAGGTGACTACTTTAGAATGTGTTCAACAAGAACAAAGGGACTCAGATGGGTGAAAAGTTCTTGTAATACTTCTATCTTACTGTTTAAGAAGCCAAAATCTGATGCTTGGTGATTCATCCAAGACTTATGAACTGTTAATGCATGTGTTAAATCTTAGATTCCTGTTTTTCCTGATCCTTCCACTATTTTGTATTTTATTCCACCAGATGCCACCTATTATACAGTGGTGGATCTTTGCGGTGCTTTTTTCTCAGTTCTGATACATCTGAACTGCTAGTATTTGTTTGCCCCAAGGTGATTAGGAATTGCCAACTCTTTTTAGTCAAGCATTGAAGGCAGATCTGACTGTTCGGATTTAGGGTTCTGTTTTGATTCAATATGTGCACAATTGGTTACTTGCTTCCATGTCAGATGAAGTATGTGTTAAGGAATCTGTAACATTGATATGTGCATTGGTTGAAAGATGGCACAAGGAGTCTCTTTCTGAGTTGCAGTTTTACCACACAGAAGTTAAGTCCTCTGGACACATTCTGGATGGGCCATCTCGAGCATTGTCAGACGACTGAGTCCAACCGATTTTATCAGCACCAAAGCCTTAACCCATGCTTATATTTTGGCTCTGTGACTCTGAGACTATTTAAATTAATTCAAGATATGTGTTTGGAGTGATGCACGACTTTGGTACATTATATTTCTTACTTCTGAGGGAACACCCCCTAAAGCATGAATCCCTAGTTGCTAATCTTTGTCAGAGATGGCTGGGGTGGCGACCCGGCCAGGACGCCCAGGAGGACTGGAGAAGGGCTTGCGCCTTCCCTAGACTATGCGGGGGCAACCACCCTGGTATCTTTGGGGGCAACAGGTGCGGGGCTTTGAAGCTCCACCCTGTAGGGGCCTGTGGTCACCACCAGGGGGCGCGCCAATGCCTTGGAGACCCTGGACCTCAGCACTTCCGCCACATCTGGAAGTGCTGGGGGGAAGAAGAGCAGGGACACCCGGAGTGCTTCCAGGGATGCAGCCGGCACTTATGCCACACTGGGGCGTGTTGGTGGGAGGTTGCCGGAACACACCTGGAGACATATCCGGGTGCTTATAAAAGGGGTCGCCTCCGTTCAGACAATGGCAAGAGTCGGGAGTCTGGGCTGGCTACCACACCTTCTTAAACCTGTTCTCCTATTCATCTTCTGTGATTGTTATCAGCGAATATACGGGTGCTTCTGATGATGTAGCTCCATACTAAAGTTGTAGCCTCCTTTGAGGCAGGTCCTGTCCTTTTAGTGCTCACATTTTAATCCACCTCTGTAACATTTGATTTACCAACCATGAAGGCACAAGCTCTGGCTGAGGAACATGCTCGCTGGCTCTAGACAAAATGTGGCTGTTGCCAGATGGCCACACTTTTGCACTCAAAGCTCTCTTTCCACGGTTGACCCTGACTGCTCATGGGGTCTCCCATTCTCTCAAACAGAGGAATATGTGAACTAGTGAAGCAGATTTGGTTTGCTCCAGGATTGTCAAAAATAGCTCAGCAACATTGCTAACATTACTGAACCCCTTCATCAATTTGGCAGTTAATGTTAAATGCTGCCCAAGGCGAAGATATCTGAAATTGAGGCTAAACTGGACCTTCTGGCCAACAATGAAATATCAACCTAATTGCTGCATTATTTATGGATAGGACTAAATGAAATATAATAATTTTTTATACATTCTATTCTCCCGAGAATCACGGCAGTCATGATCACGGTATGGCATATTTTTGATTATTATATGCACCAAACGAGTATGTTTTAAAAAACGCATGACTGAATCTTTATATTTTATCCTTAAGATTAATATTTCCAAGTTAATTCTCTGGTAACTCCCTTTTTAAAAAATTATATCTGTTTAAAATGAGAGGGGTTGGGGCTTTAAATTCAAAAATGCTCATAAGTAGTTATAGGCAGGGACCTTCTGTCAAAATCGCAATTAGAGCTGTCAATCAAAATGATTAATGACTTTAAGCCCCACCCCTATGACGTCATAGCGGAAGTTCCGCCCCAATTACACAAGACCGGAATTCCCGCCCCATCGACTCCTGATGACGTCACACCGGAATTCCTTGCCCCTCCACGTGACCTAGCCACTCCCCTTTGGCACCACCCCTTGCACCTGACTGTTTCTGCTTTCTGTCAAGGGCCATTTGACGGATGTCTGCCCCCTCGTTGAACCCGCCCCGCACCTGCTGGGTGAAATAAACTGTCAAGGGCAGTTTGATAGATGTCTGCCCCCTGCTTGAACTCACCACTGCCCCCCTCTCCCGAAAGGCAAGCCCGGGCATGTTACAGCCTTTACCTCGACAAGCTAAAACATTCCCGGGGTCTGCCTCGGCCCCCTGCCCTCTCCCTAGCACAAGCCCAGACATGCCCGGAGCGTGTCCTGACCAGATCAGACACGGCCAAAGTCATCCTGCACCAGTCTGAGGACGTTCCCATCCGTACCCTGCTGGCCTGAAGGGCCTGCCTCGGCCCCGGTGAGGCAGCACCTGATGGTCGGCCTCCCCACACTTCCCAGTCCCCCACACTTCAACTGCCAGTTCTGAAAGGCCGGTATAAAAAGCGAAGCATTTTGTTCTATGATTTTAAGATGAATACGCAATTAAAATATCTCATCTTTGCTTCTCTAAGTCAAGCTGCTTTTTTTCCATCTCACAGACAAACTGTCAGATCAAAGACACGGTCTGAGTCAGGCTGCACTTGACCATAGGCTCCCCACACTTCCCAGCCACTTCTGCAAGGGCAGTATAAAACAGCCAACCATTTTCTAAAGACTCTGACCGGGAAAATGGAATCTAGGATTGAGGTCCCAGTGTTCCAGCCTGGACGAGTTACCTTATAGCCTCTCCTGCTTTGGGTAAGAATCCAAGTATCTATTATTTAAAATATCTATCTCAACTTTACTTCATCTAAACCAAGCGGTCTGTCCTGAAAATCCTAGGGAGAATTCCACAGAGAGAAAGAGCAAGTGGCAGAGCGGTGAGACATGCTCTGAGCCCCCCTGATTGTCCCCAACAGCATTACTCAGTCAGCTTTTAACAGACCCCTGCGAGCAGGCCCGTTCTCTCTACACACAGAAAAGGCCAAATCAGCTTTTACCTTTAAAGTGCCGACATGTTGGGATGACATCCCCTTCTCGATAACCAGGTACAGAGAGCTCTAATGCTTGTTTCATCTATCAACTCGGCAGTCAGCCTGCAGCTGCGTATCTTCTCACTTAAGTTGTGCAACGCCAGAGGCCGCTCAGGAATTCTTTGAGGCACTTTTCAAACCGTCTGTGTCATTTTTCATGTCTTTTGATCTTCGTTCCTCCGGCGTTGATAAGCGCCGGCACATTGGGATGGCCTACCATCCCCTCCTGATAACCCCTGGTACACAGCGCTCCAGGTCTTGCATAAGCTATCAACTCGCTGACCGGTTGGAGCTGTGTGTTGTAATCTCTTACACAAAATGCACCCACGCTGCTCAGGAAATTTTTCAGGAATTTTTGAAAACATGTGCTCATCGCACAAAGGTTTAAGGTCAACCTGTAGCTGTATCAATCACGAGATGGCACCAGTATGTGTTCAGATCTAAACAGACTCCTAAGATCTGACGCGAAATATGAAATTTCTCTCTAAACAGAGAAAAGACATCTGTTTTAAAATTACTTGAGATGCGCAGAATACCTTTTCAGACTGTTGTATAAATTGCCCGCATAAATGGACTGGCAGATGGGGCAAATCTGTGATTATAAATGACCGTTCAAACTTGAAAAAAGTGCTCTGCCGTCCTATTTAATATTATAGCCCCTAAACTAGATCACATTATCACACTTCTGGAGACTGCTAAGAAAAGACAAGATGGATATCTCCGACAACGTTTTGTCTGCATTTTTACGTTAATGTGTAATTTGTACTGGATAAAATCCAATATTAACATTCTTCACATTGACTATCTTTGCAGAAGCTATCGTCCCGGAAGATCAAGGTAAGCCTTATTTTTGATAATTATTAATCCCTATTCATAACTATTATACGCGCTAAAGAAGCGTGTATTCAAAATTTTAGGTCTGATTCCTTATGTTTTTTTTTTCGTTTAGATGTCTATATCAAGACTGATTCCGGAAATGGTAAATAATTTTTACAAATATTTTGTTTAAAATGTGCATGGATTGATTATCTTCGATTGGCTTGATTATCTGCGCATTTGTGAGTTTGACTGCGGGCGGATACGTGCTAGATGATAGCGCGCCTAACCAATCGCTGAGTAAAATGTAATTTATTTTAATGCAAACTATTAGCTTAATCCGTTATTTATAAGTCTTTAAATGTATGGGTCTTAATTAACAGTATAAGGTGTAGGTGTGAGCGCATATTGAGAATACTGTATGCCGGGTGTGTATTGGTATATGTGCCAGTCTACATGAATCATGTTTTATTTCAAAAATAACTTACGGCGGAATCCTTTATTTATTTTTTCTAGAAATTTATATTCAAATAGATTCTTCTAGCCATTACGATGAAACAGGTAAGAATATTTTTGAAATTGATAAAGTGTTTACAAATTTCCTACCGGTGGTTCTGTGCGCGTTCATGCGTGGTGTTTACAAAGTGTGCGTGCTTGTTCGCGCACGTGCTTGTGATTACGCCTGATCTTGGAATATAGGCGCTTTCGTTGTAAATTAAAATGTAATTATTTTCATTCAGTATTGTTGAGCCCAAAGTCCACATGGTTTTTAGAGGCGTCATGTATTGTTGAATCATAGGGTAAATGAATATTATAACATGTGCCTGTATTGAATCTGTATGAGAACCGGGTGTCCAACTTAGTGTACGTGCGCTTTGTTACAAATAGCCTATCATCTGCCTGCGTGTGTGTCTGTGTTTGTGTGTGTGTGCGCTTGTCTGGCTGTGACAGTGTGTGACCTGTTATTTTAAAAAAAAGCGTATGCATTTTGTTTGAGCTACGCCAGGCCACGGGCTCGGGCAATGTTATTTTAAACAACTTACGCATTTTGTATGCGCGCCTTTGGTTGTGTGTGTGTGTGTGTGTCGGGCCTGTTGTTTTAAAAAAGCGTATACATTTTCATTTTTTGTAGATGAAAATCCTTTACAGAACGAAACAGTTTCTCAAAGGGAATCCCCAGAGGTGTACGACCTCAGTAAGTGTCATTTTCAGTTTATCCAAGAAACGCATGGGGTTCAGACGTATCTCCAGATGTTGTAAAAAGAGGTCATTAACTGAAAAGGACATACTTTTCTTTTCAGGCTCCCCGGGCATTTTAACTCAGTTTTTGAACGGTTCAGAAAATCTAACCCAGTACCGTAACTGGGTAGACTCCGCAAACACCACCCCCCTCTGAGATCAGCGATCAGCCTTCTCCCAGGCCCTCTGACAGCCGATGATGGCCTTCTCCCGGCCCCTCTGACAGCATCAGACGATGTTCATACCGCCTGGGTGTCCCGATCGCCGACACGACTCACTCTGACCGCGGCTCTCGTTATTCCCTTCGGCCTGAACATGAACAGAGACATCGAGAAAGGCTGCAAGAGGTGACTGAAAACCTTGGCCTGTTACTGGAGCAATTTGTAGAATTAGAGGCTCCTATGTACAATTCTGCACCCGATATGTGCTTACATTTGATGCATTTGTCTGCTTTTTACATGGTTTTAACCCGAAAGTAAAGTATAGGTATTATATTACTTTTTTTGCATGAAAAATAGCATCAACTGCAAATTACTATTATTATACTCTGTGATCATAACTGTCACCTTAGATTAAATTTAGTTCATGCCTTAAAAACCCGATAGCTGCTTCTATTTGATGCATCTGTCTGCTTTTTACACGGTTCTTACCAAAATTAAAAGATAGGTTTTATATTACTTTTTTGCATGAAAAATAACATTGACTGCAAATTACTATTATTATTATTATTATTATACTCTGTGATTATAACTATCACCTTTGATTAAATTTAGGTCATGCCTGAAAACGGGTCTAGTGGCAGCAAAGGTAGCAGCAGTGACAGCAATGACAGTGACCGCAATGTCGGTGATACAGACAGTGTACGTGAATGTCCTGCAGGGCGTAAAGGTAGGAAAAGACCATCCAGTGAAAACCTGAGACTATTAAAAGAGATGTCTGACAACCTGGAATATTCTATAAAGCCCCCTAAAATCCCCACCCCTCCACGATCTCCTGCAATTGTTCAATCACCATTCCCCGTAACACATCCGATCGACAATTTTGACCTGATTAACAACGCGCTTCAGGTTCTAAATTCTGAAGAAATAGCCATAGTTAACGTTCTGCTGAAGCTTTTGAAGAATACCACTTCTGAGGCCAGAACGTCTTCAGTCCCTTCACCACCGCCTCATGCCCTAGACACGAATGTAATATCCCCACAACCTTCTACCTCTGGGATCTCACGTACATCGTGTACATCAGCTACCTCAGGGTTCAGTAAGGTCTGTCTTCAACAATCGCCTGTTGAGGACTTAACAGAGTCGGGTAATTCACCCCCGCATCCTCAGACGGGATCGGGAGTGACTAATTCGTCCCGGGTAAAATTGAGTCTCGAAACCAACTCTCCACAACCCTCTACCTCGCATACGGAGAATTCTTCGTCTCCAGAGCCGTCAATAAACTTTCTAAAACACTCTACCTCGCATACGGAGAATCCTTCGTCTCCAGAGCCGTCAGTAAATTGTCCACAACCCTCTACCTCGCATACGGAGAATCTTTCATCTCCAGAGCCGTCAGTAAGCTCCCAGCAACCCTCCACCTCTCGATTAAACAATTTGTCTATCACAGAGCGTCCAAAATTTAATATCGATATTAGACACCGCTTCAATCTTTCTGAGGCCTACACACTTGATTCATTTGCCGAAGTATTTCATCATATGCATGAGACCCTTCAGCAAATTTTAGACAGTTTTACGAGTACTTTGAATCCTCAGGATCTAGTGCAGCTAGAATTACGTGCCGATTCTCTCAGTCCCAGTGTGTTTTCCCTAACACCAGCGGGTATGCTTTCTGTTGAGGACTTTTTTCATCAAATTGAGTTACTTCTCCAGAGTCACGCCACTATTTTAGCCGATTCCTGTCTGACGCTAATTGTGCAGGTAGTCAGGGTTCCGGCTGAGGGATCTAGGTTTTTCAACGATATAATCATTCAAAAGAAACGGAAGCACCTATGGATCTCCTTCAGCCCGGATGATCAGTGCTGTTTTGCCAGGGGTTTGCTGGCTGTATTAAACGCCAGGTTCAGAAACAATCAGAAATTGTGTGAACAAGAGGCTCGTCGACTGCAAGTCAGGGTCGGGTTATCTACGGATCAGAAAGTAACGTTTTCAGATGTAGAAAAATTTGAAAGGCTCATGGGTATTAAAATTATCGTTTGGTACTGGGCACCGAACGCTAGTGCTCTATTAAAATTTGAAGCGTCCCAGGACCGAAAACCAAAGATGGCTTTCTTGTTTTTGCACCGTGAACATTATTACGGTATTTTGGATCTAAAAGGTTTTCTGGGATTTGACTATATCTGCGATTTCTGCTACACGGGATATTCTGACCCGTCACGACATCGCTGCAAGCAGCACTG
The DNA here is from genome assembly GCF_016835505.1 of Polypterus senegalus. Taxonomy (NCBI): domain Eukaryota; kingdom Metazoa; phylum Chordata; class Cladistia; order Polypteriformes; family Polypteridae; genus Polypterus; species Polypterus senegalus. Next base: position 101,106,858 of record NC_053157.1, on the reverse strand, counting down.
CATCGTCTGTTTATCTACAGACTGTCGAGCGGTTGACGGGGAAGCTTTTCGATGTTCGGATTGCCATCGATTCTGTCGATCTAGGTTTTGCTTTGAACTCCACAAAACACGTACATTTAATGAAAAGACGCGTCTGTCTGAAAGCCTCTGTGATACCCATAAAGTTTGCGCTCTCCGCAACCAGAAATACGTGGTGAATGCTGAGTCAAAACCTCACAAGTGTCGACCCAAACACTGTCGCGTTTGTAGAGCGGTCATGAAAGAGTCGGATGAAAATCATCAGTGTTTTATTCAAAGCTTACTGCAAAGGCCGCTCCAAGCAAACTACGTGTTTTACGATTTTGAGTGCCGTCAAGATGACGGAACCCACACCTGAATTACATCCACTGCATGCATTGGAACGGTCAATCTTGGAGTCGGGCCGGTGAGGACTGCGTAGCAAAGTTCTTCCACAGATATCGATGCCCGAAATACCAAAATTACACATTCATAGCTTACAATTCTAAGGGGTATGACGGCTATTTCCATATGAAATATCTCGTCGAGAGCGGACAAACTCCCTGTGTTACATCTCAATGATGTAAACTAATGTGCTTCATAGAAGAAGATTATAACGATTCGTTGAACTTCTTACCTATGAAATTGAGCAGTATGCCCAAAGCCCTGGGATTCCAGGCTCAAAAAGGGTACTTTCTTCATTTATTTAACACCGCTGAAAATCAAAATTACATCGGACCGTACCCGAACCTAAATATTACGGTTTTGAGCACATGATGAGCCAGGAAAGACAGGAATTTTTGTCTTGGTACGACTCGATTAAAAGCGGTACCTTCAACTTTAAACAAGAAATGGCCTACTATTGTTGAAACGACGTGGTTATTTAGAGAACGGCGTGCATGAAATTGAGAGAGGAAGTCCTCAGGATCGGCGATATCGATCCCTTTCAGTGTATGACCCTAGCTTCTCTCTGTTTGTCCATGTACAGACAAAACAGCATGCCCGATAATGCGATCAGAATCATTCCGAGTGATCATTACAAAAGCACTCACAAAGCTTATTCTAATGCTTCTATTCAATGGCTGATGTTTCTTTCTGAAAATGAAAAAATAAACATTCGGCATGCCCTGAATCACGGTGAAGTCAAGATGGATTCCTTTTATTTAGATGGTTACGCCGAAGTTCAGGGTGTCCCGGCGGCCTTTGAGTTCGCTGGCTGCTTTTATCACTGATGTCCAGAGTGCTATGAGGCGCAAGCCAAGCATCCTCTCAACGGGGCTTCTTATAACGATTTGTTTCAAACGTTTGACGACAAACTCAAGAATTTGCGTGAAAAATTTTATCTGACGGTGAGAGTCCTTTGGGAACATCAATGGGAACCCATGAAAAAAGAGGACTCGAAGCATCAGGATTTCTTAAGACGCTTTGAGTTTCCTGAACTTATCAATTCCCGTGATGCTCTGTATGGCGGGCACACCAATGCGATCAAATTATATCATAAAGTTCAAGGCGACGAGCAAATGCATTATTACGATTTTTGTACCCTTACGTCAACAAAACAAAAACCTACCCGATCGGCCATCCAACCCTTGTTTTCCAGGAGTTTGGCAATCTTAAGAAATACTTCGGGCTCATTAAGATCACCATGTTAGCCTCTCACAATTTGTACTTTCCGGTCTTCCCTTTAAGAATTTGTGATAAATTGATGTTCATTCTGTGTCGTACGTGCGCAGAAACCCAGACGTCCACCGGCCTTTGCCGTCACAATGATCGGGAAAGGTCTTTAACAGGAACCTGGTGCAGCGTCGAGATACTCAAGGCCTTAGATAAAGGGTACAGAGTTTTAAAAATTCATGAGATATGGCATTACGAACAGAGTACTGCAGATTTATTTTCCGAGTACATCAAAATTCATATGAAAGGCAAACAGGAGGCCTCCGGCTGACCATCATGGGCCCGGGACGAAGCGTCACGCCAGCGCTATGTGGACGACTATTTCTTAAAAGGAGGCGTATTATTGGAGAGTGAAAACATAGCCTCCAACCCCGATAAGAGACAAATTTCCAAGCTATTTCTGAATTCTCTTTGGGGAAAATTCGGTCAGAAGCCTAACCAACTGACCCCGACGTTTGTTAAACACACACAAGAATTCTTTGATTACCTGTTCTCAGATGTGTATCGGGTCTCTTATTTTGGCTTTATCAGCGACGAAATCGCTCAAGTGCAGTGGAGGTATGCTGATGATAGATACGTTCTACCCGGGCCCATCAATATGGTGATCGCCGCTTTCACCACGGCCTATGCCCGCCTAGAATTTTATGAATTGTTGGATCGTTTAGGGCCGAGGATTCTGTATCATGATACAGATTCCGTTATCTTCACAGCTTCGCCCGGACAGTACACTTCGCCCCTCGGGGACTATTTAGGTGAACTCACCAGCGAACTAGATCCTGCCGACTTCATAGAAGAATTTGTTTCCGGGGGTCCGAAAAAGTACGCGTACAAAACGTTCAAAGGCAAGGTCTGCATGAAGGTAAAGGGCATTACTCTCAATCACGAAATGGCTCAAGCGGTAAACCTATACTCATTAATGGATCTAGTGCATAGTTTTGTAGAACAAGACATCATGAAAGAAATAACGGTTCACGGCACGCAGATTCATAGGAAAAAAATGAACCTGACGTTGAAAAATTGTCCGCTCAGAAAAAGATTCAGAGTGGTGTACAACAAAAGGGTTCTTTTGCCCGATTTCACATCTCTCCCCTATGGATATTAAAGAGGATTTTGACGTTAGACTTCAGCATTCGTTCTCAAAAATAGTCTTGGGACGCACCTGTTCCGGTAAATCACATTATGTGAAAAAGCTTTTGGAACACGCAGACCATGTACTTTCTTGCCGACCTGACAATATAGTCTGGTTTTATAGCTGCTGGCAGACTCTGTAGAACGAACTGTTAGCCCAATTTCCCAATATCAGATTTTTGGAGGGGTTACCTGCCTCTTTAAGTGAAGATGAACTACTATCGCCTGACCGAGTAAACTTGGCGATCGTCGACGATTTGATTGAACAGGCGAGCCATAGCCAAGAGATAGAGAGGGCCATCACAAAATATACTCATCACAGGAATTTGTCAATCATTTACTTGGTCCAAAATTAATTTTTTCAAGGCAGGAAAAGTAGAACGATAAATCTGAATGCCAATTACATTACCCTGTTTAAAAACCCGAGAGATAAGCTGCAAATTTTTCTTGGAGGCCTTAGAGGACACTACGCGGACCCCTTATGGTTATCTGTTCGTGGATCTGAAAGCCCAGAGGCCTGACGAATTTCGTTTACGTACCGTATTGTTTCCTCCCGACTGGCCTGCAGCCTACGTCGTGAAAAGATAAAGATGGGCGATTTCCCGAGTATTTGAGAAAGAGCCGGCATGTCGATCAGAATAAAAAGAAATCTCCCTCTGCTCAAGACCCTGCACAAGGTTTCCTGTCGCCGAAGAAAAGCGCTGTTGAGCGAGGCTCCAGACGATTTCATTTATGCTCTGGCCGAAATAGCTCTCAATACTTTAAAAGGCCACGTACCCCTGACTTCCAGACAGTTCAAGTTGCTGCGTTAAAAAACTCGGCGATAAAAAACTCACCGTCAAAAAGAAAAAAGCCCTTTTAAATCAGAAAGGAGGGTTTCTCGGGGCCCTATTAAGCGCCGCCATTCCTTTCATTACTAGTTTAATAGGTTCGAGATTATAAATATGGAATATACGCGCAAGATGTACCTGGTCCCTCAACAACAAATGGCTCAATGGCATCAGAAAGCCTCAACTTCCACCGACATTTTAAGCTCTACGGAAAGTGAACTGGATAAACAAATGAAACTCATACTTGAATGCGGTGACTCGAGCGGCGATGCAAAAGTAAAACTTTATACGTCTGTCTTACAAAGATACCTGACCTTTGTGAAAAAAGCGGATAAACAATCCGGTTCTCTGACATTATTGCTGCCTGACGAGAGCCAGGAGGAACCGTCGGGAGCTCTCAAAGAGGCCCCTAGTAACCCGGAAGAAAGGGTGCACGACGAGATTTTGAAAAGTGCTCCGGATAAATCAAAGAAATATACCGAAATTATGTTACAGAAAATGTTGCATCACCCTAATACAACCTACTGGAATGAGTTGGGAGAGTTTGTGTTTCGCGGAGAACCTTTACCCGGTATGAATATGGTCGATCTAATGTCTAATAATGTCTTTACAGTTTCTGTCTAAAAAGCTGTATATTTCCTAAGGAAAATAGATAAAGTCTGGTGGGGCGCCGTAGGAATCAAAAAATTGTCCAGTTCCGTCTTTTCTGAGATGTATCGTCAACCAGTGTCCTCCCGGTTGATTTTGACGGTGAGTATTGACGACGATCATGGTGGGGAAATTCGTGAGTATCTTTTCTGGCAATTGGTTTCACGCCAGCACTCCGTAAAACAGATTTTCTGTGTACAGGTTACTGGAATGGAGTTTGTCGATCTTCAGGGTGTTCATGCTTTTTTAGTAATCATGAAGTATGTTTCTTCTCTGGTTTATTTCAATAATGTTGTCAAAGACGGCGTACACTATTAGATTTATAGTATGGGGTAGGGGTTGTCGAAAGCAGATTTCAAATCTCATGTTCCCGGTTTTCATCAAGGAGAAATGGTCTCCACATTCTTGATCAGGCGTCAAATCAAACGCAAACAGGGTGTATCCCTGGGAGAATTCAGAACGGTTGATGGCTAGAGGCTGGTCTTTCAAATGCTTTCCGGAGGCCAACACGAGGTTGTAATATTCTCGAGCTGTGATGTCATTAGCAAAATCAGGTTGAAATGGTTTGGCTGGAATCTGCTCTCCATCCAAATACAAGGCCAGGAATTCCACATGGTTATGCTTGAAATTGAAGGGGTTTCTGGCGTATTCTCCTGAAAAGGCATCATTATCCACCAGGCCTAGGACCATGTACTTGGGTATTTGTCCCAAGAACAGGTTCTCCTGATTGCTCACTTGTATCCCGGCTGGCATACTGAGAACTTTCATATTCACTCTTTCTACAGGGTATTTGGCATTGGCGGTAGTGAGAGCGTGGGCGTGCCCTATTTTCACCGCTGGCGAAACTTTAACTTTCTTGACAAAAAGATTGGCGGATAAAATGTTTACTTTGTAACGCTCGGCATCTCCGGACATCAGACAGAATTCATTTTCCGTACCATTTTTATTCTGACGTCCACCCCGTTTAGAATGAATTTTTCTTGAAAAAATAGGTTGGAATGAATAGGCCCGAGGAGTTCTACCGTTTTACCCTGGGCCGTATATCCGTTTCTTTTTTGGAAACCCTCATTCGGTCCGTCCAAGGCGGTGTTTTCATGTTCGCTGGCTGTGTCTTTGTAAAAAAGACCCGAAGCAAATTGGAACTTGAAAGTTTCATTGCTGTAATTTAACAATTCCTCAAAAAGAGCCCTGTACGGGTAAAGGCTGGAACTCTGGGATATTAAGCGATCTCCCAAGGTGACATCCACTTGTGAAAATAAGGCGGCTATCGGATAATTAACAAAGGCTACCCTGGCCCCTTGGCCCGGATTAGTTCTGTTGGCATTGACGATTTTGCATCGGACGTGTAGAAGCGTGTTATTCAGGTACAAGTAGTTTTCCCCGTTCCCGGTAATCAGAAACTCCAACGGGGCGACTTCCGATAGAGCTGAGAGAGGAGGGACCTCGATGTAGATGCTTTTCTCTGCGCTAGTCTGAGTATAGGGTACCGTAAACAAGTCCAGTTCGGATTTCACACACTCTTGAGACATTCGATGAACAACAAGATATCTTGAGTTAAAAAATGTTTTTCGATTTCTTTTTCCTGTGGGCGCGGGACTTATCCTTGTGTCGGAGAGAAGAAAATGATGTAAAAGCTGAACGGCGCGTCTTTTTGATGATCGGGGCGGCTCGTAATCCGGGCGGTCTTTTACGCTTAGTTTTCCTCATCACCATCAGACCCGAACCCCAACTGATTTTCTTCGCTTCCTCGAGTCATCGCTTCTGACATGGCCCCTGCCACCACGTCTTTGACAATATTCTTAGTGGCTGATTTAATGTGGGGTTTGACAATTTCGAATCCTCTTTTCAAGAGAGGCAATGCCCGTCTAAACAATCCGCAAAATATTCCGCCGATCCCAGAACCGTACATCACCGGGGCGCCAGAAAACATGGGGAGACCGTTGCCCGCTTGGGCTTCATAATACTGCACGTACGGGCTAGGGTCCAGGTAAGATCTCATCTCTGTATTAGTCTGTGACGATGTGGGTTCTGACTCCACACTCCCATCTGATTTGGGAGTTACCTGATCGCTCAGCGGGAGTGACATCTAACTCCAACGCCTGGGTGTAGGCCCAACACCCCAGGCCCTTGCAGCTGCCCATGAGCACTTGTTCGCTCGCTCGCTCTTCACGGCTCTCTCTCTCTCTCTCACACCGACCTGCTTCCTCATCTGCTCCCGGTAACCTCCGTCCTCTTTCCTTTCCTTTCTCTCTCTTCTCCTCTCATCCCTCAGCCGCCTTGCGCTTTTTAAAATGACGCGGGCCAAAGCAGCTGCAGCATTAGCCATGGGACAATCATGAATGTGGGCAGTTCCTCACCTGTGCACTCGGTGAGAAACGCCCACACCCTACGGATCGCCTCATGCCCGCTATGGCCCAACGTCCCCTCGCTAAGCCGCGAGCGCGCCGATCATTTATTTAAATAGAATGGCCTTTGCTCAATGAGCTGTGGACCCATAACACCACATTCCACCCCCCATAAAACTCCAGTTGCATGGGAAGGCTCCACACCACTGCCAACCCAATGCAACTGGAGCTCAGGTCCACAGCTCGGCCACTCTACACTGCACTAAAACAATAAAAGCACTAAAACAATTCCCACTTAAAACCAACCCAAGCCCCCTTCATTAAAACAAGACATTAAAAGAACAAGAACTTTAAAAGACAATTAAAAACCAGGAATAAATAAATGTCCTTAAAAAGCTCAGTCTCTTAAAAACGTCCTCCTCCGGCTTGGGTACGTGGGTTCCATACAAAGTCAGTTACCAATCCCGCTTGCTGCTCTGTCTCCTCTTCTGGCCTCCACTGCTAGCTCATCCCACCGCTGGGGCTATCCCACCGCTGCCACCAAATGTGACGATGTGGGTTCTGGCTCCACACTCCCATCTGATTTGGAAGCACTTGAACCCAACACCGTCGATAACGTAACCGAGTGAGCTAGTCAGTGAAGGCAATAATTTAGCAAGGGGTGGTGCAAAAAGTGCAATAGTGCTTTTATTTAAAACTGTCCATCAAAACAAAACAGTGTTCCATAAATAGTGCAGTTCAAAAGTTCAATAAATAAATAAATAATTCATTAAAAGAACGTGGAGGTTAAAACAATAGAAAAAACAATCCTTTAAAACGAAAGGTTTAAAAAGTTCTTCAAGAAGCAATTTTTTTAAAAACAACAACAACAACAACAAGCTCGGTGCCTTCTTTTGTGCTAGCGTCTCACCTGCTTCTCCCGGTTGGGCTTCGCAGCAGGCGAGACGCTCTCTGCAGCTGCCCTCTACTTCTCACTTAGGAGACTGGAGACCTCCCGAACCCTGGCTTCAGGCGGCACTCATCCTAGCCTCAGAGACTTGGATTTCCACAACGGCCAGGTCGCCCACGTTGAGGATTCCAGCCCTGTCTCCCGACTTCCGCTGCCTTTCCGTGGCTTCTCTGCGGCCAGTCGCCTTCCCTTGGTCACTCCCGCTACCTGATCGCTCAGCGGGAGCGACATCTAACTCCAACGCCTAGGTGTAGGCCCAACACCCCAGGCCCTCGCAGCTGCCCGTGAGCGCTTGTTCGCTCGCTCGCTCTTCGTGGCTCTATCTCTCTCTCTCACACCGACCTGCTTCCTCATCTGCTCCCGGTAACCTCCGTCCTCTTTCCTTTCCTTTCTCTCTCTTCTCCTCTCATCCCTCAGCCGCCTTGCGCTTTTTAAAATGACGCGGGCCACAGCAGCTGCAGCATTAGCCATGGGACAATCACGAATGTGGGCAGTTCCTCACCTGTGCACTCGGTGAGAAACGCCCACACCCTACGGATTGCCCCATGGCCCGCTATGGCCCAAAGTCCCCTCGCTAAGCCGCGAGCCGGCGATCATTTATTTAAATAGAATGGCCTTTGCTCAATGAGCTGTGGACCCATAACACCACATAGTCGTGTATACAACTTTTACAGGCTCGGAAGAATTGCTGGGAAGAACGACGTAAAAGCTTTTTCTCTCCATTGTGAACAGCCGGTGAATGAAATACTATTTTTCATTCTCAGTATTTAACATCTTGCGCGTAGCTTTCAGGCACCCAACTGTTAAACTTTTCGGGTCATCCAAGCCATTTCACCAAAATATGCTTTTTTCTACGGATATTTTTTTTTGCCAAAATCTTTTCAATCCTGAAGACGTCCGGCCCTCGAATCTTTTGTAACTCTGCATCGTAAAAGGAACCTATAATGTCTTCGCCGTCATAATCTTTCAGCTTGTAGATGGGCGGATCCCTAGGGACTAGTTCAAAAACGGTAAATACCTCGTCCGAAAATGTTTGTTTGTAGCCCTTGGTAAAAGGATTGCGGGCTTTCGACACTCTCACCGTATCTCTGACTTGGGTTTAGTTAGACTGTATAAATTTTTAAAGACTTTCCAAGAATTGGAACTATTCACTTTGGCAGGAGCCATTTTTATGCCTCGGTGATAACTCAGATTATAACATTTCACCAAGTCCTGTAGCCCCGGCAGATAGGACCGGGTTTTGTGGGAGCTGAAATAACGCCACATTTTGGTCTTCAGAGTTCGGTTGAACCTCTCCAACACCGAAGCCTTTAATTCACTAGCGGTGGTAAAATGTTTTATCCCGTGTTTACGGAGCAGGCTTTGAAATTCCCGATTGAGAAACTCTTTACCGCTATCGGTCTGAAGTTTGACGGGAACTCTACCTTCCTCCAAAATATCTCGAAAAGCCCAGGTTACTTCTTTACACGTTTTGTTTTTCAGAACCCTGACCCAGGCGTATTTGGAAAGAATATCTATACAAGTCAGTAGATACTTGTAGCCTCGGTTATACTCGGCCAGGTTTGTCATATCCGCCAGATCGATCTGCCATTGCCCGTCTATATTGGAAACATACACTTTATACCTTTTAAAATGGATTCTGGCCGGTTTATGAATCGTGTAGGTGTATTGCCCCGATAACCAGTCGGACACCTCTTGGTCCCCAATACGGTGACCAGCGTGCAGGAGAGCTCTTTTCAAGGATTCTTTACCCCCCAAGGCCCCCGGGTTCTCAGAGTTATAATACGTTTTTTCCAAGACCTGCTCCATCGTCGGTGATGAAACAGACACTGAGAACACTTAACAACTTAGAAAACATTTATTTAGGATTCTGAATTGTTCAGACGGCTGCGGTTTCAGGTTCAGAAAGACCCATCAGCTCTATCATATCATCAAATTCCAGGTCATATTTAGTCCACAGATTCATATGACCCTCGTGATTAATATTACGTTTACAAAACTCATTTGCCACATGGCGGGTGACACAGTAAGAGTATTCATCCATTTCATAAAATGACTGCATTACAGTGTCATAAATAGAGCTAGTATTTTCAACCACCGTATCTATTTTGGGAATCGGCAATAGAATATTATAATACCCCAGTACTTTCACCGCTAATCGCTTCAGCCAAGACTTACGGAAAATCTTCAGAATCTTCTGAAAACGATCTTGACGGTATCTGATTTCAGGTTCAAAGATGCAGGTATGCCTAGACTGTACGGGATGTTTTATATCAAAACCTTGACATTCTTTTTTCTGGTCGTAGTAGACAATAATGTCCAGCAGAGACGTCATCAGTCCTTTAATAAGCTGCAGGGACTTTTCCCAGGTTTCAGACAACACCCCATCAGGGCAGTCCATATCTGTCTCAGAAAGTCCGATCGACATCGGTTCCTCTGGAACTTGTTTGATCACCCAAGGTTGTCCTGGAGCTAGGTAAGAGGTTTCCGTCTGATCACCATTAGCGAAGACGGGGTAAGAACTCACTGGCCCTACAGACTGAAATCTACTGTCGGTCTCAAGGTCTGTAGCCCAGAGAGTGTAATCAGGTCGTACAGTAAAATAACGCGGGTCACATTGTTGGCGGTCCTGAAAGCCGTCCGTCCATCCCGAGTTATAAAATTGGTAAGATTCAGGCTTTGAAGCCTCAGGTTTTGAAGCCTCAGGCGGAAACCATGAGGATGCTATGCCGGCCTCCGTCATTTCAGAGTCTGTAGCTGTCGAAATGCGGAGAGCGCTAAAAGCTACAAAGAATGCTGAGGTCTGGTCATCCGTCTGGATCCCGGGACTAACAGGTGGAGTATTTAGGGTAAAAGGGAGGGGCATGGCATTAACTAACATTGGGTTTCCCTTATCTTCGCCGTCTGGTTCTACCTTGGTTTCACACGACTTGGTCCGACCCGGGTCCGTCGCTTCAGCTTTAAGAAACTCGGGCAACAAACATCTTTTCACCAGGCGGATCCGATGCTTCGCTGGGACCTCGGTCCTAGATTCCATTTTCCCAGTCAGAGTCTTTAGAAAATGCTTCGCTTTTTATACCGGCCTTTCAGAACTGGCAGTTGAAGTGTGGGGGACTGGGAAGTGTGGGGAGGCCCACCGTCAGGTGCTGCCTCACCGGGGCCGAGGCAGGCCCTTCAAGCTGGCAGGGTACGGATGGGAACGTCCTCGGACTGGTGCAGGATGACTTTGGGCGTGTCTGATCTGGTCAGGACATGCCTCGGGCATGTCTGGGCATGTGCTAGGGAAAGGGCGGGGTCCTCGCTGAGTTTTTTAACGGCGCAATGAGGCTTCTTCAGCAGGGGTTTGAGTTTGTATGTTACTTTTTTTTTTTTAAATTTGGTACCTTCTTTTTCCATCTTGTGCACTGTTCAGTAAACCTTATTTTTTGTTGGATCAGAACATTTTGCTTACACTCCACTCATTAATTCTCTTTAGGTTTTTAACTGTTATACCTACATTTGTAAGTTTCAGCAGTTCTTTGAAAATGTTTCTGTGACAGTAGTAAGCATTAAACATATTGTGTAAAAATCCAGACTACTCAGTTTTAAAATCTCTGCTCTAAATTTACCAATTAAACCAATATGTCAGCTTTGGATCCATCTCACCACTGCAACTGGCCCTTCCTCTTTGTAGATTTAGGTTGTAGGGGTTTATTTGTAAAACACTCTGTGTCACTTCAAGGTAAATTAGATTTCCTTGGTTATTCAGCTGTCCATTGGTGTTCCATTTTTGTTATAAATTGTATTTAGTTTCTCTTTAATTACTAAACATTGTATATAATGAATAGAAAACAGTTCTCTTGTTCAGGCTTTAATTTAAAACAGCATTTTCATCAACATGCTATAACCACTTTGGTACTCAGGGTGCTTCGTATAATACAAAGTTTTTGAAATTCTGTTAATGATTGGTAATAGCATTCCATTTTACATTAGTTATGAACCCCTGAAAATAAGAATGATTATAGTATGTTATATGAGCATATACACTACAGGGCTGATGATTAGGCTTATTTTGGACACGTTAGGCAAATCAGGATAGAAAATGTTTTAGTGAATAGTTACATAATATCTATTATATGTGTTAGCACAATGATTAAAATGTTTACTAAAATGGTGAGGTTTATTCTTTCTTTTAGATACTCCAGGTTACATATGACATCTTTCATTGAAAACTGCTTTTCCCCTCTGTGAAAAAGCACCTTTTGTTTTAATAGCATTCAGGGTGAAGGGGATGTAATTTTGTCTTCAATCTTCTTGAATACGAGTCAAAGGATCAGGGTTTGTGCAGTGATCATGGTTAAGGGCAGAGTTAAGCTAGACATTATTATTACAAAATGAAATATTTACTCACCCATATCCATATCAAGCAAGTATCACAAATATAAGATAAAAAACTAAATTTACAAATACTAAGTCACAGAGGAAATTAAAAACACATTATGACCAGATCAACAAGGGATCACTCCAAGCTCACAGCATACTGCAACTGAACCTACGTGTTCTGCGGTATATTATTAGCTAAACTTTCATCTATTAAACCAGTTCCACGGGGTTGCAAAGAGTTGGGGAAAACATTATTTAACATCTGCTAGTATTATGCTAATTAACATTAGCCTGTTATTGTTAGAATCTTATCTGGCACTAAAAGTTGGGTTTGTGTTCCTCCTGATTCAGGAAGAACATTAAATATTAGAGTTTAGAATATTAACTAAAATGGTAGTCTTGATTGTATGGACATTTCTGCCAAAATAATTAAATAAATAAAGTTAATTATGAAGTAAATAATCACATGAAAAAGTGGAGCAATAAAGGAGTTATTACAATTTGAAAAACTGCCATGATGTATAAAAACATTGATAAGTGACAAAACCAGCATGAAAAGAAACCTTTTGAAATAAATAATAAGCTTTTTTGACATGTGCAGTCTGGGATTGTCTGAATATGTCTCAAAGAGTTAATTTTTAAATAAAAATTGCAAAAGGCATATTAAAAACTAAATAAAACACAGAAGTGCCAATTAATGATATCAATTAGTGTTAAGTATTATAAAGCACTGGGTTCTATTTATAAGGGTTATTTAATTTAGTTATAAGCAAAATGATTGGCTGCATTTTGCTTTGAAATTAACGATAGTTTAATACAGATTTAAGAATTAGAATGCAAGACAAACCTATACACTTAACAAATGCTGCTGTCTCAATAGGGCTATCTTGGATCTCTGTTTTGTTTTAACCTTTTGACAAGAAACCCCCGGACAGGGAAATATTGAATTATATAATATATTGAAAATGAATAGAGCTGACATGCTAATTAAATAGATATAATCTAAGATATTTTAGAATATGGACCTGTGTGCTACCCACATGATTCTGACAAACTAAAGGGTCTCCACTTAATTGCCAAACTTTCTGCGGGTGTTATGGATATTGTAATGGAGAATGCAAAAGATTCTATATTTATTCTTTAAAGGTCAATATGACGGATATATAGCGCATGTGTCACAGTGCTAACCAATCATAGTACATTATGTTCAAAATTCACCTGTTGTTTTTCAGAAGAGATAGGACAAGTGCAGCGTGTGTTCTGTATTCTCTTTTCTGTATTAACTATTCACAATTACCACACTCCTGAGACCTTAGACTTTTTTTATGCAGAAGTACATTTCACAGACCTGAATAAGAGACATCCATCAAAATGCTCTTGACAGAAAGAAAGGCCAATCGGGTGGGTGGGATGGGAGTCTCTTTTCAAAGAGTCTTTGCACCCAAAGCTGCCAGGATTTGCTGGGATATAAAAAACTTTTTTTCAACAACCCTCCATCCTCGATGGTGAAAGAAAAATGTCAATGGTTTAAAAATCAAATGGTACTTTATTGGAAAATGTCAAAGAAACATTTTCAAAGGACTGCTGAAACTTACAACTATAGGTATACTAGTTAGAAACCTAAAGAGAATAATGAGTGGAGTGTAAGCAAAATGTTCTGATCCAACAAAAAATAAGGTTTAATATAACAACGCACAAGATGGAAAAACAAGGTACCAGATTAAAAAAAAAAAAGAAAGTGAAATCCTGATCCTCAATAGACCCTGACTAGTACAATGTTAATATAATGGATACTCTGTGCCTGGTGAAGCAGCTTAAAACATAACCCTGTAACACACAAACTCAAACCTCTGCTGAAGAAGCTTTGCTGCGGCATTAAAAAACTCAGCGATAGAAAATTACCATTAAAACTAAAAAAACCCTTTTACATCAGAAAGGAGGGTTTCTCGGAGCCCTGTTAAGCGCAGCCATTCCTTTCATTCTAGTTTAATCAGTTCAAGAGTATAAATATGAATATACGCGCAAGATGTACCTAGTACCTCGAAAACAAATGGTTCAATTGCGACAGAAAGCTCTGGCTTCCAGTGACCTTTGAAAGTGAATTGGATAAACAATTAAAATTCATACTTGAACTCGGTGACTTGAACGTCGATGCAAAAGTAAAACTTTATATGTCCATCTTGCAAGGATACCTTAACTTTGTGAAAAAAGTGGATAAAGAAACAGGTACCAAAGAAAAATGTATAGATACAAACTTTTTAAAATCTAAAGACGTAAATAAAAATAGACAGCCTGATCTCAGGTTCCCTGTGTATTAAGATATAATCTCATAAATACAGGAACATATTATAATATCCATTTACCCAATTATTCAACAATACACTTGATACGTCTAAAAATCATCCGGACTTTGGGGCTACTAGTCTGTATTAAAATAATTACATTTCATTTAGCGGAATGAATGAAAACACAGTTGCAGTAAGCTCCTGGTCCCTGTTCAGCCCTAGAGTCTGTCTCCAACCGGCTTTTCAAATGAGAGTTTATAAAGCAAAAAATGTTTTGTTATCTCAGACTTTTAAAAACAGGCGGCTCCGTACAGAGAACACCTGGTTACAGCGAGAGTCCTTTTAGAAAGAGAATGCATTTCACAAGCGGGCCCTTCTGTACGTGGTTCAGAATACTGACATCTTATTATGTCAGAGCCAATGCACACAATTCCTGCCTGCGCTTTTAAACCACTCCTTAATATTCTCAGAGGAGAGGCCCTGGTTGAATTTCCAGACACAGAGACAAAACTAATTGAAAGGATTACTCGCTTCGGTAACAGAAAAAACTACTATTGCTTACTTCAGTCATATCAATTTGTACATTAATCATCATACATGTAGATAGCTAGAAATAAAATGCTGCAACTTGTACACACATACACACACACACGAGCATGCTCACACGCCTACACACAGAGAGATGATACTGAACATAATAATTAACGGTAACCTATAAGTATTTTTGAATTTAAAGCCCCAACCCCTTTTGTTTTAAACAGATATAATTTTTTTAAAAGGGAGTTACCATATAATCAACTTGGAAATATTAATATTAAGGATAAAATATAAGGATTCAGACATCCATTTTTTAAAACATAATAATAATATACATACAAATAATAATCAAAAATATGCCATACCATGATCTTGACTGCCGTGACTCGCTGGAGAATAGAATGTTTTTAAAATAATAATATTTCATTTAGTCCTATCCATAAATCTATACTAATACAAGGCAAAGCCCTCACTGACTGACTGACTGACTGACTCACTCACTGACTCATCACTAATTCTCCAACTTCCCTTGTAGGTAGAAGGCTGAAATTTAGCAGGCTCATTCCTTACAGCTTACTTACAAAAGTTTGGCAGGTTTCATTTCGAAATTCTACTCGTAACGGTCATAACTGGAACCTATTTATCTATACTAATAAAAGGCAAATCCCTCACTCACTCACTCACTCACTGACTCACTCACTCACTCACTGACTCATCACTAATTCTCCAACTTCCCGTGTGGGTGGAAGGCTGAAATTTGGCAGGTTCATTCCTTACAGCTTCCTTACAAAAGTTGGGCAGGTTTTATATCGAAATTCTACGCGTAATGGTCATAACTGGAAGCAGTTTTTCTCCATTTACTGTAATGGAGATGAGCTTCAACGCCGTGGGGGCGGAGTTTCATGTGACATCATCACGCCTCCCACGTAATCACGCAGTACATAGAAAACCAGGAAGACCTCAAAAGCGCTGAAGAAAACATGCATTATATAATTGAGAAGGCAGCGAAACAATAAGAAGCGAGCGAGTGACATATACAACCATATTCATGAGTTCTGCTACTTCGGAAACAAAGCACGATGTAAACCTACACTTTAAATTAAGTTCATAGACAGGCTGCCGCTGGCGTTTGTAATTTAGTGCCTGCCCATATAAGGCCGTCTGTCAGCGCAATCCAATAGCAAACTGCCACGGGTAAATATTCACGGGTGAAGGACTGTGCTGGCGAGGAAGATGAGATGGTCAGGGTGGTGTTTGACACAAACTCAGCGAAACTGCGAGAGAAAGTTTTAAGTGCCAGGACTAAGGTAACATTAAATACAGCCATGGACATAGCACGAGATGGCACCAGCACAGCTGGGAACCTTCGATGCATGTACACCGAGTGGCTCACGTGAACTGACGCAGTGCACAGATAAAAGGCAACAGTTCCAAAGAGCGCTGAACAAAACCGAATTACACAATTGAAAAGGCAGCAAAAAATATGAAGCGTCTCATACATACAAGCATATTCATAAATCCAACTACTGCGGAAACAAAGCACACGCTGGAAAAAGTCAATGTCCCGCTAAAGGAAGACAGTGTAAAAAAAACCTGTGCATGCAGTGTGTCAGGTCTCAGATAAAGAAGAAGACGAGCTGTTTATTGATGCAATAAGAAACGAATCGATGAATGAAACCTGTTATCTTTACAACGATTGACAAACACGGAATGTAACTTGAATACAACACATCCTCCAAATACGAACCTGATTGAAAGAAATAATGATAATCAAATCCTTGATGACAGCAACACTCAGTAACACTCACAAAAGAAATACTGTATATTGACAGTCATGTTACGTTATTTTTAAAATGTTCCCTTTTCTTTTCTAGCTTTTTAACACACTACTTCTCCGCTGACACGCGGGTATATATATATGTATATATATATAACCCGATCTACATACTCGAATAATGGATACTTTATTCGCCATCAGTGATTGTTTTGGTAAAGCCATACTCAGTGTATTCATTAGATGAACGGTAAAAAAGTAAGGGCAAGGGGAGGATGACTTATTGAGGCATGCAGGCTGTAGTGCGCGTCAACTCTATTTGAATTGCGCGATCACATTTGAAAAAATATATCTTTTCAAGTTCTATTTAGTCCATATGTGTCAAACTCAAGGGTCGGGCCACATCCGCCCGGGCGTGTAATTATATCCGCCCGAGATCATTTTATATACTGTATTATTGTTATTAAAGCCTGGGTATATGAAGCGCTGGTAACACAATAAACTACAGATCCCATAATGCAGCGCTTCAGCTACCTTGCCGAACAGTTACCGCGTTAATCAAGTCTACCTTAAGATGCTGCAAGTTATTGCGAAGCTAGCTCACACGATGCTGAAGAGAAAAGTTGATTTGAAAATAGAGCCTTTAAAAACCGATGGGAGGATGAGTATATGTTTACTGAACCCGTGTGTCTCATTTGTGGAGCTAATGTGGCTGTAATTACAGAATTTAATCTAAGACGGCACTATAAAACAAAACATCAGGGTAACCTGAAAGACCTGAATGCAATGCAGAAGATACAGAAAGCAGAAGAATTAAATAAGAATCTGACACTTCAGCGGACGTTTTTAACCGTGCACAATCACAAAGTGATTTCAATTGAGGCTGCTTTTATGGGAGACACAACCACTTGCCCCACTTTCCCTATTACCAAGTAATGTTAAACCAAGTCGTCACTACGGTGTTTCCAACACGACTTTGCTGATAAACTGAGCGCACTGAGTTTGCACGGCGCTTTGGTGACTTTGAAGAACAAAAAAAGTCAGTCTACATGCGGCTCGAACCTTGTGCATGTTTGGTAGCACATATCTGTGTGAGAAGCTCTTCTCAGTGATGAAGACTAACAAAACAGCACACAGGAGTCGCCTCACTGATGAGCACCTGCAATCCATCCTGAGAATCTCCACAACACAGAACCTCACACCAAACAGAAACGAACCTGTTGCCAAAAAAGATGCCAGGCGTCCAGCTCTAAAATGACATATGAGCAAAGACAACTGAATGATTTGATTTGTTATTGCTGAAAGGAACACATTTTATTTATATTTCTAGGTTTTGTTATGCAGCATGTTCATATTTGAATTTGTATAATTTTGACAGGATATATTTTTATGGAGAGCAATATCTTTTGGGATATTTAAAATCTAAGTTTATTTTTTATAAAATATAAAATTACATAAGAGTAAAGAAATTTGAATGTTTGTTCTTTTAATGTTTACTTTATTTCTAACTTGTATAATTTAGACAGGATATATTTTTATGGAGAGCAAAATATTATAAGTTGTTTAAGGTTTGAGTTGATTTATTCAGGAATAATATTCCTGTCTGTTTTACCATTCCTACCAAAGATATTTCTGTCGACTAAATAAAAATTCCTTCTATTTAAAATTTAAATAGAACTTGAACAAATACGATAGTTCATAATATCCACACAGACTTGCATGTAAGAGCGGGTGTCATCCGTTTTAACAAACAGCGTATTGCACTGATACGAAATAGCTGTGTGTGTATATATGTAGATATGTATGTATATGTATATATATGTTTATATATGTGTGTGTGTATGTATATATATATATATGTATTTGTGTGTATATATGTGTGTGTATGTATGTGTGTATGTACAGTATATGTATGTGTATATGTATAGATATGTATATATATATGTTTGTGTGTGTGTAAATATATATATATTTATATTCATATATATATTTATATATATATATATATATATATATATATATGACAAAAACACACATCACTCACAACAGTGACAAAACAATAACATTGACAATCATGTTACGTTATTTTCAAAATGTTTCCTTTTCTTTTTCATTGCTTCTTTAACACACTACTTCTCCGCTGCGAAGCGCGGGTATTTTGCTAGTGTACATATATACCGGCCATAGCCTGCAGCTCGGTTGCCATGTGAGGCGGAGTTGCGTCCCTCACCGTCACGCCTCCCACGTAATTGAGTGCCTGCCCATATAAGGCCGTCCATCAGCGGCAATCCAATAGAAACACTCTGCCGCTAAATATTCGCGTGTGAAGGACTGTGCTTATACACACAAAGATGAGATGGTCAGGGTGGTGTTTGGCACAAACTCAGTGAAACTGCAAGAGAAATTTTTAAGTGCCGGGTCTTTAGGTTGACATTAAATAAAGCCGTGGACATCGCATGAGATAGCACAAGCACAGCTGAGAACCTTCGATGCATGTACTCCGAGTGGCTCATGTGAACTGACTGTGAACGCAGTGCACAGAGAACAAGGAAGAGCACTATAAAGCGCTGAACAAAAAATGCACTACAAAATTGAGAATGCAGCAGAAGCATATGAAGCGAGTGATGCATACACGCATATTCATAAGAGCAGCTACTGCAGAAACAAAGCACAGTGTAAACCATAAGTTTAAATTAAGTTTATAAACACGCTGCCACTGACGTTTGTCATGTCTACGACGAAAACGATATTCACGAGATACAAGTTTAATGAGAAGACACGGGGTATGAATGAGACTTTGGATCACTTTGTAACGGAGTTAAAATTGCTGTAACAGTTAAACTTGCTGGTGAAGGACTGTGCTTATGCAAACAAATAGGAAAGCAAGGTGTAAAGTTTAACTTTAAATTTAATGAGAAGACACATTGCCAGGTCTGAGCTAACATCGTAACATCGCACGAGATAGCACAAGCACAGCTGAGAACCTTTGATGGATGTACTCCGAGCGGCTCACGTGAACTGACTGTGAACACAGTACGCAGACAAAAAGCAACACCTCCAAAGAGCGCTGAACAAAAAACGCATTACACAATTGAGAAGGCAGCAAAAGAATATGAAGCGAGTGACGCATACAAGCATATTCATAAGTGCAGATACTGCGGAAACAATGCACACGGTGGAAAAAGTCAATGTTCAGCTAAAGGAAGACTGTAAGAAAACCCGTGCATGCAGTGTGTGTGATGTCTCAAATAAAGAGGAAGTCGAGCTGTTTATTGATGCAGTAAGAAAGTAATCGATGAAATAAACCTGTTATCTTTACAACGGTTAACAAACACGGAATATAACTTGAACACAACACATCCTCCAAATACGAACCTGATTGAAAGAAATAATGATAATCAAATCCTTGATCACAGCAACACTCATAACAGTCACAAAACAATTACATTGACAATCATGTTACGTTATTTTTAAAATGTTCCGTTTTCTTTTTCATAACTTCTTTAACACACTACTTCTCTGCAAGCGCGGGTATTTTGAGATTATATATATATATATATATATATATATATATATATATATATATATATATATATATATATATATATATATCCCGATCTACATACTGTCAAATAAACAATCCACACCCCGTGGCGGAACACCTCTAGCGTTGATGTCCGAGGTTCAATTCCCGAGAGGGGGTGCAGTGAGTGTGTATGCCTGACGTGCCCAGAATTAGGCCGAAACACGTGTCGTGTACTCCTTGCATTATATATATATATATACACACGTACACATACACACACACATATATATATATATACACACATACATATATATATATATATACATACACACACACACACATATATATCTGTGTATATGTATGTGTGTAGATATATATATATATATATATATATATATATGTATATATGTATATATATGTGGATGTATGTGTATATATATATATATATATATATGTATATATGTATGTGTGTATATATTGTCAGAGGTGTCAGGGGTGACGACCTGGCTGGGACGCATGGAAGCCCAACCCTGTAGGGGCCCGTGGTCATCGCCAGGGGGTGCCCCAATGCCTTGGGAACCCTGGACCTCAGTACTTCCGCCACACCAGGAAGTGCTGGGGGGAAGAGTAGCAGGGACACCCGGAATGCTCAGCTATGTAAAGTAAAAGTTCAAGCTTATATAGTTTTTTTTGTGTGTGTCTAGTTGATATATTCTCTGTGACTGTGTGTTTTTGTTCTGGGAATGCTTTCTTGTTGTGGTTTCGAGCTGCGTTGTTTCCTGATGGTTGAATGCAATCCTTGCTGCCACGGAATTGGATCGCCAAGGAAGCTTCTTTTGTGTTGCCATTGACTCCTTTCGCCACAGAGTCCCAGAGTTCCCTTGATCTGACGATCGCTGTATGAAGCTGAGCTGGTTGTGCTTCTAATTTCACAAAGGTAACACCACCTTGTGTCCTGAGAGGCTGTTTGGCATTTGTTAGTTCTGATAAATAAATATAAGCATGAATGGCAAGGAGTGTGTAATTCCTCTGAACAGTGGTTAATTATAAAAAAAATAATAACAAGCACAATCTCAAGTGAGTTTATAGTAGTGATGCAGTTGTAAAAGAAATTTAAGTGAGTATCAAAATATGTTTTGTTAAAAACAATGTTAGTTAAGTAAGCTACTGGGGAATGAAGTGGGATAAAATGTAGTTAGAAATGAAAGACTATTTTGGTTGATGATCAGAGTGTCTGATTTAAAAAGAACATGTCGTAGAGCTGAGCATAAATAGATTTACCTGATTTACATAAAATAATCTCTCAACTGAGACCCTCCACCTGCGTCCTTGACCCAATACCAACAAGGTTTTTCAAGGAAGTATTAGGCATGCTAATTGATAATATTCTTTTTTTTTTTTTTATTTATTAATTTTATTACAATCAATACATAGCAATCAAGAATTATGCTAATAACAGATCGATCCCCACCCTTGAGAGAGAGAGCAAGCCAAACGGTGTAAAATTTAAGGCTTGTAAAAATACCTAAATCAACAAATTCTCTGTGCTTTATAAACTCATTTCAAAATATTACTGATTAGATCCTGCCATGTTTTGAAAAAAGTCTGCACAGATCCTCTAACTGAGTATTTGATTTTTTCCAATTTTAAATAATATAACACATCAGTTTCCCACTGACTTAAAGAGGAGAGTTTGGGTTCTTCCAGTTTATCAGAATAAGTCTGCGTGCCAACAGTGTAGTGAATGCAATCACAATTTGTTTGTCTTTCTCCACTTTAAGACCCTCTGGAAGAACCCCAAACACAGCTGTTAATGGGTTAGGAGGGATTGTGAGTCCAAGGCTGTCTGAGAGGTAATTAAAAATTTTTGTCCAGAATAATGTTAATTTGGTGCAGGCCCAGAACATGTGACCTAGTGAGGCTGGGGCTTGGTTGCAACGTTCGCAGGTTGGATCATGCCCTGGAAACATTTTGAGAGTTTTAGTCGAGACAGATGTGCTCGATATATAATTTTGAGTTGTATAATTGTATGCTTTGCGCATATGGAGCTTGAGTGAATTCTCTGCATTGCTACTTTCCACTCCTTTTCTGATATATTAATTGAGAGGTCATTTTCCCAGTGTCCTCTTGGATCTTTGAAAGGAAGGGATTGTAAAAGGATTTTATATATTGTAGAGATGGAGTCTAACTCCTTGAAATTGAGCAATAATTTTTCCAGCGTGGATGAGGGTGCAAGATGAGGAAAATCTGGAAGGTTCTGTTTAACAAAGTTCCTGATTTGAAGATAGTGAAAGAAATTTGTAGCTGGAATGTTAAATTTGGAATGTAATTGTTCATAGGATGCAAAGACGTTGTCTATATAAAGATCTCTAAGCAAGTTAATTCCAAATTTTTCCAGATATTAAAACTGCATATGTTTGTGAGGGTTGAAAGAGGTGGTTCTTTTGCAGGGTGCCACAGAAAGAAGCTTCTCCGTCTTAAAATGCTTTCTACATTGGTTCCAGATTCTAAGTGAGTGGAGCACAATTGGGTTATTAGTGTATTGCCGATAACGTGTGTTTATTGGAGCACAGAGCAAGGAATACAAAGAAGTACTGCAGGATTTTACTTCTATTGCGGTCCATGCCTGTGTATGTTCTTCTATTTGTGTCCAGGTTCTTATCGACTGTATATTTGCGCCCAGTAATAAAACTGGAAGTTAGGTAGAGCCATGCCGCCTTCTGCCTTTTGTCTTTGTAGGGTCGCTCTTTTGATGCGTGGATGTTTAGAATTCCAAATAAATGAGGTTATTGTTGAATCTAATTGCTTAAAGAACGATTTATTAATGTATATTGGTATGTTTTGAAATAAAAAGGAGCTTAGGAAGAATATTCATCTTAACAGTGTTAATTCTTCCAGCTAGTGTGAGATGAAGGGTTGACCATCTATGCAAGTCTTGTTTAATTTTTTCCATGCAGACAGAGAAATTTTGTTGAGATAGAGCTTTATGTTTACTTGTGATGTTTACCCGAGGTATTTAAACTGTTCTGCAATGATAAAAGGAAGGGTGTCTAATCTAATATTATATGCTTGAGAATTCACGGAAAGAGTACACTTTTATTCAGATTAATTCTGAGACCAGAGAGCTTTTGAAATTCTGTGAGTGCTGCTAAGACTGCAGGCACAGAATTTTCTGGGTCCGATATATACAGTACCATGTCATCTGCATATAATGAGATTTTCTGTTCCAGTCCTTCTCTGCTAATCCCCTTTATCTGATCAGTATTTCGACAATGTATTGCCAGTGGTTCAATGGCAATTGCAAACAGCAGTGGTGACAAAGGGCATCCTTGTCTTGTGCCACGTTCTAGTTTAAAGTAGTCTGAGCAAATGTTATTGATGCAAACTGAAGCTTCTGGGTTAGTATACAGTAATTTAATCCATGCACAAATGTTGGGCCAAACCCAAACTTCTCCAAAATAGTAAAAGGTATTTCCATTCAATCATGTCGAATGCTTTTTCTGCATCCAATGATAATAATATTTCTGGGGTGTTTGATTTAGTTGGTGAGTATATTACATTAAACAGGCGTCGAAGATTTGAAGATAAGTGTCGGCCCCTAATAAATCCAGTTTGGTCTTGTGATATTACTGAGGGAGCACTTTCTCCATCCTTCTAGCTATGATTTTAGAGAGTATTTTAACGTCGTTATTCAGAAGTGAAATTGGTCTGTATGATGCACATTGTAATAAGTCCTTATTTTGTTTTGGAAAGACAGTGATTAGTGCTTGGCGAAAGGTTTGTGGAAGAGATTGGTTATCTCTGGCTTCTGTAAATGTTGCTAATAGGAGGGAGCTAGCTGAGCGGAGAATTTCTTGTAAAACTCTGCAGGGTAGCCGTCAGGGCCTGCTGCTTTTCCACCTTGGAGTGACTTTATAGCATCCAGTAATTCTGATAATGACAGAGGTTTATCGAGTTCCTCCACACTAAAAGCGTCAATTTGTGGTATCTGTAATGTATCCAGAAATGCATTAGATTGTATATTGTCTTCTTTAAACTCAGTAGTATATAGGGATTTATAGTAGTCTCTAAAAGTGTACATTATATTTTTGTGTTCGATGATTTTATCTCCGTTCGTGTTAGTAATTACGAGATTGCGTTGCATACATCTTGCTTGTGAATTTGTTGCGCTAAAAGCTTATTAGCTTTCTCTCCATGTTCATAATAATGATGTCTGGATTTGTAAATTAGTTGTTCGGTTTCTTTAGTTGTCAAGAGGTTTAATTCTGAATGTAGAGCCTGCCTCCTCTTATGTAGAGTCTCGCTTGGTAGTCTGGCATGTTCTTCATCTATTTTAGTAATTTCGCTTTTTATCTCTGCTACTTTCTTCGCTCTGGATTTATTTCTGTGGGAAAGATATGAGATAATCTGTCCTCTTAAGAAGGCCTTAAGAGTTTCCCAGAGTATTCCTGCAGAGATCTCAGGGGATGTATTTGTCTCTAGAAAGAATTCAATTTGTTTGGATATAAATTCAGTACAATTCTCGTCAGCTAATAGAAGCGGATTGAGGCGCCATCTGCGGGGTGAGTGTATGGGGCTTAGTAATTTCAGCTCCAAGATCATGGTCTGAAATAACAATAGCATCGTATTTACAAGATTTAATCTTAGGCAAGAAGTTATTATCTATAAAGAAGTAATCAATCCTTGAGTAGCAATGATGTACTGGTGAGTAGAAAGAATATGTTCTTGAATTTGGGTTTAAAAACCTCCAGGGATCTGATAAGTTGTGATCAGTTATAAACTTTGTAATTATCTTTGCGGTGTTAGTTGCGTTCCCCTGTGGAGGAAGTCTTATCTAAAAGTGGATTTAGAACACAATTAAAGTCCCCAGCCATTATAAGTTTATGAGTGTTCAGATTGGGAATGGATGCAAATAAATTTTGTATAAATTCCTTATCATCAACATTAGGTGCATAAACATTTATCAAAATCATTTTACAGTTAGATAAGTCTCCCATGACCATCACATATCTCCCTTCAGGATCCAATACTACATCTGATGCTACAAATGGTACTGTTCTATGTATGAGAATTCCCACCCTCTAGTTTTCTTTGTAAAACTAGAATGGAACATTTGGCCAGTCCAGTCTTTTGCAGCCGGAACTGATCCTTACTTAGTAAGTGGGTTTCCTGTAAAAATACTATTTTAGCATTTAGACCTGTTAGGTGAGAAAGTACTTTCTTTCTCTTTAATTCGTGATTCAGGCCTTTAACATTCCAGCTTACGAAGTTAACTGTCCCATCATGGAGACACTGATTCTGAGTTTTTGATGTCATTTATAGTCTTAACTGGAAGTGAAATAGTTTAGGTCTTAATTTCCTATTCCCCCAAGAGTTGTTGCCATGCAGCTTATTATTACGTTGATAGTTATAATTATAAAGATTGAGATGATAGATTAGATATAGATCAAGCCTGCTCTCTTTCTCTTCCCCTTAACCCCCACCCTCCCTTTTTGCCTCCCCAGGTGAGGCTAAAACCCACTTCATGCAGTCCCAGTCCTCTGACATACCCAGAGACAGAGCACGTCCAAAGCACATCAAGCCCCCATGCAGTGGCGCTTTAAGGTTAAAAGATAGAGATATCTGTTACCAATATAGTCTTTAAAAGAGGAAAAAAAAAAAAAAGAAAAGAATTTTGCACTTAATATATATATATATATATCTTCAGCAATTTTAGTGCATTAAGATGATATCCCCAGATAATAAACCCAGGTGATGGTGTTAAAGATGTGTCCAAAACAAGCATAACAAGTCTTAATGCAGTAATAGCAATAACAGCAAACCAAGGGTATGATATTGAACAGTCTCATTTAGGGTACACATGAAATAATTAGAAAAGAAAAAGAGGAGGAAAACGTAATTAAGCACAATAAAACATAAACATTTAGCGCCCTAGTAATACTAAGTAATAATAAGTAATAATAATAATAAGTAAGTAATATAAGAATATGAGAATATATGCTGATAAAAACCCGTATTTTAAAACAAATAGATCAGACAGTAGATTATTAATCCTAGCTTTATCATTTACCGCCATGACTCACAATTATGTATCAGAATAGTCCGGGATCAGCTTTCTTAATTCATTTTCTGCTTCCTCCTTGCTAGCGAAAACATAGAAATGACCCTGCCATTCCACTTTCAGTTTTGCGGATACAGGAGGCCGTATTTGACATTGGCTTGCCGTAGCCGCTGTTTAATATTATAGAAGGCTGCGCGTTTAATAGCTGTTGCTGGAGAGAAGTCAGGGAAGACGAATGTGGCTATTTTCATATATAATATCTTCCTATATATATAATATAATATCTTTTCTGAGGAGTTCCATCACCTCTAACTTAAATGATAATCGTTCAAAACGAACTATAAAAGATCTTGGTCGGGTCTGACGGTGTTTGATCAGCGACGTGTAAGCGCTGCTATCTCAGATTCTGCTTTAAAGTCGCCCCCGATTATTTTAGAAAAAAGTTCAGTTGCGAATTTCACAGGGTTTAAACTTTCTCGATTCTCCGGCAGGCCTTCAATTCTGACATTATACCTTCTACTCCCATCTTCTAAAGCAGCCAGTCTGTCTCCAAGTTTTTCTCGAGTTTTTACATTCGAACTGACATTTACTGCTCTTTCCTCGGCACTGGCAGCTAGATGTTCGCTATTTCGATCCGATTCGTGAATGTCTCACTAAGATGCTCCAATTGATCAGCAAGCGTGCTCAGTTTAACCGAGTTTTTCTCAATGCGCTCTTCAATTTTACCCAGCACCTGTCGAAGTTCAAGTTGTACCTCTTGACGCAGCCTTTCATTTGCCTGTTGGAATTCCTGTCGCAGCCTTTCATTTGCCTGTTGGATTTCCTGTCGCAGACATTCATTGGCCTGTTTCATCTCCTGTTTCAGTCTCTCATGTGCCTTTGCCGTTGCTTTCTCATTAGCCTTCTCGCTTTTCTTTATATCTTGCGTGAGCTCAGCGAGCAACACTTTCAGTTCAGATAGCTGAAATGTGCCTTCTTGTACCGTAGATGAAGCAGCAGACTCTGCTGAAGCCGTGTCCCGCTGCTCCAGTCCGTAATTGCGTAACTGAAGCCGCGGACCTCCCGCCTTTTCCAGTTTCAGGTAATCCTCTCCAATCGGCGAGCTATCCACATCTGCACTCACGATCGCACCTTCGCTCCCCTTTTCGCTCTCAGCCGGCGACGATGTAGCGGACCGTGGTCCCGAGGAGTCTGTACTTTCGCCCATCTGATCCAGGTCTGTCTCTGAGAGGCCATATCTCGAGCTAGGGCTTGCTGATCGCAGCTTGGATGTAGCTTTAGTCTTCGATTCTTTCGGACCCCCCTTCTTGTTGGCCATGTTTATATGTGTTTACATATACTGTAGCGGTCCCTCTCGGGTTGAATAAATACAGGATATCTCAGAATAATAAGCAAATAATATGAAAAATAGCACCACTGCTAGCGGAGCTCCACTTCAGACGTCCATCTCTCGCATCGGACGAGACCAAAATTGATAATATTCTTGATATAGTAAATTCGTCATTAAATACGGGGGTCTTCCCAGACTGTTTTAAGACTGCTGTAATCAAACCGTTAATCAAGAAAAATAATCTTGACCCCTCTGCTTTTGAAAATTTTAGACCCATCTCTAACCTGTCCTTCTTAAGTAAAATTGTAAAGAAGGCAGTCATTATGCAGCTAAATGACCACCTCAAAAAACATGCTATTCTTGATAAATTTCAGTCAGGTTTTAGAACAAATCACAGCACAGAAACTGCACTTGTTAAAGTAGTAAATGACTTGAGGGTAAATGCAGACAGAGGCCATTTATCTGTTGTCATCCTCCTCGATCTGAGTGCCGCATTTGACACCATTGATCACAATATTCTTAGAAATCGCCTTAGTCAATGGGTGGACCTCTGTGGCAGTGTCTTAAATTGGTTTGAATCCTACCTGGCAAGGAGAAAATTCTTTGTTAGTTGTGGTAATCACAACTCAAAGACACATGATATTCTATATGGTGTTCCACAAGGCTCTATCCTGGGTCCGCTGCTCTTCTCAATCTATATGCTTCCGTTAGGTCAGATTATCTCAGGGCACAACGTGAGTTACCACAGCTATGCTGATGACACACAGCTGTACTTATCAATAGCACCTGATGACACCGACTCTCTCGATTCACTAACACAACGTCTTACTGGTAATTCTGAATGGATGAATAGTAATTTTCTCAAGCTAAATAAAGAGAAAACTGAAATTTTAGTGATTGGCAAAAATGGATTCAATGAGGTTATCAGAAATAAACTTGATGCATTAGGATTAAAAGTTAACACGGAAGTAAAAAACTTAGGGGTAACCATTGACTGCAACCTGAATTTTAAATCGCATATTGATCAGACCACTAGGACAGCATTTTTTCACTTAAGAAACATAGTAAAAGTTAGACCTCTTATATTATTGAAAGATGCTGAGAAATTAATTCACGCTTTTGTTTTCAGTCAACTAGGTTACTGTAACGCACTCCTCTCAGGACTACCCAAAAAAGACATAAATCGTTTGCAACAAGTGCAGAATGCAGCTGCTAGAATCCTAACTACGAAAAGAAAATCCAAACACATTTCTCCAGTTTTGATGTCACTACACTGGTTACCTGTGTCTTTCAGAATTGACTTTAAAATTCTGTTTATTGTTTATAAAACATTAAATAATCTCACTCCATCTTGTATATCGGAATGTCTGACACTCTATATTCCAAATCGTAACCTTAGATCCTCAAATGAGTGTCTCCTTAGAATTCCAAAAGCAAAACTTAAAAGAAGTGGTGAGGCAGCCTTCTGCTGTTATGCACCTAAAATCTGATTCGCCAGGCTATTACAGTGGAGCATTTTAAAACAACAACATTTATTTATATAGCACATTTTCATACAAACAGTAGCTCAAAGTGCTTTACATAATAAAGAATAGAAAAATAAAAGACACAATAAGAAAATAAAATAAGTCAACATTAATTAACATAGAATAAGAGTAAGGTCCAATGGCCAGGGTGGACAGAAAAAACAATAAAAACTCCAGACGGCTGGAGAAAAAAAATAAAATCTGTAGGGATTCCAGACCATTAGACTGCCCAGTCCTTTCTGGGCATTCTACCTAACATAAATGAAACAGTCCTCTTTGGATTTAGGGTTCTCGCGGAAGGACTTGAAAATGATGGTCACGTAGACTTCTGCTTTTTAATCCATCCATCATTGTTGGAGCATCATGATGCTTTGAGTAGCTGGAGGTGGCGCAAGCCACCACCACAAAGAAACCAGAAAAAGAAACAGAAGAGAGAGTAGGGGTCAGGGATTTTAGAGTCACCATGAATAGTTATTATGATGAATTGAACATACAGAGTATCAGGATTAAGTTAAATTGAAGTTATAAAAAGGCTATGTTAAAGTAATGTGTTTCAGCAGTGTTTTAAAGTGTTCTACTGTACTAGCCTGGCAAATTCCTATTGACAGGCTATTCCAGATTTTAGGTGCATAGCAGCAGAAGGCCGCCTCACCACTTCTTTTAAGCTTTGTTTCTGGAATTCTAAGGAGACACTCATTTGAGGATCTAAGGTTACGATTTGGAATATAGAGTGTCAGACATTCCGATATATAAGATGGGGCGAGATTATTTAAGGCTTTATAAACCATAAGCAGAATTTTAAAGTCAATCCTGAATGACACAGGTAACCAGTGTAGTGACACTGCTGAAAACACATTACTTTAACATGGCCTTCTCATAACTTCACTTTAATTTAATCCTGATGCTCTGTATGTTCAATTCATTATAATAACTATTAATGGTGGCTCTAAAATCCGTACTGACCCCTACTCTCTCTTCTGTTTCTTTTTCCGGTTTTCTCCACCACCACCACCTACTAGATGCTCCAACATTGATGGGCTAAAAGCCAGCAGTCTACATGACCATCATCATCAAGTCCTTCCGTGAGAACTCTAAATACAAAGAGGACTGTTTCATTTATGTTAGGTAGAATGTCCAGAGGGGACTGGGCGGAATCCCTGCAGATTTTATTTTTTTCTCCAGCAGTCTGGAGTTTTTTTGTTTTTTCTTTCCACCCTGGCCATCGGACCTTACCCTTATTCTATGTTAATTAATGTTGACTTATTTTATTTTCTTACTGTGTCTTGTATTTTTCTATTCTTCATTATGTAAAGCACTTTGAGCTACATTTTGTATGAAAATGTGCTATATAAATAAATGTTGTTGTTGACTGATAAAGGGGTATAAAGAGGATTAAAGAATCTTGTTCAGGGTCTGGGGTAGTACAGTAGATGCCCTCATATGTCATTATGTGTCTGTGTTTAATAAAATTATGTGCTTCTTTGTGTGTCAACTGAATAACTAGTGATATGAAGCAGATCCCAAAGGCCTGGGTTTAGGTGGGGAGTACACATTGTAAGAGGGGATCATTTCCAAGTTTTACGCATAGTAATACATGTGAATTTTTAGAAATGCTATACCAAAGTAAATTAAAAGTAATAATAATAATAATATTAAACATTGATTGGTAACTCATCCTGTATGCTAGTCAGTGGGTCTGGACTGTCTGTCATTCATGAAGTTTAAAAACAGATGCAGTGTTAAATAAGGCAATACCCTACTGACCCTTCTGAGTTTTAGTGAAGTCAGTAAAAAGAGCAGGTAGGTTAGGAATTGTAAGATGTGAATTTCAATTAAGTATTAAGAGATGTGTAACTTCAAAACTATAAATGTTCTTTTTCTCCAGATTCAGCAAACACTCTGTGACCAATGGAAGGAACACACAGGATACCAGCATTGCAAGCTGCATTTTATTTATTCATTTATTTTAATTTTATGAAGCTTAATACAGTATATCAATTTATTTTAAGGTTAGTGCTCAGTGATAATGCACTTAGATGGGTTGAGCATCAAGTCAGTTATACATCAGAAAATATATGTGCTACATGGGAAAGATACAGATGTTTGAATGCTTTTGTAATAATTTAAGATATCTGAATCTTGATAAGTAAGATAAGATAGATAGATAGATAGATAGATAGATAGATAGATAGATAGATAGATAGATAGATAGATAGATAGATAGATAGATAGATAGATAGATAGATAGACAGACAGACAGATACTTTATTAATCCCAAGGGGAATTTCACATACTCCAGCAGCACCATACATGAAGAACAATATAAAATTAAAGAGTGATAAATAATTTAATATTGTTCTTCATGTATGGTGATGCGTCCTTCTTTATGCTGCCTCCCCAGCACACCGCAGCGTAGAAGAGGGCACTCACCACAACCCTCTGATAGAACATCTTCCACATCTTATTGCAGATTTTCAAGGATGTCAGTCTTCTAAGGAAGTATAGTCGGCTCTGTCCTCTCTCGAACAGAGCATCAGTATTGGCAGTCTAGTCCAATTTATTATCCAGCTGCACTCCCAGGTATTTATAGGTCTGTACCTTCTGCACACAGTCACCTCTGATAATCACGGGGTCCAGGAGAGGCCTGGGACTCCTAAAATCCACCACCAGCTCCTTGATTTTGCTGGTGTTCAGGTGTAAGTGGTTTGAGTCACACCACTTAACAAAGTCCTTGATTAGGCTCCTATACTTCTCCTCCTGCCCACTCCTGATGCAGCCCACGACAGCAGTGTCATCAGTGAACTTTTGCACGTGGCAGGACTCTGAGTTGTATTGGAAGTCCGATGTATATAGGCTGAACAGGACCGGAGAAATTACAGTGCTCCTGTGTTGCTGACCACAATGTCAGGTATGCAGTTCCCGAGACACACATATTCAGGTCTATCTGTAAGACAGTCCACGATCCATGCCACCAGTTATGAATCTACTTCCATCTGTGTCAGCTTGTCCCTAAGGAGCAGAGGTTGGATGGTGTTGAAGGCGCTACAGAAGTCAGAAACATAATTCTTATAGCACCACTGCATCTGTCCAAGTGGGAGAGGGATTGGTGTAACATATAGATGATGGTATCCTCCGCTCCCACCTTCTCCTGGTATGCAAACTGCAG
Source organism: Polypterus senegalus (assembly GCF_016835505.1). Lineage (NCBI taxonomy): Eukaryota > Metazoa > Chordata > Cladistia > Polypteriformes > Polypteridae > Polypterus > Polypterus senegalus. The sequence continues at coordinate 101,074,720 of NC_053157.1, read as the reverse complement.
AGGGTCAAGGGCGTGGCGGACCTGTGGCCTCAGGTGGTGAAGCAGCAGCCGCATTATGATCTTCATCACATGTGACGTCAGAGCGACAGGCCGGAAGTCATTCAGTTCACTAGGATGTGATACCTTTGGGAATGGGGTGATGCAAGATGTTTTCCAAAGCCTCGGGACTCTCCCCTGTTCCAGGGTCAGGTTGAAGATGCACTGTAGAGGACTCCCCAGCTCCAATGCACAGGCCTTCAGCAGTCGTGGCGATATTCCATCTGGACCCACTGCTTTGCTGGCACAAAGTCTCCTCAGCTCTCTGCTTACCTGGGTTGCTGTAATTGTGGGTGGGGATGTCTCTCCTATGCTGGTAACAGCAGAAGGATAGGTGGAGGGTGCAGTACTCCGAGGTGAGAGTGGGTTAGGGTGGTCAAATCTGCTAAAGAAGTTTTTCTTCTGGTTTGCTCTCTTCACGTCTCTTTCAATGGTGGCCCCCCGCTTCAAGCTGCAGCCAGTGATGATCTTCATCCCATCCCACACTTCCTTCATGCTGCTATTCTGCAACTTCTGCTCTAGCGTTATCCTGTACTTTTCCTTCGCCACCCTGACCTGGACTCGGAGTTCCATCTGCACCACCTTTAAAAGCCCTTTTCTTCTGGTTCAAAAGGCCCTTGATGTCACTTGTAATCCATGGCTGTTGTTAGAATTGCAGCATACTGTTCTTACTGGAACTACATTGTCCATACAAGTTGATGTAGTCAGTGGTGCAGTCAACAACCTCCTCAATTTCCTCACTATAAGATCCCTGCAGGTTATCCCAGAGTCTCTCAGAGTCTGCTCTTCCTCAGGGGACCACTTCCTGAATGAGCGTGTGGTTGTAGGTTGTAGGTAACTCTCTCACTCTTGGTTTGTAGTGAAGCTGAAGCAGAACTAGGTTATGATCTGCTTTCCCAAGCGCACGCAGCGGGGTGGCACTGTAAGCGTCTTTATTGTTTGCATACAGTAGGTCAATAGTCCTATTTCCCCAGGTGTTACAATCCACATACTGGGAAAAGGCAGATAATGTTTTGTCCAGCTTCACATGGTTAAAATCTCCAGAGCTTAGCACAAGTGCCACGGGGTGCTGTGTTTGTAGTTTAGCAACAGCGGAATGGATGATGTCACCCGTTATCTCCACGTCCGCCCGAGGAGAGATGTAAACAATAACAACAATGACTTGTCCAAACTGTCCTCTTGGAGAAAGACTTCCCTCTCTGGGGCAGGCTGCTCTGAATTATAATTCGTTGCTGGGAGAGGAGTACTGTGGTGTATGGCCGGCCGTTTATCCGTGCCAATACCCCCAAGCCACCAGGTGGAGCCCTCCTTGCAGTATGGAGGTTCCCCGAAGACCAGCAGGGCATCATGGACATTGCAGTTTTATACACAGCCCTGCTGGATGCCATGGGGGTCACTAGGTGATGCTGCAGGGAGGAACAATGGTTATTTACCCTACATCCCGGAAGTACGTCCGAGTCACATGGACAAGGGTAATGACTTGCTTCCGGGGTGAAGAAAAGGACTTTTATCTGACCCGGAAGTGATAAAGGATCACGTGGACTGGGGATTGAAACACTTCTGAGTCAGGGACTATAAAAGGACTCTGGAAACTCCCAGACGGTGAGCTGAGGTGGGTGGTAGGAGGGCAATGCATCTGGCAGTGGAGGATTGTTTATTGTGATTGTTTTGAGTGAATTAATGAGTATTGTGGAGGAGAGGGTGCTTTGTGTACTGTTCTATATTAATAAAGTCAACATTTGGACTTTTATCTGGTGTCTGGCGATTTGGACAAGGGTTCAAGTGAGCAATACTGCCCCCTTTCTATCACACTATAACGTATGATTGTGTAGTGTTGACTGGGGATTTTAACATACACAATAATGTAAAAGATGACATTTTTAGCAAATGTTTTACTTATTTGTTAAATTCAGTAGGATTTTGTCAGATTGTCAATGGTCTAACACATAATTATAATCTCACATTTGATCTATTTAGAATTTACAAATTCAAATATTACTCAATTAAATGAAGTTATTTCTAATCACTACTTAATTATGTTTGATTTTTTTCTGCATTTAACGATATATTCATAGATTAAAGTAAAGACAGTGCAACATCTACATTGCAACTCTGCTTGTAGACATTTTGAGTACGTCAAGTGTAATCATGGAAAACAATTTAGATCAGTTAATATCAAATTATAATATGACCTTGAGAAAGACTTTGGATATAGTATCACACCTTAAAACAAAAGTGATTAAAACACATAGAAACATACCCTGGTTTAATGAGATCACTTGAGCTGTGTGTTGAAAACTGGGGTGTAGATGGAGAGCAATAAACTGTAGGTTTTTCGAATTGCATGAACAGAGAGTGTTGAAAAATATAAAAAAAACTCTTTTTAGAGACCTGTTTGGACTTCTATTCAAAAATAATATATAACAATAATAATAATCCTTGTGTATTGTTTAGAACAGTGGCTAATCTAACAAATGGATATTCAGAACTACAGGGCAAAATACCAACAGACATTATCAGTTCAGACTTTCTGAACTTTTTAAAAGAGAAAATAAAAAATATAAGATCCCAGTTTTCAACATCACAGTGCAGACGTAATATTAGTTTGGAAAACCCTGTCTCAATTTGAATACACTACTTTATAAATTTTAATTTTGTAACAAAACAGGAAGTCTTAACTTTAACTTCAAAAGTGAAACCTGCTATTTGTTCTTTAGATCCAGTGCCAAGAAAACTATCAAAAAGCTCAATGCATTTTCTGCCATCACCAGTTCTTTGCATTATCAATAGCTCATTTACTGAATGATGTGTTCCTGATGCTCTCAAAGTGTTAGTTATCAAACCATTGTTTAAAAGTCAGAGCTAGGCCCACAAAAACTGAATAATTATAGACCCATTTCAAATTTACCCTTTCTCTCTAAAATACTTGAAAAGTAGTTGCCAGACACCTTCAATCTCACTTTTTACATTATAATTTATTTGTGAAATTCCAGTCTGGTTTCTGCACCAGTAATAGTACAGATAGAGCACTAACTCATGTTGTAATTGTCATTCTGGTATCCTCTAATGAATGAAATTCCACTGTAATTATGTTGCTAGATTTAAGCTCAGCAGTTGACACCATTCTATTTTACTACACAGGCTACAAAATTACATTGGGCTCACAGGCACAGTCCTTGTCTGGTTTAGTTCATATTTATCAAATCCAGTACATACAGAAGTTTACTGACAGTACTCCATTGTTATACACAAAAGTGAGATAAGGTGTTCCACAGGGCTCAGAACTGGGACCTTTACTGTTTTCATTTTACATGTGTCCACTAGAAAGTATCAGTAGAAAACATAACATTAATTTTCACTTGCATGCAGAAAACACCCAGTTATACCTTCCTTTTACATCAAATGACATTTCTCTGATGTTTTCCTTATTTAGATGTGTTAGTGAGATAAAGGAGTGATTGGATGAAAGCTGCTCGTATCTGAACAATGATGCTATCGTAGCAGTATTTTTTTCATTATTTAATTCAGTTGAAATCACCATGTGTTTTACTAAATCAGCCCGCAATCTAGGTGTTATCTTCACAGTAACATATAATTTAAAGCTCCCACTATAAAACTATCCAAAACATCCATCTTTTAAATGTTAAAAATGTACGGTTTTCCACAAATATGCAGGATACAGAGAAATTAAGTCATGCATTTATTTCCAATAGGGCTGACTACTACAATGTGGTGTTCACTGGCTGCTGTAATTGTTCTTGTGAATTTCCCCTTGGGATTAATAAAGTATCTATCTATCTATCTATCTATCTATCTATCTATCTATCTATCTATCTATCTATCTATCTATCTATCTATCTATCTATCTATCTATCTATCTATCTATCTATCTATCTATCTATCTATCTATCTACTTTATACAGCTTTCAGTTAATTCAAAATGCTGCTGAATTACTACAAGACCAAGAAAGTAAAAACATGTAACACCAGCTCTTTAGTCATTACACTGGCTCCAGGTAAGTTTAGGCCAAAATCCTCCTTTTAACATATATGCCTTAAATGGTCTATGCCTTGCTTACTTATCTGAACTTATTACTTGCAAACCAGAGTGCACATTAAGATCTCAAGATCCTGCCCGGTTTAAGATTCCAAGGATTAATAAAATAACAGTGGGAGGTCAAGCTCTTAGTTACTTGCCCCAAAGCTGTTGAATGGTCTGCCTACTACAGTAAGAGGTGCCCCTTTAGTCCCAGTTTTTCAATCCATGCTGAAAACTCACTACTTCATTTTAGCATACTCTGAGTAGAGATGCTGATTAATTGTGTATACTGAATCTCTGTTGTTAGTCATTAGTACTAAAATATAAGTAATGTGATATCAATAAGCTGTTGCTAAACCTCACCTGTTCTGTTTCTCTTCTCTGTATCATCATATGCCTGCCTATGGAAAAGTCATCTCAGATAAATGAGAACTGGAATCATTGTGTAGATGGGTCCTTTCATCAGATTGGCTGACTCACCACTGACTAAGGCGTAGAATGGCCAGTAGAGGGGAGGTAGCTATTTGGCTGAAGTCTTCAGGACACTGACTGTGTCTGGTTTGTCTGACGCTTTTTCTATTTTCAGGGGCTCTAATGTATTTGGACAATCTGTTCCAATAATCTGAACAATCAGTTCCATATCCAGGTGTGAGTAGGTGATTATTTCATTAGCTATTATGCACGGAGAAGGCCTGGAGTTGATTCAAAGTGTGGAATTTGCATTTGGAATCTGTCACTGTTAACTCTCAATATGAGATCTAAAGAGCCATCCATGCAAATAAGAACAGGCCATCATTAGGCAGAGAAAACAAAACAAAAGCCATCTGAGAGATAGCAGAAACACTAGGAGTGGCCATATCAAACATCTTGCACATTCTTAAAGAGAGGGAATTCACTGGTGAGCTAACACCAGAAGGCTTGGCCAACCATGGAAGACAACTATGCTGGATGATCGCAAAATTCTCTCCTTGGTGAAGAAAAAATAATTTGCGACATTTACCCAAACCAAGAACCCTCTCTGAGAGGTAGACCAATCATTGCCAAAGTCTGCAATAAAAAAAAATACTTCACAAAAGTAAATACTGAGCCTTTACCACAAGGTGAAAACCATTGGTAATCCTCAAGCATAGGAAGGACATGTTAGACTTTGCCAAAAGGTATTTTTAACAAACCAGTCCAGTTTTTTGGACAAATGAAACTATGATCAATATATACCAGAAGGCCACACTACAAGATGCAAACTACTAGCTGACCACAAAAACAGGATGTCCTGATTACAGTTTACTAAAACAAGCCTGTCTTATGAACAGACCAGATAAAGATTAACCCGTATCAAAGTTATGGATAGAACAGAGTATGGAGAAGAGAGGGAACAGCACATGATCTGTTATCATACCACTTCATCTGTGAAACATGGTGTAGGCAGTGTAATGGCATGGGCATATGTGACTGCCAGTGGAAGTGTGTTTATTGATGATATGACTGCTGCCAAAAGTTGCAGGATGATTTCTGAAGTGTATAGGGCTAGTGGTAATGCACATGGATGCAGCAGCCTGGAGCTCTCCATTTAGATGTCGCTTTGTTCTTTAATTTATTACCGCCATTGTACTTTTAAGCACAGTGAGAACCTATCAATTTATGCTTACATATTTACCTTTACTTTTACTTTTAGTTAATAGTAACTGTGCTTCTCATAGTTTAATGTTTTACTTTTAATTTTGTACTGCATTTTTATCACACAATAATTAATATTGCTTTTATCAGTATGCTCCTGCTGGAGTATGTGAATTTCCCCTTGGGGATTAATAAAGTATCTATCTATCTATCTATCTATCTACAGAATGAACAAAAAAAAAACTGTGACAGCAAACCAAATGCTTTTCAAAGTAAAGAAGTGGAATATTCTTCAATGACCAAGTCAATCAACTGATCTCAGCCTAATTTGACATATTTCACTTGCTGAAGGCAAAAATTAAAGCAGAAAGTTTGGAGAAAAAAGAGTACCTAAAGATAGCTGCCAAAGCATCAGTACAGTGGAAACCCAGAACTTTGAGAAAGATATGGAGTCTAGATTTAAAACGGGGGACCATGTATAAAAATGGATGTCTTTTCTAAATGAATCATACAATGTTTTTGTTAAAAGCTTTAAATTAAAACGGCAGGTCTACACTTCAATCACATGTTGATTGCTTCAATTTGAATGCATTATAGTGGCACACAGAGCCAAAATTATGAAAATTCTCTCACTGTCCAAATACTTATGGACCTAACTATACTATATCAGATTTAATGTCAAGCTACGAAAAGTGGAAATTATCACAGATTTATTAACATTAAGATTAAGATCCATATTAGATAAAGTGTAAATACTCAGTGATATTTGAAATCCGGTGAGGAAATGCCTTCCTCAGATCTGTTATGAATTAAAGATTGATGTTTTATGGAAGATCTTTTATCATTCCACAAGAAAGGGAATATAAAAGATCTAGTATCATTTCAATATATAGCAGGTTTGTAAAGGGGTAACACTGAACTAAAAAAACTAAGGCAAGAAACATGTTCATTTTGGGGATTGCTAGTTTGTAGAATATTAATAAAGGTGAAAGAGAACCAGAATGCATGAGTCTCCTTCACACTAAATGGACATGAGAAGCACAGGGGTTTAACACTAAAATCCCTGCCAAAATTTTGTTCACCCTGAATATCCTAATCTTCCTAACATATGTAAAGATACTCACCGGACCTTATCACTGTGCCAATTGCCTGTGGATAAGTGATTTTGTTTTGCAAATGTGTCATTTTGAGGCACGCAGCCTGCACTCATCTATGCCCCATAGAGCCAGCCAAAGCCATCAGCCAGCCACAGTTCTCACAGTTTTGCATTGAAGATTTTATGTAGCAGTAAGTTGTAAGGAGTTATATAGGCAATGATACAGTGGGATGCAAAAGTTTGGGCAACCTTGTTAATAGTCATTATTTTCCTGTATAAATCGTTGGTTGTTATTTGTTGCATAAATTTGGGTACCGTTGTCATTTTATTGATTCCAAAACTTTTAGAACTAATTATTGGAACTCAATTTGGCTTGGTAAGCTCAGTGACCCCTGACCTACATACACAGGTGAATCCTATAATGAGAAAGAGTATTTAAGGGGGTCAATTGTAAGTTTTCCTCCTCCTTTAATTTTCTCTGAAGAGTAGCAACATGGGGGTCACAAAACAACTCTCAAATGACCTGAAGACAAAGATTGTTCACCATCATGGTTTAGGGGAAGGATACAGAAAGCTGTCCCAGAGATTTAAGCCGTCTGTTTCCACAGTTAGGAACATATTGAGAAGATCACAGGCTCAGTTCAAGTTAAGGCTCGAAGTGGCAAACCAAGAAAGATTTCGGATAGACAGAAGCGACGTAAGGTGAGAACAGTCAGAGTCAACCCACAGACCAGCACCAAAGACCTACAACATCATCTTGCAGCAGATGTAGTCACTGTGCGTCGTTCAACCATTCGGTGCACTTTATACCAGGAGATGCAGATGCAGAGGAAGCCTTTTCTCCACCCACAGCACAAACAGAGCCGCTTGAGGTATGCTCACATTTGGACAAGCCAGCTTCATTTTGGAATAAGGTGCTGTGGACTGATGAAACTAAAATTGAGTTATTTGGGCATAACAAGGGGCGTTATGCATGGAGGAAAAAGAACACAGCATTCCAAGAAAAACACCTGCTACCTACAGTAAAATATGGTGGTGGTTCCATCATGCTGTGGGGCTGTGTGGCCAGTGCAGGGACTGGGAATCTTGCCAAAGTTGAGGGACGCATGGATTCCACTCAGTATCAGCAGATTCTGGACACCAATGTCCAGAAATCAGTGACAAAGCTGAAGCTGCGCCGGGGCTGGATCTTTCAACAAGACAACGACCCGAAACACTGCTCAAAATCCACTAAGGCATTCATGCAGAGGAACAAGTACAACGTTCTGGAATGGCCATCTCAGTCCCCAGACCTGAATATAATTGAAAATCTGTGGTGTGAGTTAAAGAGAGCTGTCCATGCTCGGAAGCCATCAAACCTGAATGAACTAGAAATGTTTTGTAAAGATGAATGGTCCAAAATACCTTCAACCACAATCCAGACTCTCATTGGAACCTACAGGAAGTGTTTAGAGGCTGTAATTTCTGCAAAAGGCGGATCAACTAAATATTGATTTCATTTCTTTTTTGTGGTGCCCAAATTTATGCACCTGCCTGATTTTGTTTGAACAATTATTGCACACTTTCTGTAAATCCAATAAACTTAATTTCATTTCTCAAATATCACTATGTGTGTCTCCTATATGATATATTTAACTGACATTTTTTATCGTAACAACCAACGATTTATACAGGAAAATAATGACTATTAACAAGGTTGCCCAAACTTTTGCATCCCACTGTATATTGTGAATTGAAATACATACATTTCTTGTGTGTTCCATGTCTACAACGATCTGTGTAAATGCAGGATGACATAAGAGATGTGAGGCAAGAAATTTTGTACACCTAGCACCTAGAGATTTTTTCTTATGCTATAGTAATAATGTCACATAATGTGATGTATAAAATGTTTAAAGACTGAAGTTCAGATACCAAATAAACACTTTCACATAAGGTATAACAAAACAAGTGTGCTTTTATTCAAGAATAAAACGGAATAAAAAGAAAGCATTCAAGTGACATTTTGTTGTGAATGTGTAAAAACTGAGGTCCAAATAACAGTACAAAATACAGATGTTTGCAAGCACGTGTGTGTTTGCGCATTTCATTTTCAACCGGTTATATTTGACAGACATGCAAGTGTCACAGTGGTAATGCAGATGGTGCAGAGGTAGACTTGCTGCTTCACAGTGACCAAGTGAATCAGGATCTATCTTGATCCCAGATCTGGGCCAATACTAAGAGTGCCAGAGAGCTAGCCGAGTCGTGGCTCTCTAATGAAAACGCTATTAACAGACTCTTGGACCCACCATATGCAGGCTTAAAAAGAAGAACATCCAAATAATAAAAAAAGACTTTATGACCAACAACGTCCGAAACCCACCTTATTAATCCAACCCCACCCTTCACGTACTACAGATGTGCTTGAAAGTTTGTGAACCCTTTAGAATTTGCAATATTTCAATTTGCATATTGGCGATGCAATTTTTTCATTTTCTCTAGCTTAGTAAGTAAATAATATATCAGTCTTGTCAATGTCAAATTGTAATTAGTACAGTGCAAATGTGGTAATAGAAATATGTTGTCTTGACTATGTTATGCTGTGTAAATCTTATTGCAGGGAGGGAGAGTATAAGACGCAGTTGATGAAGGACTATTTTTTCCCTAGAAGTAGTGACAAAAGTACAACAGCGTCCGTGCTTTCTGAGGTGCCTAAAGAAAAGCAGCATCTGGAAAAAAGCACCGGTCAGCTTATAAGGTGGAACTCTTGAAAGTGATCTGGCATACAGTATTACTATATGGTTTGGGAATGCCACACAGAATTAAAAATGCACCCTTCAGAACAACTGAGTGTATTATTGGAATAGAGTTTCCATCAAATGAGCAACTGGACATTAATCACTTTAGGAGTATGGTCTGCACTATGTTTGAAGACCCTAATCACCCAGGTCACAGTCTGTTTATCTGGCAAGAGATCCAATACAGGTTGTAACTTATATGTGATTTGTATGTCTATATCATATGTAAAATCAGTTCATTATTCTGATGGAGAGAAAACATGTAAGATTTCCAACACATTGTAAAATGTGAATGGCATTAAAGCTTCTTCTTCTCCTCTTAGAAGAGAGATTGGGAGCATGTTCAGATACAGCACCCAATGAACCACCTCAGGATCCCAAATTAAGGATCTAAGTGCAGCCGTGCAATGGGTGACGCCTCAGCAACACAATAGTTTGAATGAAATAGTATGAGGTTTTTTACAGTGGCTGGAGTGCCAATCCTGCCACTAACCCCCCAAGAGTTCTCCCTGCAAGTTGCAGGACCTCCTTTAAGGGCTGGATGGAGGTTAACGTCATACCCAGGAAGGAGCAATTGCAGCTTAAAGGCCTTGCTCAAGAGCCTAACGTAGTGGAATCACATCTGGCATTTACAGGGGACATTAATCTCTAATCATCATACAGCGGTATATATATTTCTTGATAGTTGGCAACAATATTATTGTTTAACCAGTTTAAATGTGTTTACACTATTGTTAAGCATAGGAAATCTTGTTGATCGAGGCAAAGATTGAAACAGTTATATACAGTACCTCTGGGCAAATCAGAACAAAATGAAGAATGGTCAGAGATTCTTAACAGCTGCCTGCTTCTTTTACGCTTTAGGCACCTGTGGTCGGAGTGGTGGCTCTGAGGCTAAGGATCTGTGCTGGTATCCAGAAGGTTGCCGGTTTGAATCCCTGTCACTGCCAAAAGAGATATTACTCTACTGGGCGCTTTTAGCAAGACCCTTAACCTATAATTGTTCCAGGGGCACTGTACAATGGATGACCCTGCGCTCTGTCCCCAAGGGGTATGCGAAAACTAACAAATTCCTAATACAAGAGGCGAAATAAAGAACAAAAACAAAAAACCTTGGTGCTGCAGCTACACTCAGTAGCAACAGTGGCCTGTACCTGGTTCAGGATTCCCTAGGCCTGAGGCCAGTAATGATACATTGAAGTCAAAATATTAAGTAAATGTTACAGGTATACATTTAATCCAGCATGTGCTGAGGTATATATTTAATCTGCCTAGGTAACAAGGAGTCAGTGATTATCACAGCAGCACTTAAAGTAAGACAAAATGCAAATGTTCTCTGCTAGTTCTTTGCAGGGCACAGCTAAATAGCCAAGAAGATGAGGTTATCTACATTCAATCTAATAAAAGAAACCTCTAAATAAAGTATCAATTTAGATTTAATTGAGCAACTTGCTAGAGAAATTTTTCAACAGTGTGATCTAGTTTACTCAGTGGGGTCTGGCCAGTCTTTTTGGCTTTGGCTCTCCTGCAGATTTTGTTTATTTCTGTTATGTTAAGGCATAACATATAGGTGATGTGCAGGGGCCTTGCCAAGAAGGGGCTGTGTTAAAGAAGTTAGTGAAGAAGAAGCAAATGAAGATGACACTGGAGGAGAAAGAAAAATGTAAGTTAAAGGTAAGACTGGGGACAATGAATGTTGGGACAAAAGTAAGAGAGTTGGCAGATTTGAAGGCAGGGAAGAAAGTGGGATTGTTGTGTATGCAGGAAAATAGAGGGGAACAAGCCAAGAGGATTGGGAGGATGCTTTAGCTTGTTGTACAGTGGAGTAAATATGTGTAGGAGAAATAGTGTAGGTACAGTAGTATCCGAATAGCTACAAGATAGTCTAGTCAGTGTGAATAGGAGTAATGATAGAGTGATGAGTGCCAGGCTCGGCCGTGGTTAGGCGGTAGTTAATGCCATTTGTGCATTTCCTCCTCATGTGGGCTGAAAGGAAGAAGAGAAGGACATCTTCTGGGCACAAATGGAAGAACAGATTAGGGTGGTACAAGAGGGAACAAAGGTAATTGTTGGTAGTTATCTAAACGGCATTTGGGAAAGAGTAAAGAAATGAGGAGTGGGGAGTAGGGGAGAGAAATGGGGAATAAGAGCAGACAATAGATTTTGCAATGGCATCTGATTTGGTAATATATGAAGAAAAACTGTACCAATGATACTTCATAATATTTGTAAATTCCACTTTACATTTACTGTCACATGCATTCCTCAGAAACATGGAAGGTACGTTTTCTTAACTAGAAACTTTTGCAGCTTCAAAATGGCCACATTCAGTAAGTTCTAAGGCTTTTGTTTTCATGTTTGGACGACAACCTGTTCAATCCCATTTCAAAGGACAAGAGCAGACTTTTATTTATTTATTTTTTATAAAAAAAAAAACTTTATTTCAGATATCGATTTCTTGTCACAAATTAATATATACCATGATTGTGATGAAATAACTTTGACTTTAAAAATACTGAGCTTATCCTTTAAAGGTTCATAGGAATGTTAAGCTATGGGACATAACTCCTTACTTTTATGGGATTGTAGTATTATCAAGTTAAAATAACTTTTGATGGCAAACTATAAATCAAGTTATTACTGATTATGTTAAGGCATTTGAAAAAATGTAATCATGAAAACCTAGGAAATCCTAGGAATACACCACTACTCTAGTAATTATTAATAAAGCTTTCAAAGTCTGTATAATCTGTTCCACTGAAAAAAACATCTACTGCTTCATAGACAGAAAAATAAATCAGAAATATTTAGTCTTCACTTTTTTCCATCTCAGCTATACAGAACTGAGACCTTATTTTATGTTTTGTTTTTCTTTTCTAAGATAGGAATAAAATTAAATTGAACTTCTGAATCTGAATCTGTGCTGTGGCATAATTTATTATTTTATGTATTATTTAGTATTCATTTAACCTTATAAGTAACTGGAAATAGAAATGCCCAACAGTCATGCCAAGAAGAAAAGTAATAATTTCTTATATATAGTTTTCATTTTTAAATTTCAGAGTTATCTATTTGTTTATTTGTAAGATCATATGTTCTTGTCCTCTGGATGTATTTTTATAAAAAACATCATACTGTAAAGGAGGCATATATTCACTATGGTGCCCTATGTTCTCCATATATCCAATTTAATAAATGGGACACAGATGAACTGCTGGTCCTCTCATGATTACTCCACAACAATAACATTTTAAAGCTGAACGGGTAAGTCAACAACTTGAACAGAACATAAGGTTATTCATTCACAGCATTAGGGAAATTTGACTGGAAGTCAACATAAGTGAATGGATTAAACTTCAACCCAGAAGCATTAAGATATGTAAATGATATAAATACTGTTATTTTGCTTTTTAACATGAAGCTTCATAGGACTGTCCATGGTCATTAATTTTATTAGACAACCTCTTTGAACCTATACACACATATTTTTGGAAGCATCCATAAATTCAGGGTAGGTAAGGACTTCTACAATATATGACACTTCACAGCACCGATAAAATCTCACCAATTCTGCATGGACTAGACTAGACTAATACTATGTATTATTTCCTGTGAAAAACCTTGTATATCAGCTTCCATTTCATTATTTTCTTAGTTTTTTTTTTATTTTATCAATTTGATTGTAATCATTCCATACAGATAGATAGAGTTTTACAAAACATAGGATTGAAAACAAATCAACCCCCACCCTTGAGAAAGACAGCATGGCCAACGGAGTAAAACTAAAGCTTGTAAAAATACATACATTGATTAGTTTAATAGGCAGATAAAGATAAATGGAGAAGAAAAAGAAATGGGAAGATAATCTGCTTCCTCAGTGCTTTAAGAGCTTATTCTAAAATATTACTGATTAGATCCTGCCAGGTTTTGAAAAAGATCTGCCCAGATCCTCTAACTGAGAACCTGATTTTTTCTAATTTCAAATAGTATAAAACATCAGTTACCCACTGACTTAAAAGAGGAGAGTTAGGATTCTTCCAGTTTAGCAAAATAAGTCTGCGTGCCAATAGTGTAGTGAAGGCAATCACAGTTTGTTTGTCCTTCTCTGCTTTAAGCCCACCTGGAAGAACCCCAAACACAGCTGTTAATGGGTTAGGAGGGATTGTGACACTAAGGCTGTCTGAAAAGCACTTAAAATTATTTGTCCAGAATGATGTTAATTTGGTGCAGGCCCAAAACATGTAACCAAGTGAGGCATTTGCAGGTTGGATCTTGCCCTGGAAACATTTTGGACAGTTTTAAGCAAGACAGGTGTGCTCGATATATAATTTTGAGTTGAATAATTGTATGCTTTGCACATATGGAGTTCGAGTGAATTCTCTGCATTGCTACCTTCCACTCCTTTTCCGATATCAATCAATCAATCAACATTTATTTATATAGCACATATTCATACAAAAAAATGTAGCTCAAAATGCTTTACAAAATGAATAGAAAAATAGAAGACACAATAAAAAAATAAACATAGGTCAACATTAATTAACATAGAATAAGTAAGGTCCGATGGCCAGGGTGGACAGAAAAAAACAAAAAAAAATTCTAAAGGCTGGAGAAAAAAAAAAAAATCTGTAGGGGTTCCAGACCATGAGACCGCCCAGTCCCCTCTGGGCAATCTATCTAACATAAGTCAAACAGTCCTCTTTGTATTTAGAGTTTTCATGGAAGGACCTGATGATGATATTTTGAGTGATAGATCTTTTTTCTATTGTCCTCTTGGATCTTTGAAACGGAGGGACTGTAAAATAATTTTAAATTTTGCAAAGATGGTGTCTGAGTCCTTGAGATTGAGCCATATTTTTTCCAGCATGGACGAGGGTGCAAATAAAGAAAATCAGGAAAGTTCTGTTTAACAAAGTTCCTAATTTGAAGATAGTGAAAGAAATGTGTAGCTGGAATGTTAAATTTGGAATGTAATTGTTCATAGGATGCAAAGACGTTGTCTATATAATGATCTCTAATCAATTTAATCATAAATGTTTTCCAGATATTTAAAACTGCATATGTTTGCTAGGGTTAAAAAAGGTGGTTCTCATGCAGAGGTGACACAGATAAAAGATTCTGCATCTTAAAAATCTTTCTATATTGGTTCCATATTCTGAGTAAGTGAAGCACAATTGGGTTATTAGTATATTGGCGATAACTTGCATTTATTGGGGCACCAAGCAGGGAATATAAAGAAGTACTGCAGGATTTTATTTCTATTGCCGACCAAGCCTGTGTATGTTCATCTATTTGTGTCCAGGTTTTTATAGCTTGTATGTTTGCTGCAGAGAAATAAAACTGAAAGTTAGGTAGAGCCATGCCACCTTCTGCCTTAGGTCTTTGTAGGGTCGCTTTTTGGATACATGGATGTTTTGAGTTCCAAATAAATGAGGTTGTGGTTGAATCTAATTGCTTAAAGAATGATTTATTGATGTATATTGGAATGTTTTGAAATAAAAAGGGAAGCTTAGGAAGGATATTCATCTTAACAACATTAATTCTTCCAGCTAGAGTAAGATGAAGGGTTGACCATCTATACAAGTCTTGCTTAATTTTATCCATACAGATGGCAACATTTTGTTGATAAAGAGCTTTATGTTTACTTGTGATATTTACCCCTAGGTATTTAAACTGATCTGCCATGAGAAAAAGGGAAGGTGTCCAATCTGATATTGTATGCTTGAGAATTCACTGGAAAGAGCACACTTTTATTCAAATTAATTCTGAGACCAGAGATCTTTTGAAATTCTGTAAGTGCTGTTAAGACTGCAGGCACAGTATTTTGTGGGTCTGATATATATATATATATAGATACCATGTAATCTGCATATAGTGAAATTTTGCTTTGATTGTTTTCTTTAACTTAGTTCACAAACTTAAGGGAGTTGACACAGCCTTTTGTAGGTTAATGTATGCATTCTGAGGTAGTCCTTTGAGGCCACTTACTTTTTCCTTCTTTCTCTTTTCAAAACATGTTTATTCCCCACTGTTAATAACCAGGAACATCTCTCTTATTTTATGGAATTTAAAGATGTAGTTTATGTTGAGATGGAACCACTTTAAAGTTTTTAGCTCTGTGGAAAAAATCTGTGCATATATTGGTGGCAATGCCTAGACGAGTTAGAAGGTTAAATCTAGATACAATTTTTGAAAATATGAAGCAGTTTACAATAAATCAGTTCACAAGCATGCTCAACAAGCAACTGAGCTAACAGACTGAGCTCAATACTCTCCAGTACAATTTTAAGTGTTTAAAGAGAGTGGTGGAAAGTAATGAACTATGTTTACTTTTGTTACTGTACTTAAGTAGATTATGTATGGAATTGTACTTTTTAAAAATATTTTTAAGTGCAAATACTTTTACTCTTTAAAATGTATATTTATGTAGTAATGATCTTTCATCATTACATTTTTAAAGCAGGTCATTACAAAGTAATTCTGATTGACTGTGTTCAAAATCCAAGTTCGCAATGGTAATTAGAATAAAAGTATGCAAAATCATGAAGTGCAAAGTCTGGCTCAGTAAATGAATGCATCTCAGCATATTGCAGTGTAATGATCCAGTTTATTGGACAAAAACTCAGTATGCATTGTTTAAGTTCACACCTTTAATCTAGTGTGAAGTGAGTCTTTCACAGCTAGTTAAAAACATGATTTCTTAAATAAAGATCATGGACAATTTAAGAGCGGAAACCCACTCAGGAGAATCAAAACGGGACCCATGTGAACCCAGACGGACTTGTGTCCCTATCTTTTAGTCCAATCTCCATGTTGCGGAGCAAATGACGGAGACTCCTGATAAACGGCAAAGATCTCCGCATGGGGACACAGGGGTCTGCTTAGAGACCTGGAGGGAGGGGCAGTGTGCTCTAGTTAATTCTCTGGCCTTCCCTCATACAGGAGTAGCAATAGTAAATGGCTACAAGATTTCAGCCTTATTTGATTCTGGCAGTAACATCTCTGTTGTTGCTCACCAACTGGTGTTTCCATGACAGTGGCTTAAAATTAGCAGGACACCGCCCCATTGGTCGCCCACATCTTCGCTTCAAAGATGTCTGTAAACGCGATCTCAAGCTGACTGGCATCGACCCTGACAGTTGGGAACAGCTTGCTGATGACCGGAACGCCTGGCGCCAGACTGTCCATGAAGGCATCAAGAGGGGTGAGCAACATCGCAGTCAACAGATGGAAACCAGAAGGCAAAGGAGAAAAATGAGACAGCAGAAACAGGACTCGGGCCCCCCATCCAGCTTCACCTGCAGCCACTGTAGAAGAGACTGTCGATCTAGGATCGGACTGCTGAGTCACTCCAGACGCTGCTCCCAAAAACACAACTGAAGATCATTCCAGAGCGCAAACATCATCTTTCGAGATGGACGAATGCCTACTACTAACCTAACCTGTATACACGATGATGTCTGTCATTATAGGTCCACTGCCTGCTACATCAGCAACAATGGGTCTGTAAAAAAACTGATGGTGGCAGTACTTAAAACTCCTCCATTCCCGGTAATACTCGGTAGAGATTGGTCAGGCAGTAAAAGCGGTATAACACTTGCTACTCCAAAACAAGCAGTGGGTCTAGTCATGGACGCTAAAACCACATCCTCAGCTACCTCCATGCCATGTTCTCAGCCGGAGGAGTGATGGAGCTCAGCCTCTAGCAATGATGTGGAAATGCCTGGGATGTCGCACGGTGATACGTTATCCTTAGCCGCCACTAATACACAAGCCAGGTTAGCACGTCAGCAAAACTAAACCTCCTAGGAGAGAGATGCCCAGAGTAGTTCCTTTCAAATACCTAACATCTCTAAATTAATTTTTTTTTTCTGACGATTTCAATAGTTTCTAGGACCCCATGCTTTTTTCAGCATGGTCTTACACACCTAGTAAATACTGTATATAATGGACCTGGTAGATTATGCTACCCGATATCCCGAAGCTGTTCCATTGCACTCAGTAACATTGAATGCTATTGCACAGGAGTTAGTAGGGGTCTTTATGCGAGTTGGAATCCCTAAAGAAATCCTATCAGATCAAGGGACACCCTTTACCTCAGAGATGGTCAGGGAGACGGCCAAGTTACTGAGAATAAAACATTTAAAGACCTTGATATATCATCCTCAAACTGATGGTCTAGTGGAGCGGTTTAATCAGGCCCTCAAACAGATGCTGCATAAGGTAGTCAATGAGGATGGAAGGAACTGGGATCTGCTCCTCCCCCTAGTCCTTTTTGCATATTGGCAAGTCCCACAAGCCTCCACGGGGTTTTCATCATTTGAATTATTATATGAACGACAACCCCGGAAAATACTGGATATTCTAAAAGAGGGTTGGGAGGGGGAGGCTCTTCCCTCCACCAATATATTAGAATATATCACACAATTAAGCAATAGATTTGATAAAACTAGTCCCATTCTCAAATTTCACATGGAGAAGGAACAAGAAGCTCAGGTCCGTTGCTATGACCGTTATACGTCTCTACGGGAATTCCACCCGGGAGATTGGGTCATGGTCCTGGTTCCTACCTCACATTCCAAACTTCTGGCCCTTATGAAGTTAAGGAAAGGAAAGGGATGGTCGATAATTTCATTAAACAACCAAATTGTCAACCAAGCAAGCGAGTTTATCATGTAAATCTGCTAAAACTGTGGAAGGAAAGGGACTACAATCCCTCCTCCGGACAGCCCTGCTCTCTCTTCATTAATAACTTATATCTTAACTACAGTACTAATTTGACTGCCCATCAATGACGGGAGCTTGAAACATTTATCCTGTTTGTCCCTGAGGTAATGAGTGAGAAACCTGGATGAACTTCCCTGAATGCGCAGGATATTGTGACAAGGCTCCGAGTGATAATCTGAGAATGTCCATTTCAGCTTACCAAGGCAAAAAAGGCAGAAGTAAAACTGGAGATCAAATGAATGCTGGATTTAGGTGTAATAGAGAGAGTTATAGTCCCTGGTCTAGTCCTATCGTATTGGTCTCGAAGCCTGATGGGAGTTGGAGGTGTTGCAATAACTTCCATCGGCATAACCAAATCTCCCAATTCAACACATATCCGATGCCGTGAGTGGACAACCTCCTTGAGTGGCTAGGACAAGCCAAATTCTTGACTACCCTTAACATGATGAAGGGGTCCTGGCAGGTTCCTTTAATGGACTCTGTGAAGGAAAAGACTGTGTTTAGCACTTCTAGTGGGAACTGGCAGTATTGTGTCCTTCCATTTGGATTACATGTGGCACCTGCGACTTTCCAGCATCTGTTGTACAAAGTGCTTTGTCTCCATAACTCCTATAGTGCTGCATACTTGGATGATGTTATCATCTATTCCAGCACCTGAAGGGAACACCTACAGCAGGTACAATCAGTGTTGCAGTCATTGGGAGAAGCCAGCCTTCACATTAACGCATGTAAATGCTTCCTTGTATTAATCGAAGCTAAATATTTGAGCTAACGAGTGGCCAGAGTGCAGTGCAATCACAGTGTTCCAAAGTGAATGCCATATTGAATTGGTCCTGTCCGATGACCAAGAGGCAGGTCAAAGCCTTTCTCGAACTGGTGGGCTGAGCGGTGCACCTTGACTGATCTTACAAGGAAGAGGAAACCGAATCATGTGGTATGGGATACTAAACCAAAGCTGCATTTAATGACTTGAAACAGGCCCTTACTTCAACACCAGTTTTGAAAGCTCCTAACTTTTCTCTTTCTTTCATCCTCCGGACAGGTGCTTCAGACACAGCTCTTGGTGCCGTGCTGAGGCAAAACGTCAATGGTGTTAAACACCCTGTTATGTTCCTGAGCTGCAAACTGCTGGACTGGGAAACCTGGTATGCGGCCGTGGAGTGGGAGGCCTTGGCAATTAAATGGGTGATTACTCAGCTGAGGTATTACCTCTTGGGTCGCGAGTTAACCCTGGTAATGGACCATGCACCTGTGCAGTGGGTGGCCTTACAGAGGGACTTAAACCCGTGGGTGACAAGGTGGTTCTTGGACCTACAGCTTTACAAGTTTTCAGTCATCTGTCATCAAAGGTGTCTTATAAGCCAATGTTACGCCCTTTCTCTGTGTCACGACCTCTTGGCCAGGTATGCTTGACACGATGGGTCTAGGCTTGGGGGATTGTTTGGGCGTGTCACTCACGTGCGCATGGGAGGAAGCTAAATGGAACAGAAAATAGGTAATTTCAGGACATCACTCATGGTTCATCCCCCAAGAACATCACTTCTGGTTTCAGGCTTCAATGACATCACTTCCAAGTGCCTACCTTAAATAAAAGACAACTTCCTCTGTAACTTCAGTTCTGTTCTGGACACAACTCTGTACACATCTGTGCAACTTATTTTGCCTTTTTGCAAACGAGCTTCAAGTATACGGTGGCTGTCACAAACCTTTTATCTATGTGACAAAGCTATTTATTTCACAATATTTATATATACAGTACTGTATATGCACATACATAGTTAAGTATGTATGTAAAGTAACTAAATTGTACCTGAACTTGAGTATTTTTTTCATAGACCACTTTTTTACTTTTACTTGAGTATCTTCCATTTAGGATACTTTTACTTAAGCAAATGTTTGTATATGTAGTAATACTTCTACTTGAGTAAATATTAGTGCTTTTTTCACCTTTGTTTAAAATTTTGAAGATGATCTCATTTGAAATGTTTAAAAACTACATGTTGTTATGATAAACAAAATAAAATACTGGAAGGTCAGTGAATTATTTTCTTCCTTGATAATGTTTATCAATGAGTGAGGCTTGAAAGGCTCATGGGTTGTAGCTGTTTCTTCTATATCAAACAAATCTCAATTTATCATACACCTCTTGGTATATGAACTTAAATGACCAGAAGCAAGTTATGAAAACTACCAATTTTCAAGCCATGTACACAAGGCACCCTTAATAGATGCTTCAGTTACTTTGTTCCATAATGCATCTTGCCTGACTTTTATTCTTTCTAGGAGATTATTACTTAATAGAAGATTATTGATGTTTACTGTTAACTATCATAGACAGGGAATAATTGTAAAGATCAGATAGTTTCCAGTTAATCTTAAATTTCTTTAGTTCTGAGGAACTGTAGCTAGCTTCTTCAGTTGACACAAGACAAGTTAGTCAATAGATTAAAATGCTAGATTAAAATTTAATGAGATTAAATTTCCTCTTATTTCTAGCACTGTTGAAGACTCACAGTAATACCTACAGTAAATGTCTAGAAGGACTCTTTGGTGTAACAAACAAAATGACATTGCTGCTTAATGATCCATTTATTGTGGAAATGTGCACTATATTGGTAGTATGTCACCCCATTTTACTCAAATAAAAGAGTTCTAAAAGGATTGGAAAAGGATTTATTTTATTTGAAATTAAAAAAAAATTAATTCTTTTTAAGAATTCTTCAAAATATTATTAGTTTTGGCTGGCATTCATTATTAATTGATTGAGCAATTAAAATCTTTTCACATCACTAATCATTTCACATTAATATTCCTTTTTTATCTCTTTCTAGAGGACAGAGAATCTTACTTAAATAAGATAAAGCAATGTATTTGACAGTAATTGTAATTCATTAAAACAGTACAGATGTAACAATACCTGTTGTTTAGTTATAGTATATCCATCCATCCATTTTCTACTCCGCTGAATCCAAATACAGGGTCACGGGGGTCTGCTGGAGCCAATCCCAGCCAACACAGGGCACAAGGCAGGAACCAATCCTGGGCAGGGTGCCAACCCACCGCAGGTTATAGTATATAATTCAGAAGTTTTCTTTCTTTTTAAGCTTGAAATACATACATAAAAAACTTTTTTTTAGCCATTCTGGTGTGTGTATGTCAGTTTTTATTTATTTATTTGTTTATTTAAAGATCATCTATAAAAAGCCAAATATTCCCCTAGAGACAAACAATATACTGTATATCTATCTATACTGCTGTAGTAATGCAGTGTAAGCTACTGCATTACATGCTAGGCTAGTGAAAATAACCTAAAGATGCTGTCTGTAACATATCAATCTTAAATTAAGTGATTGTTTAATTTAATCCCATTACTGTAAGTGTTTAAATACATATAATATGGAATTTTGCAACTACTTAGTCACTTGCTGTGGTTGTTTGTAAAAGTTTCAATATGCTTGTTAAGATTATTAATTGTACTATATATTTATTAATAAAACACTATGTTCTGTGTGTCCAGTACCTCTGAGCAATCTGAAGTGTGAGATGCACAAGGTGGAGTAAAGACATACAAGGCACTTCAAAGATGACAAGTATTAGAGAAAACAGGAGCCGAGAAAGGTGCTGTGAAAATAATTATAGAGCTCGAGAAGAAGGCTTTGAGGGAACACATTCGACAGAGGGAGCACTGGCGAAGAGACACATGTTGACAGAGTCACCTTTACAGACTGAAAGTATAAAACCAGATAGGAGGTGAGAAAGGAGACTTAAAAATAACAAGAGTCTGAGAAGTATGCTTTATGGGAGTGCACTTTAGAGAGTGAGTGCCAGTGAAGAGATATTCACTTACATGCAAATAAAGAGGAAAGGCACAGAAGGTACATGTAGAACAAGAGATAACAAATAGTTTTAAATATTCTATTACCTCTCTTTGACAGGTACCGTGACTTGTACTTTATGAAAACTTTTAAATATTTTATTCTGAAAGACAATTTAATCTATACTAATAAAAGGCAAAGCCCTCACTGACTGACTGACTGACTCACTCACTGACTCACTTACTCACTCACTCACTCACTCATCATTAATTCTCCAATTTCCCGTGTAAGTAGCAGGCTGAAATTTGGCAGGCTCATTCCTTATAGCTTACTTACAAAAGTTGGGCAGGTTTCATTTCGAAATTCTACGTGTAATAGTCATAACTGGAACCTATTTTTCTCAATATACTGTAATGGACTTCAACTCGACGGCCGTGGGGGGCAGAGTTGCGTGTCACATTATCACGCCTCCCATGTAATCACGTGAACTGACTGTGAACGCAGTACGTAGAAAACAAGGAAGAGCTCCAAAGAGCGCTGAAGAAAAACGCATACAAGTTTATTCAGCAAGTTCATTGCTATAAGTGCAGCAACTGCGGAAACAAAGCACGGTGTAAACAGTAAGTTTAAATTAAGTTTATAGACACGCTACCGCTGCCTTTTGTCATGCCTTTTTGTCAATACGTGGAACGTGTTTCGCCCTAATTCTGGGCTCATCAGGCATACACACTCACTGCACCCCCTGTCGGGAATCGAACCTCGGACGTCAGCGCTAGAGGCGAAGACTCTCGTGTTGTGCCACGGCGTGCGGTTTGTGTATTTGACAGTATGTTGGACAGGAGATATATATACATTTATATAAACAGTATACATGTATATAAGATAACTCCTGTTGCCACAACAAATACCTTTATTGAAGAGACGAACCGGCGTGAACAAGTTCCATTCTACTGCAGCCGCGACATCACATAAAAAACATCAATAATAATACATAAACTTGCAATATTATTTAGGAAAATCGCAACATTTTACTCACCAAAAATTTGGATTATTTGTAAACAAAATCCATTCTCCTCTCTTTCCTCAAAAACAGTTTAATTACTTTGTCGTACGGATTATCTGTGGGCTTCAGTTCCATCAAAACATCCCTTTCTATCGCATTCGAAGCTAATGCTGAAAGGTGAACCCGCCCTATGGTATTTATGGCATAAGTTTGAATTCACTTTAGGGCTGAAAATGTACGCTCGTCAGAAGCAGTGTACACGGGAATGCTCACTGCCAAATATACCAATGTGAACAGCTGCCCCATGCTCTCATTCAGATTTTTCTGATGAAGGAGATCAGTGGGAGATTTTCCTAAAAAATCATCCATGGCATACATTACAGTCAGTTCTGTTTTTAGCCAAGACAGATCAAAAAGCGCTCCGTGGCTCTTGTGTTAAACTGGAGAAGGCTGCATGCGTGAAATTTTTCTTGTATTCCCGAAACATCTGGGGCTCGAAGAGCGTGACAAACATCAGGTTTTTGTGGTCATGAAATCCGGTCTGTGTCTGACAAATAATATTGTCCAGAATCCTGCCACGGAGTTGGCCATAGTGCGCGCGACGATCTTTCGTTCAGAGTGTTTGCGGTGTGTTCAGTGGCCTCATAGAGTTCCTCATATCGGCTTCTATCCAATCAATGGGTCTGAATACGTTGACGTTGCCACACGCCTGCTAGAGGTCCCGACTGACACAGACTCAAAATGTGATTGGTTGAAGCAACAGGTTAATCGACATTTACTCTGTGTTAGAGTGCCTACACATCGGATTGTGAAAGCCTCTCTGCCTGGCAACAAATGATGGCTGAAATGTGATCGGTTAAATGCTTTAATATCAAACTCCACCTCCCATTTCTATCGAGCTGCAGTCTATTACAGTACAGTATATGGACGAAAATACGTTCCAGTTATGACCATTATGCGTAGAATTTCGAAATGGAACCTGCCCAACTTTTGTAAGTAAGCTGTAAGGAATGAGCCAGCCATCTACCTACACGAGTGAGTGAGTGAGTGCTTTGCCTTTTATTAGTATAGATATTTGT
The DNA here is from genome assembly GCF_016835505.1 of Polypterus senegalus. NCBI lineage: Eukaryota > Metazoa > Chordata > Cladistia > Polypteriformes > Polypteridae > Polypterus > Polypterus senegalus. Next base: position 101,050,531 of record NC_053157.1, on the reverse strand, counting down.
GTATATATATATATATATATATATATATATATATATATATATATATATGTATGTATGTATGTGTATATATATATATATATATATATATATATATATATATATATATATATATATATATATATATGTATATATGTTGATATGTATATTGTGACAGATAGGGGGCGCTCTCCACGACTCCAGACACCAGGTAAAAGTCCAAACGTTAACTTTATTAATCTTCCACAGTGCACAAAGCACCTTCTTCTCCACTATACTCATACAATAATGCAATAAACCAATCCTCCGACTCTCAGACACGTTGCCACCCTTCTACCCAGCTCAGCTCTCCGTCTGGGAGCTCCCATAGTCCTTTTATATTCCCTGACCCGGAAGTGTTCCAATCCCCAGTCCATGTGACTCTCAGTCCCTTCCGGGTCAGGTACAAGTCCTTTCTTTTCACCTCGGAAGCCCATCGCTCTTCCTCTGACTCACTTTCGGGTTATAGGGCACGAAGAAGTCTTCGGTCCTCCCTGCAGCTCCCTCTTGCTGCCCCTGTGGTATCCAGCAGGGTCTTGTATAAAAACTACATGCCCCATGACTTCCTGCTGGTCTTCGGGGCACCTCCATACTGCAGGGAGGGCTCCATCTGGTGGCCTGGGGGTATTGGCCGGGATGACAAGCAGGCCACATCTCACAATATATATATGTGTGTATATATGTATACAGTAATCCCTCCTCGATCGCGGGGGTTGCGTTCCAGACCCCCCCGCGATAGGTGAAAATCCTCGAAGTAGAAACCATATGTTTCTATGGTTATTTTTATATATTTTAAGCCCTTATAAACTCTCCCACACTGTTTATAAATATTCCCCGCAGAGTTATACAGCATAATCCCTTTGTATTCTCTTAGATATTAGGTAAGATTCATTGAAATTATGTATATAAACACACTGTTTATATACAGTAAAACCTAAATATTATTTTAAAGATATTGAGTGTCTCCGATATCACATGTTACAGCCATTACGATAGACATGCCACCAGCAATAAATACGTACAATGCAACAAAAATAGTATACAGTAAATGTGTGTGTACAGTGACACTAAACGTACAGTACATGTACTAAGTACTGTAAGTAGAAAATTAATTATGGTTACTCACCAACAATGACGCGATGACTTGTCCGATAACAATGAGTTTTATTTTACTGCACAACAAAGGAGAGCGTTACAGCCCTTAAAGGAGCCACTTCAGGCGATTGTGTAGTACTGCCGTTGTTCTTCTTCTGGCAGTCTTCAATCCAAATCCCTAAAGCAGATTCCATCCAGACTACTGCCTTATTACATTCACTTACAACTTGTTTTGCACCCTGGTTAAAAGGACACTGCGGCCGTAGATCTTATATTCCTTTCCTACTTTTTAAATAAAAAGAATCGTAGCCTTCAACAAATCCAAAACGTTTACCTTTTCAGCAATCGTTAACATCTTCCGTTTGCGCTTGGGCACGGCCCCAGAAGCAGTAGCAGATCGTTTGGAGCCATAATGAAGGGCTTGACTATGCAAAAAGATAAACACAAAAGAGCACAACTCTTTACACAGCGAAACATGTTGATGCTGAATAAGTGAAACGAGACTTCCTGGTTAACACTGCGTTCAGCAAGCAGGAACTTAACTGCGTGCTCTGATTGATTAGCTTCTCAGTCAGGAGAACTTAACTGCGTGCTCTGATTGGTTAGCTTCTCAGTCATCCACCAATAGCATCCCTTGTATGAAATCAACTGGGCAAACCAACTGAGGAAGCATGTACAGGAAGTAAAAAGACACATTGTCCAGAACCCGAAGCAGCAGAAAAATCCAAGTATATATTTAGTTATGCTTTCATATAAAATCCGATAGAGCGAAACCGCGAAAGTCAAAGCGCGATATAGCGAGGGATTACTGTATATATGTAGATCTGTATATATAGGTATATATATGCGTATGTATGTGTATATATATATATATATGTGTATGTGTATGTGTGTATATGTATATTTATCTGTATGTATGTATGTATGTATGTATGTATGTGTATGTGTATATATGTATGTGTGTGTGTGTGTGTGTGTATGTGTGTATATACTGTATATATGACAGCAACACTCATAACAGTGACAAAACAATTACATTGACAATCATGTTACGTTATTTTTAAAATGTTTCCTTTTCTTTTTCATAACTTCTTTAACACACTACTTCTCCGCTGCGAAGTTTGGGTATTTTGCTAATTAAACAATAAAACTATAAATAAACAATTAAAGATATCTCTCTATTATAAAACAAAATGATGGGGAGGAAGACTGGGGAGACGAGACATGATCTTCTCAAAAGACAATTTGAAGTCTCGTGAGAGACACTTTAACTTGCACTCAGCTCTTAAAATAATGCCAAGCGACAAGCAAAACACACAGCTTGCCAACAGTAAAAAGCCAGCAAATGATCCAACCGCTTCTCCTTGCATGCATTCAGCCACCCTAACCCCCCAGCCCCCAACGCAACGAGCGAAAGAGACGTGAAGTGGCAAAAGGACACCTAATGTTAAGGCTTTAAAATGATCAATGGGCAGTACGGGAGCGGCAGCAGAAAGACAACAGATGATCCGACGGCATCTCCTTAGCATGCATTCAGCTGCCCCCCCCTTTCACAACACAAGCAGCGTTATATGTCCTACGAGAAAGAGATTTAACCACGCCCGAGTCTGAAAATAAAGGACAAGTTTTACAACGTCATGTAAGACATCATTTAAAACAAGTCTACCAACATTTAACCTAGCAGTTGCTGGATTGCTTTTGGCAGACACACTTCATGTGCTCCCAGCTCTTAAAACAACAATAAGCAACAAGCAAAACACGCAGCTTGCCAGCAGCAAAAAGACAGCATATGATCCAACGGCATCTCCTTAGTGTGCGTTCAGCCGCACCCCCTTGACACCGCGAGCAGCGTTATACGTCCTGCAAGAAAGAGATGTAATCACGCAATAAAGGACAATTATTGTTTATACAAATGTATAAAAGTAAAATGGAACCAAAAGTAAAATAAACCAAACCCGGGGGTGGGTGAGCGAAGTGTGACCCGACATTTGCGCGATAGACATATGAGCGGCGACAAAATAGCGCCGATTAAAACGCGCCGTCAAAATTGTGGCGACAAAATCGCCCAGACAAAATTGCGAAAGTTTAATTAAATATGAATTACTAGTTTAAAGCATATATAATAATGTTTATTTTAGAAGTCAATATTATGAGACGCGGCATGCCATCAGCACGGCACGCAGATAGTCCTTAAGATCACACCCTGCATATGTAGGAAGAATTGCAGCAAGGGCGTCCCACTCTCTTGGCCTCTCTCGCGATTTTGTCGGTGCGCATTTGTCGAAAATCAGTTAGCGGGTTTGTCGGCGCTCTTTTGTCCGTCGCGGTTTTGTCGGGGTACATATGTCTATCGCGCTTTTGTCGGTGAACCAAGCGAAGTGAGCAGGGGGCAGAGACCTCTAGTATTTATAGAATTCTATAAAATTCTAATGGTGGCATTCCAGCTAGTTTAAGTTGTTACACAGCCTTACTGTGTTTGCACTTGTTAAACAGGACTTCTGTAGCTTCTCATCTCTTACAGCCAGAACCACTGTTATAGATAGTGTGTATGTTTAGTCACCTTCTTTAACTCTTGAGCTCTGAATCTCTTTACATACAGTATTATCACAAAAGCTAGGGAATGAACCTTCCTGTGTATTTTCATGCAGTCCAACAGAGATAAGAACATTTAAACACAAAATTATTTTTTATTGTAAAAACAAGTCAATTAAAATTAATTTAAAATAATTTAATTAGCAGCAAAAACAGGTCACTAATTAAAAAAGGGTTAGAATGAAAACCTGGAGCCACTGCGGTCCTCTAGGACCGGAGTTGAGGACGCCTGGTGTAGAGATAATTAAATCACCACGGTCAAGTGACCATAATATAATACAGTTCTCAGTGTTTTGGAAGAGTGTGGATGCTAAGACTAACTAAAACTGTTAAGATTAACTTTGGGAGGGCAAATTTTGAACAGAGTCTAAGGTGGATAGACTGGGATAAGATTTTAAGTGTAGAGGTGGTTTTGCATATAATGCAGGACAGGTACATACCTAAATTTGGGCTTAGTAGGAAATAAAAAAAAAAAAGTGGATTAATAAAGAATTGAAAAAGAAGCTGCAAAGGAAAATGCATAAGGTATATAAAACTAATAACTCCATTGTGAATCGTAGAGCACATGAGGGTAATGATTAAGAAGGTTATTAGGAAGGCTAAAAGGTAGTTAGAGAGAAATATATCATCCATCCAGTTTCTAGCCTGCTGAATCCGAACATAGGGTCACGGGGGTCTGCTGGAGCCAATCCCAGCCAACACAGGGCACAAGGCAGGAACCAATCCTGGGCAGGGTGCCAACCCACCACAGGACACACACAAACACAAAGGCCAATTTAGAATTGCCAATCCACCTAACCGGCATGTCTTTAGACTGTGGGAGGAAACCCACACAGACACGGGGAGAACATGCAAACTCCACGCAGGGAGGACCCGGGAAGCGAACCCGGGTCTCCTAACTGTGAGGCAGCAGCGCTAGTACTGCCTTACAGCTCAGCTCCGTTTTCACCATGACAGACCGATGCAGAGAACACATCCCTGTGGACGCCGCACCGATCCGCCTGTTGATCTCATGCTCCATTCTTCCCTCACTCGTGAACATGACCCAGAGATACTTGAACTCCTCCACTTGGGGCAGGATCTCGCTCCCAAGCCTGAGAGGGCACTCCACCCTTTTCTGGTTGAGGACCATGGTCTCGGATTTTGAGGTGCTGATTCCCATCCCAGCCGCTTCACACTCAGCTGCGAACCGAGTCAGAGACAGCTGAAGATCACGGCCTGATGAAGCAAACAAGACAACATCATCTGCAAAAAGCAGTGACCCAATCCTGAGTCTACTAAACCGGACTCCCTCAACACCCATAAAAGTTATGAACAGAGTTGGTGACAAAGGGCAGCCCTGGCGGAGTCCAACTCTCACTGGAAGCGGGTTTGACTTACTGCTGGCAATGCAGACCAAGCTCTGACACCAGTTGTACAGGGACTGAACAACCCTTATCAGGGGGTCCGGTACCCCATACTCCCGGAGCACCACCCGCCCCACAGGATTCCCCAAGGGACATGGTTGAACGTCTTTTCCAAGTCCACAAAACACATGTAGACTGGTTGGGCAAATTCCCATGCACCCTCCAGGACCTGTTAAGGGTGTAGAGTTGGTACACTGTTCTGCGACCAGGACAAAAACCACACTGTTCCTCCTGAATCCGAGGTTCGACTATCCAATGGACCCTTCTCTCCAGAATCCCCGAATAGACTTTTCCAGGGAGGCTGAGGGTTGTGATCCCTCTGTAGTTGAAACACACCCTCCGGTCCCCCTTCTTAAAGAGGGGGACCACCACCCCAGTCTGCCAATCCAGAGGCACTGTCCCCGATGTCCATGCGATGTTGCAGAGTTGTGTCAAACAAGACAGTCCTATAACATCCAGAGCCTTGAGGAACTCCGGGCGTATCTCATCTATCCCCGGAACCCTGCCACCAAGGAGTTTTTTGACCACCTCTGTGACCTCAGTCCCGGAGATGGGGGAGCCCACCTCCGAGTCCCCAGGCTCTGCTTCCTCATTCCGCATTCAAGCAACTACAGGCCAGTAAGTTTAACGTGCATCATAGATAAATTAATAGAAGAAATTATTAAAGATAAGAGAGAAAATTATGGCATGGAGTTTTACTGAACAGTCAGCATGGGTTTAGAAGAGGGAGGTCATGTTTTGCAAACATGCTGGAATTCTAAGAAGAAGCAACTAAAGAATAGGATCAAAGTGAAGCATATGGCATTATTTCTCTTGACTTTCAGAAAGCATTTGATAAGGTGCCATTTGAGAGGTTGGGCATCAGAATAAAAGAAGTGGGAGTTGTTTTTAAGTGGAAGCAAAATTGGCTCCGACACAGAAAGCTTAGGGTTATGGTGTGAAAAACCTTATCAGAATTGGTTGACGTTAACAGTGGTATTCCACAGTGGTCAGTGCGAGGGCAGCTGCTATTTTAAATATTTATAAATGATTTGGATGTGAATATAAGTAACAAATTGGTTAGGTTTTCAGATGATATCAAGCTAGGTGGATTGGCAGTAGTATCTATTGAATCATAACAAAGAGACTTGGACAACATACATGCTTGGGCAGATTTTTGGCAGAACTGTATTTTAAGTAAAAATAAAGTATTACACATATGAAATAAAAATGTTAGGTCTGAATACACAATGGGAGGTCTGAAAATCAAAAGTACATCTTATGAAAAGGATTTAGAAGTTGTAGTGGACTCGACAATATCCTCTGTCATACAGTGTTCCAAGGCCATTAAGAAGGCTAACAAAATCTATATATATAAAAGGCAAAGCCCTCACTGACTCATCACTAATTCTCCCACTTTCCATATAGGTGGGAAGCTGAAATTTTACATGCTCATTCCTTGCAGTGTACTTACAAACGTTAAGTATGTTTCATGTCCTATTGCAACGTTCAAGGGGGGGAAAATGGGTGTACCCCCTAAACTGTATATATAGATAGGGGAAACCCTTCCTCACTAATTCTGCTACTTCCAATATACTGTATGTAGGAAGCCAAAATTTCCCATGTTCATTCTTTACACTGTAGTTACAAATGGTAAGTATGTTTCATTTTGTGCCGTGCCCCGTAACGAATTTTTCGAAAATAACATCTTCTTTTTGGCAGTTCTCACCATTATGCCGTAAGGAACTTTCAAAACTGACCTCTGCTTTTGCCAGTTTCATTCCTTATTTCCGTTAACAGAGCATTTATTTCATGGCAGAGATGCACAAGGGCTGCCCCCGGTCCCCCTTCCTTTTTACCGCACAACCGCTGTCCGCGCACTTACCACGTGGTTGGATCCCTGCATATATATATATATATATTGTGAACGCTGGCCCCGGCACAGACAGACGGACATCATATTGTCACCACACACCATTTATTTACAATACTATTTACAAAGTTTGTGCTCACGTGCACCCCCAGTGCCTTCTCGCACCGATTTCCCCAAAGTCCAGGCCCACAGTCCTTTGTGCCTTCCTGGCCGCCTCCAGTCCTTCCTTCTGTTCAGTCCACTTCCTCCCGACTTCCACCACTCACTGGAGGGAGGCGGCCCCTTATATAATGCTCCCAGATGAGCCCCAGGTGTTCCCAGTATCCGCTCCTTGGCGACCACACGGGATAAACCAGCATCGGGGCGCCGCCTGGCGGTGGCCACGGGCCCCTACAGGGTAGGGCTTCCATGCCCTCGACCCGTGGTTCCCAACAGAACCAGGACGGATGCCCCCTCGCGGTCTGGAGGAGGCACAAGCCCTCCTCTCGTCCTCCTGGGCGTCCCGGCCAGACCACAATATATACATACATTAACAACATCTTGCGCTCATGTGCATCCTAACTCGTTACCTTACTTTCCTCAGCTGTTCGTCATGCTCACTGCTCCCTTCTTCTTTACTCCACCGCTTCAAGAGTCATTCTTCTTTCAGGCTACCTCTAAACCTCACCCATACTGATTCCCCACACGGGATAAACCGGCATCGGGGCGCCGCCTGGCGGTGACCACGGGCCCCTACAGGGTAGGGCTTCCATGCCCTCGACCCGTGGTTCCCAACAGAATCAGGACGGACGCCCCCTCGCGGTTTGGAGTAGGCACAAGCCCACCTCTCGTCCTCCTGGGAGTCCCGGCCGGGCTCCATGCCCAGCCGGCGACCCCACGGGATAAACCAGCATCGGGGCGCTGGCCACGGGCCCCTACAGGGTAGGGCTTCCATGCCCTCGACCCGTGGTTCCCAACAGAACCAGGACGGATGCCCCCTCGCGGTCTGGAGGAGGCACAAGCCCTCCTCTCGTCCTCCTGGGCATCCCGGCCAGACCACAATATATACATACATTAACAACATCTCGCGCTCATGTGCATCCTAACTCGTTACCTTACTTTCCTCAGCTGTTCGTCATGCTCACTGCTCCCTTCTTCTTTACTCCACCGCTTCAAGAGTCATTCTTCTTTCAGGCTACCTCTAAACCTCACCCATACTGATTCCCCCATGTGTAACATATCCAAGCAGAGCACCATGGCACAAGTGCTGCACGATTGTAAGCTCATTGTATGGGATGAATGCACTATGGCACACAGACCAGGTGTTGAGGCTTTAGACAGGTCCCTACAAGACGTCACAAACATGACAAAAATGATGGGAAGCTTAACAGTCTTGCTGGCTGGAGACTTCCGGCAGATATTACTAGTTGTTCCAAGAAGAACACGCTCAGATGGCCTAAGACCAACGTTCTTACCTTAAGAATAACCATGAGGGTTTACCTGAACTGCGACAAAAAAGCCAGAGAGTTCGCTGCTCTCCTCATCAAAATAGGTGATGGCAATTTAATTGAACAGAACTGTAAAATCAATGTTCCTCACAATCTCTGTCTCCTGGTGAATACATAACAAACCCTTATTGAAAATGTTCACTCCAACCTACGAACTCTGCATGTAAAGGACATTTCATGGTTGAGCGACAGAACTATTTTAACACCAAAAAATAACATGACTTCACATATAAACACCATTTTACCTTACCATCTAACTTCCAAAACAAAAACATATAAGTCTGTCAACTCTGTTGTAGAACTAGAGGATGTGGTGCACTATCCGGTAGAGTTTCTTCAGGGATGCCTCCACATACTCTACTTTTGAAGGTCGGCGCACCAATTATGTTACTACGAAACTTACAACCACCAAAACTTCAGATCAAATCTCTGCACAAGAACCTCATTGAGGCAACTGTCTTCATTGGAACTGACCCGGGGAGACTATTTATTCCTTGCATCCCTCTCATACCCTCTGACCTCCCATTCCAATTCAAATGTCTCCGATTTCCAGTAAGGGTCTGCTTCACTATGACAATAAATAAGTCACAGGGCCAGACTCTAAAAGCTAAACTTAAAAGAAGTGGTGAGGCGGCCTTCTGCTGTTATGCACCCAAAATCTGGAATAGCCTGCCAATAGGAATTCGCCAAGCAAATACAGTAGAGCACTTTAAAACACTGCTGAAAACACATTACTTTAACATGGCCTTTTTATAACTTCACTTTAACTTAATACTGATACTTTGTATGTTCAATTCTTCATAATAATTATTCACAGTGGCTCCAAAAGCCGTACTGACCCCAACTCTCTCTTCTGTTTCTTTGTCCGGTTTCTTTGTGGTGGCGGCCTGCGCCACCACCACCTACTCAAAGCATCATGATGCACCAACATTGATGGACTGAAAGCCAGAAGTCTACATGACCATCATCATCAGGTCCTTCCATGAAAACCCTAAATACAAAGAGGACTGTTTGACTCATGTTAGGTAGATTGCCCAGAGGCGACTGGGCGGTCTCTTGGTCTGGAACCCCTACAGATTTTATTTTTTTCTCCAGCCTTTGGAGTTTTTTTTTGTTTTTTCTGTCCACCCTGGCCAACGGACCTTACTCTTATTCTATGTTAATTAATGTTGACTTATGTTTATCTTTTATTGTGTCTTCTATTTCTCTATTCATTTTGTAAAGCACTTTGAGCTACATTTTTTTGTATGAATATGTGCTATATAAATAAATGTTGATTGATTGATTGATTGACTCTAAAAAACGTCGGCATTGACTTGATACAAGATTGCTTCTCACATGGTCAACTGTACATTACATGCTCAAGTGTAAGCTCAGCAGACAGCTTGGTCATTTTACAGCCCAAAGGCAGAACTACAAATGTCATTTACAAAGAGATCCTTACATCCTAAAAATGTGCATTTCTCATACACAACATTTACAATCATAAATTAAACTCTTTACAATCATCAAATTCACTCTCAATACTAAAATAAGCCTATGACAATTACTTTGACAATCATGTTACGTTATTTTTAAAATATTTCCTTTATTTTTCATAACTTCTTTAACACACTACTTCTCCGCTGCGAAGCAAGGGTATTTTGGTAGTTAAGTTATATAGCACAATGTGTAAAGTACAAGTCTAAGGAGGTTATGCTCAAGCTTTTTAATGCAGTACCCAAAGTACTGTGTGCAGTTTTGGTCTCCAGGCTACAAGTAGGACATAGCCAGGGGAAACAGCTATAGCTGCTGTTGTATCAGACACTCTCTGCCAAAACGTTGTAAGATTAACAGAGGAAGTACAACCAGGATTTTTTTTCAAGGAACAATGATTTCAGAAATTGTGACTGCCTCATCAGGATTAAATTTGTGATATAAACAATTGTTTCAATTTACTAAATGATTATTGTGCTGTTGGAGTCCAACAAAACATTTTATCAATTTTCTTAGTTAAGAATGTAATTTTAAGCGGAAATATAAAGACTGGAATTGTTTCCTTGTGTAGGATTTAGAATGTTCTAATTGCAATAAATGTTATTTTGGAGAATCTATATGAATAAGATAAGCAAGCTGGTTGGGCTAAATATCCTGTTCTTGACAAAACTGTTCTAAGGTTGTAATATAACAGAATACAGTCATACAGGAATACTGTACTTTAAATATTCAATCTTATATTTGTTTCCAGTCATACAGTAAATGTTTTGAGAATGTCTGATTTGCCATGCTGTCTTTTCTGAGGCCACCTGTTTACATTGGGATTTCCACTGACGTACCATGACATCCTCCACATCGCGAATATGATTCTGCCATTATTACCTAATGCACAAGAGTAACCTTTATGCAGTAACTCATAAATTTACATTATAGATAAATATATAAAATAAAACTACAGAATGCATTATTGTTCCTTTTTTGGTCCAATGACGGTGGGCTTTTTCTTTATTGAGGAAAAAGAATGGAGGAGTAATAGTATGAATTGCCTGTTGAGTAATACATTACACTTAAAAACAACTATCTCCTTCTACTTGTCTCATTATTTTTTATAAGTTAGATTTAAGAAAGGGTTATAATTTAATTAGGATAAGGTAATGAGATGAATAGAAAACTTCTCTACCAAAGAAATCCAAGAAAAAGTTTGTTTGGACCAGTGAAGCAAAAGATGCTTTTGATAAATAATATTTTACCACAGTCCCCCTTACCCCTCATGCCAGTTCATTTTGGAAGTTGATGCATACTTTATCAGGGTAGAAACTATTCTAACACTAATGTATTCTGATAGATATTATGCGCCTTCTTTTCTTGAAAACTCTCCTCTGTTGAGGAGAATTATGACATAGGGAACCTGTGAGCTTTTGACAGTTAACTTGAAGAATGAAGACTCTGTTTAGAGATAGCTACATATTCATTTCTCATTTACATGGATCACAATAATTTAATGTATTTAAAGTCAAGAAAAATTCTCAATGCATGCCAAGCCTGTTGGATGTTATTCTTCAGTCACTTAAATTTTGTGATTTTCTATTGACTGGGCAAAAGAAATGGCAAAAGTGATACTTTATACTGCATTTAAGAACCTAATAAAAATATATCACAAACAAAAAATATTATTCCCCCTTAAAAATTTCTGGAAGTGACTTTCACCTCCCCCAACAATTTAAACAATCTGATTCAAGAAGCCCATCCATAAATTCTTCTGTGACTGTATAATGTGGAGCCGACCCGGACACAGACAGGCAGACATGTTCTTAATCACCATCACACGTTTATTTACAAACTATTTACAATAATACGGTCACTCAGACGCAGTCCATTTAGTGCATAATTACCCCAACAATCACAGTCCTGGCCACAAATGCCTTCTTCTCGGGCCGCCTCCACTCTCCTTTCTTGCCTTGTCCTTCTTCCACCCGACTCTAGCCCTGAATGAATGGAGACGGCCCCTTTTATTCAGTTCCCGGATGAGCCCCAGGTGTTCCCTTCCTCCCTTGGCCATTCCCTGGTGTGGCGGAAGTGCTGGGGTAACAGGTCCCCAAGGCATTGGGGCGCCTCCTGGCGGTGACCACGGGCCCCTACAGGGTGGAGCTTCCATGTCCTGTAACCGTGGCCCCCAGAGCAACCAGGAAGGCGGCCCCCATGTGATCCAGGGTGGGCTTTGACCCTCTTCCGGTCCCTCACGGCGTCCCGGCCGGGTCGTTGCCCCTGGCATCCCTGACAATAACCTTAGAGTATTAATTGTATTTCTTGTAGAGGATTATACTGTGGTCAGTACTGTATGTTAGGCCATCTTTGAGTGTAACAAACTTTGGGGATCTTTTTATTGTTATATTAGAAGGGAAGAAACGCAAAAGGACACTAGAGAATATACTGCGGCGTGTGAGGTTTTTTGTAGAGCTAAATTCTCTCAGGTATCCCTGTAGGATTACAGGAGGGAAGCACACTCAGCGGACCTTAATTATCAATCTCCATTCATTTACTCCTTTTCTAAATATGCACATTTCATTTTACTGAAATTTTACTTTCATTGGGTAATAAGTTAGCATAAGCCTTTCTTACAAATATTGTATGTTTACATGGCTTTCCAAGCCCTATTTTTTTAGATTGAGGTCCTCAGGTTATATCTAAGGTCTGGAATGTGTTCTGTGAAAATATGAGATGTACTGTGAACCTAGCTTGGGATATCACCCACAAACAAATGGAAAGTTTTAATCAAGACTTAAAGAATTTTCTCAAAATATTTAAGCAATTCCAGTCAAGATAACTGTAGTGATTTACTGCTGATGGCAGACTCTGAAACATTCTCAATCTGCTGCACTTAAAATGTCCTCATTTTAATGCTGATAAAGTTTCAGTCCTCAGTTTCTGGATCTTCCATTAGCTTCGTCATCAGTACTGAGTTTTACTGAATATCTTAACTATAAAGCATATATGGTGCTTGGTTAAGGGGTGTTGTGATAACATTTTAAAAGATTCACCACTACAAAGTAATCTATTGTCATAAACACGAGTCCAAGACATTATAAAGGTTCGGGGCAGCCACCCGTATATTGTTTTTCCCAGCTGCAAAAGGGTTTCCTTTATCAAACAATCAATGTGCATCTCACAGAGTCCTAAACAGAACTGCTATAGTAGCCTAAGATGGAGGCTTTAAAGGTCTTGAGAGGAACTGATGTCATCAAAGGGGCCGGCTTCGGAAGCGATGTCATCAAAGGGGCCGGCTTCAGAAGTGACGTCATCAAAGGGGCTGGCTTCGGAAGTGACATCTTCAGAGGTGCCAGAACCTTGCAGGATTTCCCGGGAAAGGTCTGTAGGAAACTGAGAAAGACAGTCAGCGCACTCTGCCGCCCCCTGGTCGGATGTTTTATTACAATTACTTGAGCCCTTTAGCTGCCTCCTACTCGCACGTGTGTGACACTATGTAAATCTTTATTTATATTTTGCTGTACATGCAACTCATAAGTATCTGATGGGTTCCAATCTTTAATTTTTGGGAAACTCCACCATTTGCATTATTATCATATTAACCTATATAATACTTTCAGAAAATAAATACCACTACATTTGCCCTCTTAATATCAAAGCTGCAACATCAATAACAATTATCTACTCAAGTTTTAGATAAGGAATTTTACAGTTTCTATACCTTCTAGCTTATGAACTCATATGCACAATTTTATTTCAATACTCAATATTCAAAAAATATTTGCAAATTGTTAAATTCATTATAGAATTTCTTCCACATATTTATACGTCCAGTTTTTGTGGATTAATCACTTCTATTCCACCCCCTATCCCAACGGCAATGGGTAGAAGCTGAACTGAGGAAAGGTGAGAAACTGATGTGACTTCTTCTTCCCCCCAATTAGTTGCACTGGTAAAAACAGTCTCTGTTTCTTCTCACAATATTGTGTGCCCCTTTCAACCAAGTCTACTTATAATTCCAAGAGCTAAACTTAAAAGAAGTTATTGAGGCAGCCTTCTGCTGTTATGCACCTAAAATCTGGAATAGTTTACCAATAGAAATATGCCAGGCTAATACAGTGGAGCACTTTAAAAAATAGCTAAAAACTCATTACTTTAACATGTCTTTCTCATAGATTCAGTCATTCATCATCCAACCCGCTATATCCTATAACTCTGATATTCTGTTATGCATTTAATTATCTTTTTTTTTTTTTTACGTATCTCCAATATCAGTACTAACCGCTACTTTCTCTGCTGTTCTTTTTCTGGTTTTCTGTGGTGGTGTTCTGCACCACCACCACCTAATCAAGGCACCTTGCAGTCCCTACATTGATGGCTTGAAGGCCAGATGTCCACATGACCATCTTCATCTAAGTCTAACATGTGAAGTCTGAAAAGCATGAGGACTGATTTAGATCATTTATGTTCAGTAGAACCCCTGCAGATTTTGTTTTTTTCACCAGCACTCTGGAGTTTTTTTTAGTTTTTTTTTTCTGTCCTCCCTGGCCATCAGACCTTACTTTATTCTATTTCTTTATTCTCTCCTTAGTGAGAACAAAAATACATTTGGTACTTCTGGAACTTTAGTGTAGTGTAGTCTTTACTGACTACAGAAGCTAAATTTTACTTTTAGAATTAACATGAATGGAACCTGAGGCATGGGTTATGAAGTCTGTCCCCCAATCTGTAATTGTGCAATGCTGTAACAATTGGCTAGTGGGGTTGTGCTGCTTGCAAAGAATGCCAAATAAAGATATTGTGTTTTGTTAAGCATTTTTTTGATTGTCTGAACATAACATTGTGCCTCTTCATTACTCTGAGCAAACTTTTAGGGAAAACTGGAGACCATTGTCTGAGATCAAAATTTCAGGAATGCCATGCCGGCAAAGACAGACTTAAGATAGCACACAACATTTTCTGATCTGAATCTGGTGGGAGCCATTATCTGATTTACTCATGTTTTCACTATGTCTCACTGTTGCAGAAGATAGGGTGTTTGCTGTTACCAATGTCTTTCCAGATACACGACTGATTTGGTAAGAGTACCTCATAAACCTAACATGGAATCTCTGGATCCTCAGCGGGAGCTCAGAGAAGCTTTGTGTCCATAACAGACTTACAAGAGGCTTGAGATCCATCCCTATATGGATGTTTCTTGATAACAAAGTTTCTGAATTGTTCTCATCACCAGGTTATGCCCAATGCTTTCTTCTCCACTTGTACGTACCTCAGTTCTGTCTCAGAAAATGATCGGGAAGCACATGCCACTGGAATTAACTGACCTTTGCCATTTTGCAGTAAGACAGCCATATGGGGATGCATCAACTGACAGCTTCATCTACTTGTTAGGGTCCTGCAATGTCAGCACTGGTGAGGAGACAGCTCTTTTTAAGGTGGATAAAGACACTGCAATGTGTAATGTCCCAGTACCACTGGCTCTTTGTGGAGAGCAGATCTTTCAGTGGCTTGTCCTTCTCTGCAAGGCATGGTTTGACTTTCCTTAGCCTGTTTACCATCTCCAGAAAACTAAAAAGCTCAATGGCATTGGTTGGGTCATTCATTTTCTTAATGGCCATGTTGTTATCTGGGTCTGGCCATACCTCTTTTGCTGATAATATGTGACCTAGAAATTTGAGCTCCTCTATGTTCACCTTGCATTTTTCAGTATTTAGTATAGTATCTGTTTTCTAGAGTCAATTTAATACATTTTGTATATACTTACCATTACATTTTCCTTGTTTACTGGTACTAAACCACAGCACCAATTTGTTAGTTCCTCTACTTTGGTTATAATGCCTAGGCACTCCATGTGTGCATGTTCCACTCTTAATTTGCTCATTAATGAGACTGCTATCTGCCTGGATGTAGTAAGGGAGAAGGATATCACTTCTTGTTTCACCTTTATGGTGTATGGTTGATAAATAGATAAATAAATATATATATTGTCATGCACAAGCGCATGGGGAGAAGCTTAAGGATCCAACGTGCACCACAACAAGTCATTCCAGGGGACAACGGCGGGGTACTAACCTCTCCCATTTTCATTTCTCAGAAAGAATGAAGCACCACCGCCATAATCTTGCCACGGACAACAAAAGAACCGCAGCACTTTCGGGTCCCTTTCTACCCTCTGGTCCCCATTTGATGACATCAGCTACCCATCCATCACCACGCTTCTCCCAGCATCCCACTGTTTAATTTCCGGTCCGACCCTATAAGTTGTCCGTCTACCCACCATTGTTTTTCTGTTGATTTAGAGTTAAAATTACTGACCTTGGGCGGTACGGTAGCGTAGTGGTAGCGCTGCTGCCTCCCTGCGTGGAGTTTGTCGCCAGGCTGATACAGTAGAGCACTTTAAAACACTGCTGAAAACACATTACTTTAACATGGCCTTTTTATAACTTCATTTTAATCGTAATTTAACTTAATCCTGATACTCTGTATGTTCAATTCATCATAACAACTATTCATGGTGGCTCTAAAATCGGTACTGACCCCTACTCTCTTTTCTGTTTCTTTTTCCGGTTTCTTTGTGGTGGTGGCCTGCGCCACCTCCACCTACTCAAAGCTTCATGATGCTCCAACAATGATGGACGGATTAAAAGGAAGAAGTCTACGTGACCATCATCATCATCAAGCCCTTCCGTGAGAATCCTAAAGCCAAAGAGGACTGTTTCATTTATGTTAGGTAGAATGCCCAGAGGGGACTGGGCGGTATCATGGTCTGGAATCCCTACAGATTTTATTTTTCTCCAGCCGTCTGGAGTTTTTGTTTTTCTGTCCCCCCTGGCCATTGAACCTTACTCTTATTCGATGTTAATGTTGATTTATTTTTTATAATTATGTCTTTCATTTTTCTATTCTTTAATATGTAAAGCACTTTGAGCTACTGTTTGTATGAAAATGTGCTATATAAATAAATGTTGTTGTTGTTGTTGTTGTTGTATGTTCTCCCCGTGTCTGCGTGGGTTTCCTCCGGGTGCTCCGGTTTCCTCCCACAGTCCAAAGACATGCAGGTAAGGTGGATTGGCGATCCTAAATTGTCCCTAGTGTGTGCTTGGTGTGTGGGTGTGTGTGTGTGCGTGCTCTGCGGTGGGCTGGCGTCCTGCCTGGGGTTTGTTTCCTGCCTTGCGCCCTGTGTTGGCTGGGAGTGGCTCCAGCAGACCTCTGTGACCCTGTAGTTAGGATATAGTGGGTTGGATAACGGATGGACGGATGGTTTCTCATTAAACATTTTGGGAAGTAACTGCCAGATTTCTGATTTTAATTTTTTCTGATTTAGCTTTAAAATCAACACTTTAAAGAGCATTTTCAGTGTCAGGAAAGCTACTTCAACCATCACTTGTCTTATGGAGACTGCTAGCTTGACACATAATTCCTAAAACAAATGCAAAATGTCAACAGATATTAAGGTTATGTGTTGTATTTTGCTGCATCTGTAACAGAAGAAAGATTCCTGTTTATTTCAATACTTCTTGTTATTCTTTGATCACCAGTGCCCTGCTCTACAAAGTATTTTTTAAACTATAACTTATGCTTCTTGTTTTTAAATCTTGTGTATTTTTTACATAGCACAATATTTAAGCTGTTTATTGAAAGTATTTGCTATACTCCAGCCATTATATTAGGCAACACTCAAACAATGTTTGTGGAGACATGAGGGGTGACAGGCATTGTAGGCATCACTCATAAACAGTGCCTATGTGGATAGGATCTGTATATATGTCTTTCCATGTGTGTTATGCTTAGTGTGTGAAAGCAGACCAATCGAATAACAAACTTTGTGAGTTCCACTCATGCAATGATAACTCAACATTATATGGCTGACACTTTACTGTTGTATTTCTAGGGAAAACATAAACCTAGCAGGAAGAGATGAAGAGACCAGAAGAAGAGATGTAGTTGAAAGAAAGACAAAGATCATAATCAAAGAAATAATAAAAATAATGTCCTAAGTCTTAAATGAGAATCAAAAATCAGAATCAACAGAATAAATGAAAAATCTTTAAACCAGAAAGTCAAAAAAAGTATATTTCCAAAGCACATATAGAGTTCTGAATATCCACTATTTCTAATAGCAAATGGTCATCAGGGGCAACTTCTTATCCATTTGCCCTGAGCCAACAAATAAACAAATGGAGGCTCCCATAAAAAACAATTAAATTACACAATTTATTTTCAAACGTCTTCTGTAAATGTCAACAAAGTAATTAAAAAAATTCCCCTTTAAGGATCAGGAAATATTAATGATGAAATGTTATTATAACAATCATCACTGGTACTGGTAGGCTAATACATTTTAGAGTGGTTTACCTCTCCTTCACTTTATAAATGAGACTGATTTTTCACAGCTCATTCTATGTGGTATCAATGATTTTATTTCTACAGTGTTCCAATGCAACACATTCATTTTGCAAGCTCTGCCCCACAATGTTTACTTGGGGTAAAAGTTAACAACATCTGCACTCACTTTCCCTGTCCATTTGTTATGTCACAATGTGAAAAATGCCACTGTACAGGCAGAGCATGATGACAAAGCACTCCATACAATCATAAGCCTGGAAAGGATCATACCAAATATAGTATAATAAACATAGTAGTACCCATGAGTATGAACTACAAAATGGTAGATCCCAAATGAGAAAATACTAATAAAAAGGCTCAAAGGAAATTTCACCATCATAATGACAAAAAACACAAGCAAAAAGAAAAATCTGTATAGAAATTCCAGAAATTAAAATTATTTAATCTATGGGTGTCCAAAATCACACTCAACAGAAGTGACTCACGTACAACAGAACAGAGTACAGTTTTTGGTAATGTTATCAATGAAGTATATGAGATTTTTCAGCTCTGATTTAAATTTCTCTTGTTAAATATATCAAACTAGCCATGTGTACCCAACTATGTTGCGCGTGTTAAAGTTGTCTGTGAAGGGCTCCCTGTTTAAACACACCTGCCAGTCGTGAACTGGGCCCTTCGTTGCACAGCATTATGATTTTTTGTAAGGTAAACAAAATTAGAAAAGAAAACCCTTGGACATTGATTCGATAGGAACGGCCTACTCGAAATCACTGTCCGAATTGTAATTATGTGGTGGTGTAGGAGCATTTGTGCTTCTGTCTGTTCACAGTCCGTCTCGTTTTCACGACGCTGTCGTTTCCTCTCATGATCTCTTCTCAACCTTTCTCCAATCTCGAAGGTTGCTTTGTGGCAATCCAAAGAGTAAGGCAATATACATGGAGCAATGGTTATAAAAGTGAGACACATAGGTATCCAGGCTCTTTAAAGCATAAATAGGGATCACTTCACTGACATGTGAGCAAGCCACGGTACAACTGTGAGATGCGCAGCACTCGCCGGCTACAATGTAACAATAATAATTTCCGGAACGTGCTGTTACGTTGTCATTCATTTTATCCACTGTCTTTCTTTCATTCATATGTTACGTAGGCACGTACCATTTATCTTCGGCAATCTCATTCTCTAACCAGGCCTCAGGAGCTAACCAGCGTAACACTTTCCACCACCCCTTTCGTTATTCCGGCACATTGTTGACATCCGTGAGTAACAACAACGTACCAAACTGGAAGGTGGTCTACGCATGTGTGGAATTAACGGACAAACAAAGATCAAGATCTAAATGAAGATTATATATCAAGATTAGTTAATTTAAAGCACAACAATTTGTTTAGTTTGAATGTCTGTGTTTTGAGGTGTGACTGGAGTACTAGTCTTCAGTAGTATAAGCCTGGAGGAGATTCTTAATGCAATGCCTATGTTTTAGCTGTCTCTCTACTGCCATCTAGTGCTTCTACTTCTAATTCATTTGCGGACAAACAAAGATCAAGATCCAAATGAAGATTATACTGTATATAGAGATAGAATATTTCAATATAAATCAAGTGACCTAAATATCATTGTCATCTTTTAAAAAAACAAAGTAAATTATTTAGATTTTGTTTTAACAACTGTACCTGTATATGCTTGACAGTAAATACCACTGGGTCTGAAAGGTAGATTTTTGTTGTGTCCTTAGTTATAGCAGCCGTAATAACAGGTGAATTTACAATCACAGAATAATTGGTTGATATGGCATCATTTCCCAGCTTCACATTTGCATTTTCTGTAGACAAATATGAACCAAGGTTCTTGTAAAGGACAAAAGCTACTCTGATCTCCCCTGAAATAAAAGAATAAAAAATAATTAACACTTGGAAAATGGATATTGTCATAATACATTATTTACAAATACATTAATCACTATACAAAGCAGCTGCAATCAAAAATTGTAATTATTACAGAAGGTTTTCATACTTTGCAAAAATGTATATTAACTTAATGCAATGCCTGAATTTTAGCCTTTTAAATTAATGCCTGTATTGGCATTCTGGAATGCCTATTTGGTCAAGCACAATCCTGCAGAATGTGGACAGTCAATAAGGCAAGCATTTACAATGGGCTAAAAAATCTGGGTTTGCTCACTAAACAAAATTCTTCTGGCTCCAAATTAATTCTCTTACTACATGATGGAATTGTGGTCATTGTAATACTGCATTATACAATTCTTAGCTGCAGCATCAAGACCATTACAGACAATAAATGTCCCAGTCATTGCCACTGAAAAGCATCCTCGTAACATGATCATATTACCAATTTATTGCACAGAAGATGTAAGGAACTTCCACTGAACCACTCACAGAGGTAAAGAGATGTGCATTCATTCCAAGGAGTTGTACATTAGGGCAATTTTTTATTAAGACGATTAAAGAATCTTTTGTTAAAAGGTTTTAGACTCTGCTATGCATTTTCTAAAAGACCAGAAGGTCAATCACCTCATTTTCTCTGGAGACAATCTTGTTTGTGAAACCGTGAAGAGATTTTTATTTTAGTTAGGAAATCACAGTAATGGTCATTGCTCCTTCTCCTTCATAGCAGTAGCTGTTTAACTGTTTACATATACATTCTTTCATTTCTTCTCTCTTTAACCAAATTGATTAAAATATTATACATTTAAAGGAGGGAAGAGATATGAAGAGATATGTTACACAAGATTATGATTCTTTAGTTGCTGCTGCATGTGTCTTTTAGATTGCAACATTAAAAAACTGAGTGAATGCTAAAGGCTTTTGTGTGTCTAGTAGCCTTTAGGAAGAGAATTGAGAGAACATTAGAACACTCTAGACGAGAACAGGCCATTCAGCCCAACAAGGCTCACCAGAGTCGAGTTTTGAAAGTTCCTAACGTCTTACTGTCTACCACACTACTTGGTAGCTTATTTCAAGTGCCTATTGTTCTTTGTGTAAAGAAAATCTTCCTAATGTATGTGCAAAATTTACCCTTAACAAGTTTCCAACTGTGTCCCGTGTTCTTTATGAACTCATTTTAAAATAACAGTCTCGATCCAATGTACTAATTCCCTTCATAATTTTAATCAATTCAATCATGTCACCTCTTAATCTTCTTTTGTTTAAACTGTATAGGCTCAGCTCTTTTAATCTTTGCTCATAATTCAAACCCTGTACCCCTGGGATCAGCCTAGTTGCTCTTCTCTGAACCTTTTCTAGCACTGCTATGTCCTTTTTGTAGCCTGGAGACCAAAGCTGCACACAGTATTCAAGATGGGGCCTGACCAGTGCATTATAAAGGTTGAGCATAACCTCCTTGGACTTGTACTCCACATATAGTGTTATATAACCTAACATTCTCTGAGCCTTCTTAATGGCTTCTGAACACTGTCGGGAAGTCGATAGCTTAGAGTTCACTATGACACCTAAATCCTTCTCATAAGGTGTACTCTCGATTTTCCGACCGCCCATTGTGTATTCAAACCTAACATTTTTATTTCCTATGTTTAATACTTTACATTTACTGACATTAAATTTCATCTGCCACAAATCTGCCCAAGCCTGTATGCTATACAAGTCCTTCTGTAATGGCATAACGGATTCCAAATTATCTGCTAATCCACCTATCTTGGTATCATCTGCAAACTTAACCAGCTTGTTACTTATATTCTTATCTAAATCATTTATATATATTAAAAATAGCAGTGGCCCTAGCACTGACCCCTGTGGAACATCACTCTTAACATCGGCCAGTTCTGATGACGTTCCTCGCACCATGACCCTCTACTTCCTGTGTCTGAGCCCATTCTGCAAAAACATCACCCTGAACTCCCACTTCTTTTAATTTGATGCCCAACCTTCTTATGTGGCAGGTTATGCTCCACTCTGATTGTATCCTTTTGTTGTCACCTCATAGAATTCCAGCATGTTAGTAAAACATGACCTCCCTCTTCAGAACCCATGCTGACTGTTCAGAATAACTTCTGTCCTTGCTCATCTTATCCTTAATAATTCCTTCCATTAATTTTCCTGTGATGCATGTTAAGCTTACTGGCCTATAGTTGCTTGGATCTGCTCTTTCACCCTTTTTATATAATGGGATGGTATTTGCCATTTTCCAGTCCTTCGGAATCTCTCCAGTGCACAGTTGACTTCCTAAAAATATATGTCAAGGATTTCTATATGTACTCACTAGCCTCCTTAAGAACACGAGGATAAATATTATCTGGTCCTGGTGATTTGTTTGATTTTAGCTTATTTAATCTGAGCAGCACTTCTCCCTCTACAATTTCCAAATCCCTCAGTACCTCCTTAGTAGTTGCGTTTACCTCTGAGAGGTTATCCATCTGCTCACTTGTAAACACCTCAGAAAAATGTATGTTTAGGGCACTGTCTGTATCTTTTAATTCCCCTTTACTATTTCTAAAGCACTTGACCTCCACCTTGACTGTTCTTTTACTACTAAAATACTGAAAGAATCTCTTAGGGTCGCCTTATCTGCAATATTCCTCTTCAACTGTCTTTTAGCATTCCTGATATCCTTCTTAATGGTTCCCTCATGTTCTCATATGCTCTATGATTCACTTTGCAGTCATTAGTCTTATATGCCTTATAAAGCAGTTTATTCCTTTGCAACTTCTTTTTTAAATCTTTATTAATCCACCATGGAGTTTTTTTTTAGTTTCCTATTAATTACAAATTTAGGTATGGATCTGTCCTGCATTACATGTAAAACATTTTTAAACCTGTTCCACTGCTCCTCGACTGTCTCCACACTTAAAAGCTTATCCCAGTGTATCCTACTTAGACATTGCCAAATCTGCTTAGCCCTACCAAAGTTCAACTTAACAATTTTAGTATTTGCATCTGCACGCTTACAAAATACTGAGAATTGTACTACATTATGGTCACTTGACCCTAGTGGTTCAATCACCTCTACACCCTCAATTCTATCCTGATTATTACAAAAGACAAAAGTCACTGATTACTTCTAAAAACTCCTGCTCTTGTGCTCCTCCATCTGCAAGGTTATCCCAGTTAATAATTGGATAATTAAAGTCCCCCATGACTATAATATCCCCCTGTAAACTTGCCTTTTTGATATTACTAAAAAGATGTGTGTTGAAATTACTGTCTGAATTGGGTGGTCTATAACACACTCCTAAAATAAGACCTCTTTCCCTAATATTTTCCAGGCAAAGCCACATGTCCTCACTAAGATGGGGCTCATCATCCAACTGAAGAGGACTTACATTTAAATCCTCTTTGGCATAAACAGCAACCCCACCTCCTTTTCTGTTCTGTCTATCCTTCCTAAAAAATGTGTATCCCTCTATGTTACACTCATCCCCATCTTTGTTATTTAGCCAAGTTTCCGTCATCATCATAATTGTGCTCTGCTACATACAACTCCAGCTCACTTACCTTATTTTTGATACTTCTAGCATTAAGGCAAGCTATTTTTAATGTGTTACTCCTTCTATATTTAAATGTTTGCTTAGAATTTACATTACTATGCACTTTTATTTCTACACCATTGTTTGCTCTTCCAGGTATACATCTAAATCTGGCCTGTCCTAAACTCCCTGCCCCCCCATTCCCTAATTTAAACAATCCTCGACTAGCCTACACATACGCCTCCCCAATACATTGGTGCCTCTCCAGTTCAGATGTAACCCGTCATGGTGGAACAGGTCCCATCTGTTCCAAAAGGAGTCCCAATGCCCCATAAACCTATACCCTTCTACCCTGCACCAAGATTTGAGCCACGCATTAAGCCTTTTAATCTCCTCAGTCTTACTTGGACTGGCGCATGGCAAAGGCAGAACTTCAGAGAAGACTACCTTGTCAGTTCTGCTCCTCAGCTTGGCACCTGACTCTTTGAATTTGGATTGCAGAACTGCCAAACTACCCTTATGCATGTCATTTGTTCCAACATGAACAATGACAACTGGATCCACCCCCGCTCTGGTCAAGAGCCTATCCACCCTTCCAGGAAGGTCTCCCACCTGTGCTCCTGGAAGGCAACACACCGTGCGAGACTCTCTCTCTCTCTGGTGCACACCTGCACTTCAATTCCCCTAATGATTGAGTCCCCAACTATCACTACCTCTGTCTTTTCAGGAACTGGTTTTGAGGTGGCCCGTTGGAGTTCTTCATCCCTGCCTACCACCTCAGAATTATCAGAGACACCGTCCAGATCCGCAAGGACATGATAATGGTTTGAAACTTCTAATTGTGGGATTGATGTCCCCGGACAGTGTGCAACCTTTACCTTATGCCTTGTGACCGTGACCCACCTATTTCTACCTGTCTGCTCTGGAATCTCCTCCCGCTGCACCTTGGGGTTGTACACTATCTCTCTAAAGGACACCTGGGCCAAGTCCGTCAATTCTCTATTACAACGCAGTTCAGCCAACTCCTCCTCCAGTTCAGTGACCCTGAGCTCGAGGTGCTGTATCAGCTGGCATCTCTTACAGATGTAGCCCTCATAAACAACTGGCTCTTCCAAACCATCCTCTAAAAAGACCAACATCCAACAGAACTTGCATTGCACTGGTCTCATTATTAAAATTTGATTTGGGATTAGTAAACTGCCTTAACTTTTTTTTTCTTAAAATAAAATTTCTTCCTCTTTTGGCTGCTCCTTAACATAAAAGGTAACACTAAGATCTGCTACAGATATTTTACACCTTTTCCCCTTATGCTCCTGTACTGTTCTCCCTCTCAGCTGCCTGCTACAGTGGAACCACGGTTCATGAACGTCTCTGAACACGTACAAATCGGGTTACGACCAAAAAGTTCGCCAAACTTTTGCATCTGTTCACGACCACACACTAGGTTGACGAAAAAGCCAGTTTCCTTTCGGTTTGTACGCGCCGATCATTTCCGCATGTGTTGCATTGTTCTTGGTCAGACGTGCGTACTTGCACGTGCATGCATGCTTTCGCTGTGAACTCTTTGTGCTCTATTTTATTTCTCTTCCGGTTTGTGCACGCCAATTACTGTATTTAAGCACATGTTTAGTCTCTCCCTGTGCATTGTTCTCAGTCAGACGTGCGTGCTTTCGCTGTGAACTCTTTGTGCTCTACAGTATTTTGTGTTAACCAGTATTTTGCAGTTAACCATGGCTTCAAAGCAAGTGAAGAGTGGTGAGAAGAAAGGTCGAAAAAAATTGAAATCAAATTAAAGAAAGAAATTATTGAAAAGTATGAGCATGGTGTTCGTATTACTGATCTTGCCGCCAAGTACAAGAAGTCAAAATCTACGATTTAGACTATTCTAAAGCAGAAAGAGGCCATTAAAGCAGCTAATGTTTCAAAAGGAGTTACAGTGTTAACCAGGCAGAGGCCTCAAGTGCTGGAAGTGGTGGAAAAACAGTTGCTAGTGTGGCTGAACGAGAAGCAACTTGCAGGGGACAGTGTAAGCGAGGCAATGTTATGCGAGAAAGCCAGGAAGATTCATGGTGATTTGCTGCAAAACTATCCTTCTATGAGTGGTGAAAGTGAGGAATTTAAAGCCAGTAGAGGATGGTTTGAAAAGTTGCGCAAGAGAAGTGGCATTCATAGTGTGGTAAGGCATGGAGTGGCTGCCAGTTCCAACGCTGAAGCTGCGAAAGAATTTGTTAAAAATTTTCAAAATTAGTGGACAAAGGCTACATCCCCCAACAAGTGTTTAACTGTGATGAGACCAGATTGTTCTGGAAAAGAATGCCGAAGAGGACCTACATTACCCAGGAAGAGAAGGCTATGCCCAGGCATAAACCAATGAATAAAATAAATAAAAATGAATAAACCGTTTTGCTGTGTGCTAACTCTAAGGACCTTGTTTTTGGAATGGCTGCACGAGGCTTTCGCTCCCGCCATGAAGCAATATCTTGAAGAGAATCATCTGCCGAAAAAATGTCTTCTTCTGATGGACAATGCACTGGCCCACCCTCCAAATTTGTTTGACGATATGGTCAAGGAGTACGACTTGATTAAGGTCGTGTTCCTCCCACTCAACATGACTCCTCCTTTGCAGCCCATGGACCAGCAGGTTATTTCAAATTTTAAGAAGCTGTACACCAAAGGACTATTCGCCAGGTGTTTCAATGTGACCGAGGAAACGTCATTGACCCTGAAAGAGTTCTGGAAGAACAATTTTAATATCGTTCATTGCATCAGCCTCTTTGATAAAGCCTGAGACGACGTCACTCACCAGACCTTGATCTCGGCCTGGAAGAAACTTTTCCTACGGGGAAGAAGAGGAAAGGGCGGTTATAAAAAGTTATGTGACAAAAGCCATCGTGGAAAAATGGAACGAGTGCCAGGATTTTTTCGAGAAGAACCACCCTGACAAAGCGGTTATGAACAGAGTGATAAACATGATGAATGACAATGTCGTCTTTCATTTTCGAAAAATTTTAATGCGTAGGAAAAGGCAAGTCACATTAGACCGCTATTTCGCGAAGTCTGATCCACCAGGTAAACAGCTAAAAACACCAGAAACCCAAAAAATCACAACAGAGAAAAGACCTGAAGGAGAACATTCCTCAATCGCAGAGCTGGACTCTCCCTCAAAACTGTAACTTCCTCTCTACCCAGTTCCTCCTCATTTCCTTCATGCCAGAACTCGACTCATGCAAGGTTAGTTTTCTTGGTGGTTTATGGTTAATTTTTGTATTACGGATTTTTCAAATGTTTATTTTTTTGGTTCGTAGCATGAATTGTTGCAATGTTACTTTTCTTGGTGGTTTATTAAATTATGGATTTTTCAAATGTTCATTTTTTCCCTGTTCTTAAAATTCATTAAAACTAAGTGTTTTCAGCGAGCAGTTCATAAGGCTATAGCGCAAACTCTTGCAATGTTAGTTTTCTCTGTTGTTCAAGGTTTTCTCAGTGTTATTCAATGTCTTTACATTTAGTTTAATGCTAGCAAAATACCCGCGCTTCGCAGCAGAGAAGTAGTGTGTTAAAGAAGTAATGAAAAAGAAAAGGAAACATTTTGAAAATAACGTAACATGATTGTCAATGTAATTGTTTTGTCACTGTTATGAATGTTGCTGTCATATACAGGTATATATATATATATACACACACACACACATATAAACATATATATACATATACATATACACATATACATACATATGTACATATTGTGGTGCCTGGCCGGAGCTGGAGCCCGGCTGGGACGCCCAGGAGGACCGGAGGAGGGCTTGTGCCTCCTCCAGACCACGAGGGGGCGTCCTCCCTGGTTATGTTGGGGGACTCGGGTAAAGGGCTTGGAAGCCCAGCCCTGTAGGGAACCGTGGCCACCGCCAGGCGGCGCCCCAGTGCCAGAATATCCCGGGAGCCCAGCACTTCCGCCACACCAGGAAGTGCTGGGGAAGACGACGGGGACACCCGGACGGCTTCCGGGTGCGCAGCCAGCACTTCCGCCACACTGGGGCGTGGCTTCGGAGGAATGCCGGGAAGCAGCTGGAGCCCATCCGGGTTCCTATTTAAGGGGCCGCCTCCCTCCAGTCATGGGTAGAAGTCGGGTGGAAAAGGACGGAGCTGTAGGGAGGAATAGAGGCGGCCAGGAGAAAGGCACTGGAACTGTGTGGCCTGGACATTGGGGGAATCAGTGCTGGAGGCACTGGGGTTTTGTGAGTGCATGAAAACTGTAAATATATTGTTAATAAACGTGTGTTGGGTGAACTTCCAATGTCCGTCTGTGTGTGTCCGGGCCAGCGTCCACAATATATACATACATACATACATACATATATACACACACATACATCCATCCATCTTCTAACCCGCTGAATCCGAATAGGGTCACGGGGGTCTGCTGGAGCCAATCCCAGCCAACACAGGGCACAAGGCAGGAACCAATCCTGGGCAGGGTGCCAACCCACCGCAGGACACACACAAACACACCCACACACCAAGCACACACTAGGGCCAATTTAGAATCGCCAATCCACCTAACCTGCATGTCTTTGGATTGTGGGAGGAAACCGGAGCGCCCGGAGGAAACCCACACAGACACGGGGAGAACATGCAAACTCCACGCAGGGAGGACCCGGGAAGCGAACCCTGGTCTCCTAACTGAGAGGCAGCAGCGCTACCACTGCACCACCGTGCCGCCCACACACATACATCCACATATATATATATATATATATATAATAATACACACATATATATAGTACAGGCCAAAAGTTTGGACACACCTCCTCATTCAATGTGTTTTCTTTATTTTCATGACCATTTACAGCACTCCATCACTCTCCTTCTTGGTCAAATAGCCCTTACACAGCCTGGAGGTGTGTTTGGGGTCATTGGCCTGTTGAAAAATAAATGATCGTCCAACTAACCTGACTTCTGCACAACACAACTGCTGGTCCCAACCCCATTGATAAAGCAAGAAATTCCACTAAATAACCCTGATAAGGCACACCTGTGAAGTGAAAACCATTTCAGGTGACTACCTGTTGAAGCTCATCAAGAGAATGCCAAGAGTGTGCAAAGCAGTAATCAGAGCAAAGGGTGGCTATTTTGAAGAAACTAGAATATAAAACATGTTTTCAGTTATTTCACCTTTTTTTGTTAAGTACATAACTCCACATGTGTTCATTCATAGTTTTGATGCCTTCAATGAGAATCGACCAATGTAAATGGTCATGAAAATAAAGAAAACACATTGAATGAGGAGGTGTGTCCAAACTTTTGGCCTGTACTGTATATATATATACACACACACATACATATATATATATATGCATACATACACACACACATATAAACTTATATATACATATATGCATATATATATATATATATATATATATATATATATATATATATAAATATATATATATATATATTGTCACAGGCGGCTGGGGTGAGCGGGACACCGAGGGACGGAGGAGGGCTGGTGCCTCCTCCCGACCACGAGGGGGCGACCGCCCTGGTTTTGTTGGTGGCCTTGGGTAGGGGGCTTGGAAGCCCAACCCTGTAGGGACCCGTGGCCATCGCCAGGAAGTGCTGGGGGGAAGAAGACAGTGGACACCCGGAGGGCTTCCGGGTGCGCAGCCGGCACTTCCGCCACACTGGGGCGTGTCCGTGGAGGAATGCCGGGAAGCAGCTGGAGCCCATCTGGGGTGTGATAAAAGGGGCCGTCTCCCTTCATTCGAAGTGGAAGTTGGGTGGAAGAAGGACGGAGCTGGAGAGAGGACTGGAGGCGGCCAGAGGAAAGGCATTTGTGACTGTGAGGCCTGGACTTTGGGGGATCGGTGCTGGAGGGACTTTATTGTACATATTGTAAATAGAATAAATGGGTGTGTTGGGTGAGAAACCGTTGTCCGCCTGTCTGTGTCTGGGTCCTGTTCCACATTATATATATATACACACATACATCCACATACTTTTATATATACATATCTACATATATTCACACATACATATACACACATATATATTTATATTTACCCTTTGGGGTGCGAGCAGCTGTTGCTGGTTTTGCCAGAATCCATCGAGGAAGAAAAATGAAAAACATTATTTGTACAAAATCTTAATTTATCTATCCATTCCTAAATAATCAAATGGGCAGGCTATTTAGTATCAGTGCAATACGCTGCTTGTTAAAACGGATGACTTCCGCTCTTACGTGCACGTAGTGCTGCGTGGGCATTATGAACTATTGTATCTGTTCAAGTTCTATTTAAATTTTTAATATAAGTAATTTTTATTTACATTTTTTACTTACATTCCTACCAAAGATATTTCTGTCGACTAAATAGAACCTACTTATATCCAAATAGAACTTGAAAAGATATATTTTTTTCGAATCCTAGTGTGAATTTTAGATCGACTTAACACGCACTACATCAAGCCCCGTGCTATTGTGCTCTCGCCTGCCTGCCTCAATAAGTCACCGTCGCTTCGGTCTTACTTTTTTACCGTTTATTTAATCATGGGCCACTCTACAATTTTGTTTATTTTCGGGTTGTAATGTTCATTAAATTTATTTATCATCTGGTCCATTGGCGGACCGTGCATCTGACACCTAGGCCTTCAGTACTGCTCCGTCTGAATCAACCCGTCCCTCAAAAACTAATTTATGGTTATAAAAACCATCTTAATATGCAGAAATACAGTATAAAGAGCTGCTGCTTTGCAGATAGATAACTCCTGTAAGCCACAATAAATGCCTTTATTGAATAGACAAACCAGGGGTGAGCAAGTTCCTTTCTACTGCAGCCACAGCCACGACACACATAAAAAACATCAATAATAACTCATAAACTTGCAATATTATTTAGGAAAATCGCAACATTTTACTCAATTACATTCTGTGGGCTTATTATTAAGTGACTATAAAAAATACTTTAAATACACGGTTACAAGGCTGACATGTTTAATAAGTTTATACATAAAATAGATCATTTTGGCTCTCATGCTAATAAGCTTATTGTTCTTCGATATTTTAAAAAATTATTTAATCTATATTGGAGTCTAAAAGGGCTGCCAACATTGTAATTTTTTCCGATAAATCTTCAATTCTCTCTATGAAATACGAAATATCTTCAGCAGAATCCATTTCATTGGCAGTAGTATGCATTTTTCTAATTAATTCTTGTGCTATCCATTCACCAGTCAATAACTAGAGGGTGTGTTAGAGCCCACCCTCTCAACTTTGATGAGTGAAAGTGACAGTTTTATTTCAAGTCATATTTCATGATGGTTTGGAGGAATGTTACGGACAAAATTTAATAAATAAATAAGCAACAAAAAACATATTTCGTGACACATTTATTTATTTATGCTCTCAATTCATGACATATTTATTTAGGCTCTCATTTCAGAAAACATTTATTTATTTATGCTCACATTTCACAGTACTTTTACTTATTTGTGCATTTATTTATTTAATTGTGTCCGTAATATTCCTCAATAATAAAGAACTATCTATGAGAGATGATTTTGAAGTCTACAACAGCATATTATCCCCCAAACAAAGATGTATACAGTTTGTTTGGTAGACATTGGATCAAAAGGGAAGAAGGGGTACTTTACGAGAAAAGATTTGTTACATCTTATCCTGAACACAAATTAGTACCTATAAGAGATTATATTTGGAAATAACAAATTCGTATTTTCCCTGATTTCTCACCCCCAACAGCTGCTAAATATGCCACATTTTACAACATTAAACAGCACTTACGGAAAGCTGAGATCAGATACAGCCTCTTGTATCCTGTCAAAAGTGGACATTCAAGGCAAGCTCTACATTTATACTTCTACGGAGGAAGCGAAAGATAGCTAAGTAAAATTTTTTGAAATACAATCATAACTGGCATCCGGTTCTGGTATGGCAAAGAAGATCTTACCTGATGTTTGATCGGCTTGCAATGATACTGGTATTGTAATTATACATTCTATTTCCTTCTCGGCCACTTCTTGTTTACATTTTAATTACAATTATATGCATGAATGCATGTATGTGTACATTTTTTTAGGGGACTAACATCATATCCTTGGTTTATGGTATTAGGGCATACTATTCTTATTTAGGGATACTGTTTAACATCATTCACCTGGTTTAGTTTCTCAGGACTGTTTAAGATTATATTTTATGCTTATAGCATTTGGACAGTATTGTCAATAGATATCTCTATTTTAATCCTTATACGCTGCTGGTGGGGGGCTTGTTTTGTTTTGGACATGTTGTGTCTCTAGGTATGTCAGAGGACTGGGATTTTGTGATGTGTGGTCTAGCCTCAGATGGGGAGGCAAAGTGGGGGGTTTCTATGACCTTATTAAGCAAGCATCAGATTTGGCAGCAAATAGACTGGACTGGCCAAATATTCCATTAGAGCTTTACAAAGAAATTTTGAGGTGTGGGATTTTTTATACATAGAACAATCTCATTTCTAGTATCACATGAAGGGAGATATGTGATTTATTTAACCAGAAAGTGATTTTGATAAATATCTATACACCCAACATGGATGATTGGGACTTATTCCAAAATGTGTTTGCATCCATTTCCAATGTAAACACTCATAAAATGATAATGGCTCGAGACATTAATTGTATTTTAAATCCAGACCGAGATAGGTCTCCTGTCAAAGGGGTGATGAAGTCTAATACTCTAAAGATAATTACACAGTTTATAAGTGATCACAACTTTCAAACCACTGGAGATTACTAAAACCAAACTCAAGAGCATATTCCTTCTACTCACCAGTGCGTCACTGCTACTCAAGAATTGATTGTTTCTTTATAAATAACAATTTTTTGCCTACAATTAAATCTTGTAACTATGATGCTATTGTTTTCTCCGACCACGCCCCTTTAATCATGAAGCTCAAATCATTATGCCTCACATACTCATCTTGCATTTGGCGTCTTAACCCACTTTAATTAGCAGACGAGAACTGTACAGAATTGATATTCCAAAAAATTGATTTTTTTAGAGACAAATACAGCTTCAGAGGTCTCTGCAGGAATATTCTGGGAAACTCTGAAGGCTTTCTTAAGAGGACAGATTACCTCATATCTTCCCCACAAAATTACATTGGAAACCAAGAAGGTATCATAGCTATCAGTGAAATTACCAGAATAGATCAAGAACAAGGCAGGTGTCCAAATGTGACACTTCACAGGAAAAGACAGACTCTGCATTCAGAACTAAACCTCTTAACAACTAAAGAAACAAAACAATTAATTTTTAAATCAAGACATCATTACTATGAACATGGAGACAAAGCTAATAAAATCTTAGCTCAACAAATCCACAAGCAGGAAGTTCGCAATGCAATCCCAGCAATTACCAACACAGACGGAGACAAAATCATTGACCATAAAAATCTAATGCATACATTTACAGGCTGCTATAAATCCTTATTTTCTACTCAGCTTAAAGAAGACAAGAAACAATCTAATGCATTTCAGATACCACAACTAGATACTCTCAGTGCAGAGGAATTGGATAAACCTCTGGTAGTATCAGAATTACTAGATTCTAAAAACTCACTTCAGAGTGGGAAAGCTGTAGGCCCTGATGGCTACCCTGCTGAGTTTTATAAAAAAAAAACAAAAAACAGAGCCTACGAGGAAGCTTGTAAATCTGGCCCACCTTAAATCCATTCTCACCTCTCCGTCAGCGTCTTTTGTCCTGTAAATGTGTTGATAAGCAGCAAGCAGCCTGGTATCCCATCCCCCTGCCCACCGCTGCAGTTCATTTCGCAAAGAAGTTTCTCAGTGCTCAGTGTTTATCTTCGAGTGAAGTGCTGGAGCTTAAAATAGTACATTATCATTTGGAATACATACATTTCATGTGTGTTCCATGTCAACACCAATCTATGTAAAAACGTATTTAACACAGAAACGTGTTGCATGTTTTAGTAATAATTGAAAAAATGTAGACATGAAATGTATAATGTGTGAAGCCTGAAATACAAATATGAAATAAACACTTAACAAGTATAACAAAACAAGTGCACTTTTATTCAAGAATTTAACCGAAGAAAAAAGAAAGCAGGTGTGACACTGTATTCAGGGGGAGCAGCCCTGGACAGTGCAATACCTCCCCCTGGACGCTAGATGGCCGCCCCTCCTGGGCTGGTGTAGTGCCTTGGTTTCCCACAGGACTCCCTGGGAATTGGAGCCCTGTTGGGTCCCAGAGGTACCGCCAGGGGGTGCTGTGTTTGGGACTCCTGAGCCCGTGTGGGCAACAGATTCATCACACCTGGAAGTGCCGCCGGATCTTGGTGATCAAACACCTGGAGCACTTTCAGTGACCTATAAAAGAAGCCAGCAACCACCACTCATCGGCCAGAGTCGGGTGGAGGAGGACAAGGTTGCTAGGGAGGAGTGGTGGTGCCAAGAAAGTGAAAAGTGCTTGTGTGGTACTGGTGCTTGGGACTGTGTTGTGGTTGGGGGGATTACAGGGAAGACGTGCCCCCCAGCTGAACAGAAATAAAAGTCTTTTGTATTTTAGACGTGCCTCCTGTGTACAATCAGTGTCAGGTCAGGCACTATATAGTGCCTTTCACACAGGTTACGGTAGGAGCTTGATACGACAGTTTGCATGGTGTAATGCTAAGAACTGCTACCTTCCAATAAAGAGGTTGCGGTTTCGATATCAGCTGCTTCCCAAATTTACCATTTTCAGTAGTGAGCTCCTCTTATTGTTAATATCATACAATAAAAACATACATTTGATTTGCGTCTCTAAATTTATAGTTAAAGTTGGGGTTTTTTTTTTTTCAGTTTTATTCTCTCACTCACATTCAAGCTCTCACACACCCCCCAGATCTGACGCCGTTTTCAGATAAAGACGTGGTATAACAAACAAACTTATTTTGTTATACCCCCTCTTTATTTGAGAACTGTGTCAGATCTTCTGCGCGAACGAGACTGGGCCTGGGAAAACTGTGGACAGGGATGTGAGTGGTGTGCGTGACTGAGAATGACTGTGGATGTCAATGTCAATTTTTTTTTATTTAATTTTATTTTTGAGTGCTCAAAGCCGCACTGACAAAAAAGAGAGACTTAGGTATATGTCATTTGGAATAATTCATTTTATGACCTGTATTGTACATTTCGGAAAAAAATGTTGCACTAATGCAACATTATATTCATTTGCATACCTTCATGCGGTTGTAGTTAGTGACTGTGTTTGGTTTTTTGTTCCGATCTTGGCCAGTGTCCACATGTTGCTGCATGTTGGCATTTCTTTTGAACTCCAGGAGATGAAGAGGACAGAATAGTAAAGAGAGGTCAGTTCCACGCTATATACAATCATCAGATTCAATTGTTAACAGTTCCCACACACACCCAAGGACCGTCTTTACAATATGTGTATAAGGTGAGAAGCCTGAAGTCCAAATACCAAATAAACACTTTCACAAAAAGTACAAGTATAACAAAACAAGTGCACTTTTATTCAAGAATATAACTGAAGAAAAAAGAAAGCAGGTTACGGTAGGCAGTTGATGCGACAGCTTGTGTGGTGCAATGCTAAGAACTGCTGACTCCCAATCAAGAGCTTCTGGTTCGATGCTGGCAGCTTCTCAAGTTTACCATTTTGAGTAGACAGCTGCTATTATTGTTAATATTATACAA
The DNA here is from genome assembly GCF_016835505.1 of Polypterus senegalus. NCBI lineage: Eukaryota > Metazoa > Chordata > Cladistia > Polypteriformes > Polypteridae > Polypterus > Polypterus senegalus. Next base: position 101,015,131 of record NC_053157.1, on the reverse strand, counting down.
TGAAAACATACATTTGATTTGCGTCTGTAACAGACGGTGTAAATGTATGGTACTTGTAAAGGTTTGTATTTTTTTTTATTCAGTTTTATTCTCTCTGTCGTGTTCACGCCCGCCCCAATCTGACACTGCTGTTTTCAAATAAAGATGCGCTATAACAGAGGTGAATTCAGATCGGAGAAAGAGAACAGAAGCCCTCCCCGCAAGAAACATCCACTCACATATAAGAACAACGCAGCTGAACCAGGCGTAAAGGCGAAAGATGGCACCGTTTGAATACAGGACAAAGTCCGGCATCATCCTGCCAATCACCTATTCTTCAAAGAAACAGCACGGCTTACAGAGCTCACCAACGTATCGTGCAAACTCATGTTTGTGATTACGTTTTGTGATGGTCTTTACATAACAAGCATTTATATGTTACTTATATAAAAGCCAGATCGAATGTTACTTATCTTGATTTATTTACTTATCTTTCTACAGCGTAAAGTCACAAGTAGACTGCAGAGCTTCCTCTGTTTGATCAACAAGAGCATGCTCACAAATTATACGTGTAATGCCACATAAATAATAGTACGAGAATGCGGTTAGACTTTTTTTGGGCGCATACACCATGCTAGAGTTTAAATCTGGACGATGTAGAGTTGGCGAGCTCTGGCTTCACACATTATACACTTCATGTCTACATTTTGTCGTTAGTACTAAAACATGGAAAAAGTTTGCCTTTTAGGTATGTGCTCAACATTTCTGTCATCCTACACTTACACATAGCTTTGTGGAAATGGAACACACGTGAATGCATGTGTTCCGAATAACAATATTTTTTTTAGCATAGGTACCTGACTCATTGATAAAAAAGGCTTCATTTGGGAGAGGTTTTTGCAGTTTATCCGGCGGTGGGGGTATGGTATAGAAGGCTGCTTGCTGCTTGGGATTATCGACACATTTACAAGACAAAAGACTCTGGAGTCGTGCGAGTGGATTTAAGGTGGGCCAGATTTACGAGTTTTCTCGTACGCTGTGGTAATTCTAGTGTTAAGTTAGCTTCCCTTTACAGAAGCTAGAGACAATAAAATTCTACCTTAAACTTTTCTCCAACCATTAATTACCATTTTTCTAAGCAAAATGAGGACTTACAATGTGCACACAATCTCACTTCTGAATAATGATGATATACTCTCCAAAGTCCTAGCTAGAAGGATTGAGAAAGTGCTTCCTTTGATAATATCATAAGACCAAACTGTATTTATTAAAGGGACACACTTAGCTTCAAATCTTCAACACCTGTTTAATGTAATATATTCACCCACATCGTTGGATGCAGAAAAAGCATTTGATATGGTTGAATGGAACTACCTTCTCACTACATTGGAGAAATTTGGGTTTGGCCTGAACATTTGTGCATGGATGAAACTACTGTATACCAGTCCATAAGCTTCAGTTTGTATTAACAACATTATTTCAGACTACTTCAAACTAGACCATGGTACTAGACAAGGATGCCCCTTGTCGCTATATATCCACTGGTAGTTCACTGGTGAAATGCTTATGAGATTAAAGGGATTATAACAGAAGGACTTGAACAGAAAGTTTCACTATATGCAGATTACATGGTACAATATATATATATATATTTATATATATTGTCACGGATGCCAGGGGTTACGACCCGGCCGGCATGCCTTGAGGGACCGGAAGAGGGTCTACGCCCATCTGGGATCACGTGGGGGCCACCATCCTGGTTGCTTTGGGGTCCACGGGTAGAGGGCTTGGAAACCCAACCCTGTAGGGACCCGTGGTCACCGCCAGGGGGCGTCCCGATGCCTTGGGAACCCTGGACCTCAGCACTTCCGCCACACCAGGAAGTACTGAGGGGAAGAAAAGCAGGGACACCCGGAGAGCTTCCGGGAGTACAGCCGGCACTTCCGCCACACAGGGACGTGTCGGCGGGTGATTACCGGAACCCACCTGGAGCACATCTGGGTGCTAATAAAAGGGGCGCCTCCCTTCATTCGAGGCTGGAGTCGGGTGGAAGAAGGACTAAGCAGAGGAGAGTGGAGGCGGCCTGAAGAATGGAGGCATTGTGTGTTGGCCAGGACTTTGGGGACTTGGGGTTTGTGTGCACTGTCTTTGTAAATAGTTTGTAAATAAACATGTGGTGGTGACTTTCAACATGTCTGCCTGTCTGTGTCCGGGCCATTTCCACAATGTATATATATATACTTGCAGTCCTAACAGCACTAACAGAATTTAAAAAGATGTCTGGTCTCAGAATTAATTTGAATAAAAGTGTGCTCTTTCCAGTGAATTCTTAAGCACACAATATTAGATTGGATACCTTCCCATTTATCATCAAAGAGCAGTTTAAATACCTAGGGGTAAACATAACAAGTAAACATAAAGCTCTTTATCAACAAAATTTTGCTGTCTGTATGGAAAATATTAACAATAGAATCCCTGAAGCCTATGGAAAAACATGTAATCCCGGCACACCTTAAATCCATTTGCACCTCTCCATCAATGTCTTTTGTTTTGTAAATGTGCCAATCAGCAAGTAGTCTGTTATTCCATCCCCCCAAACCGCCGGTGCTGAGCCATCCATCCATTATCCAACCCACTGTATCCTAACTACAGGATCACGGGGGTCTGCTGGAGCCAATCCCAGCCAACACAGGGCGCAATGCAGGAAACAAACCCTGGGCAGGGCACCAGCCCACCACAGGGCACACACACACACTAGGGTCAATTTAGAATTGCCAATGGACCTAACATGCATGTCTTTGGACTGTGGGAGGAAACCGGAGTACCCGGAAGAAACCCAAGTAGACACGGGGAGAACAAGCAAACTCCACGCTGGGAGGAACCGGGAAGTAAACCCAGGTCTTCTAACTGCGAGGCAGCAGCGTTACCCACTGCATCACCGTGCCACCCACCAGAGCTGATCTTGGGCAAAAAGTTATCCTAGCTCAAGTCTTCTTTATCTGCATGTGATGTCCTGTGAGTTGCATAGGGTAAATAATATATTTTATTTGCAAAACATGCATTTCATGTGTGTTCTACAACAATCTGGGTAAGTGTAGGATGACAGGAAATGCGAGAAACGCAAGTAATGTTGAACAAATACCTAAAATAGAAACTTTTTTCATGTTATAGCACTAACGACAAAATTTTGACATGAACTGTATAATGTGTGAAGACTGGAGTCCAAATATCAAATAAACACTTTCGCAAAAAATACATGTATAACAAAACAAGTGCGCTTTTATTTAAGAATATAACCAAAGAAAAAAAAAAAAACAGGTGATGGGTACAACACAGATACAACCTCTTTGGTGGCACAGTGGTAAGAACTGCTGACTCATAATCAAGAGGTATGAAGATCAACAATTATCATTTTAAATAGGAGCTGATCTTATTGTTACTACTGTACAATAAAACCATACATTTGATTTGAGTCTGTAACAGCCCATGTAAATTTATGGTGCTTGTAAAGGTTAGCATTTTTTTTTATTCAGTTTTATTCTCTGAGTCACGTTCAGGCTCCCTCCAATCTGAAACTTCTGTTTTCAAATAAATATGTGCTACAACAGAGGTGAACTCAGATGAGGATGAAGGTTCTACATTGGAGAAACAGAACTGGAGCCCTCCCCGCAAAGCAGCTTCACCAGGCATAAAGGCAAAAGATGGCACCGTTTGGATGCACTGACAGGTCGAGCATCATTGTGTCAGTCAGTCTGCCCCACATGTGTACTTCAAAGAAAAAGCAGGGCTTACAGAGCTTGCCAAGATATCGTGCAAAATCCTGTTTGTGATTATGTTTTGTGATGGTATATAAAAACATTTATATATTACTTATGTAAAAGCCACACTGAATGTTATTTACCTTGATTTATTTACTTATCTTCCTACAGCGTAAAGTCACAAGAAGACTGCAGAGCTTCCTGTGTTTGATTGACACAGGCATGCTCACAAAATACATGTGTACTGAAGTGACTAGCTGCAGGTGGAAGCTTTACACAACTGTTCTTACGGTTCTGCCTTTGTCCAGAAACGGTTTAATAAGATTTATGACCACAGTCTCGGAAAGTCTTTCTTCCATGGGGCAACTGGGATCTTTTCCTGAATAAGATCAAACACAGTGGCGTAGAGTGTAACAGAAGCTTCTACCTGAGGTTAAAGTCACTTTAGCATTTCTGTACCTTTTAAAGTTCCTCCCTTTCAAAGATCCCAGAGACAGTGGTAAAAGGATGCACAGAATTCACTCTAGCTGCATATGTGCAAAGCATACAATTATTCAACTTAAAATTATATATCAAGCGTATCTGTCTTGTTTAAAATTGTCCAAAATGTTTCCAGGGCAAGATCCTACCTGCGAACGTAGCAATCAAGTTCCAGCATTATCGAGCCATATGTTTTGGATGTGCACCAAATTAAAATCATTTTGGACCAAAACCTTTAAATGCCTTTCAGACAGCCTTGGTCTCACAATCCTTCCTAATCCACTAACAGCTGTGTTTGGTGTACTTCCAGATGGGCTTTAAAGTAGAGAAGGACAAACTGCAATTGACTTTACTTCACTGTTAGCACATAGACTTATCTTGCACAATTGGATAAACATAATTCACATATTTTAAGTCAGTGGATAACTGATGTTATACAGTATATTATCTGAAATTGGAAAAAATCTAATTCTCACTTAGAGGATCTGTAAAAAACTTCTTCAAAACCTGGCAGGATCTAATTGATAATATTTTAGAATAAGCGTTTAAATTGAGGAAGCAGATTCTCTTCCCTTTTTTATTCTATTTATTTATTTATTTTTCCTATTATTAAAGTTTTATTCTGTTGGCCTAGCTCTTTTTCTCTGGGGTGGGGGTAGATTCGTTTCAAACCTAATTTTGTAAAACTTGACTTTCTTTATAAATTCAATAAAAAAAAATTGAGCACATATGGCAAAATCTAAGGAAGATGGACTAGGTTAACATTTTAAGTGTAGAGACAGTCGAGAAACAGTAGAACAAGTTTAAAAATGTTTTACACATAATGTAAGACAGGTTCATATACAAATTTGGAATTAATAGGAAAAAAAAAAACCTCTGCAGTCGATTCATAAAATGTTGAAAACGAAGCTGCAAAGGAACACAAACACAATATAAGGTGTATAAGACTAATAACTCTTGTAAGAGCCATTTGTTAGTAATTTAGGTTATGTTAAATTGACAGAAGTATTTTCTTACTTATGCTAAAATGTTTGCCTATATATTAGAGCAAAGTCTATTGGAGAATCTATTATAATCCCCACAATAAAATTGAAATGGAATATTCTAATTATTTCTTCTCCCTCTGACTACAGATTAGTCTCAATTTATGATCTGCCTTGCTGTAAGTAAGCCATGGAGGGCAAACAGTTTCAAAACGTGCCCTATTGCATGCAACATGCCCTAGTGAATGCTGTACGTACAGAACGTAGTGAAGGTATTAAGTAAAGTTTGCGTAAGTTTTCTATAGAGAAATAACACAACCTTTAAGTATATAAAGCAACTGAAGTTTAACAAGGTAGTGCTAAGTTTATTAAAGAAATTTTTTTTTCTTTTTTGCCTTTTATTCTGTGTGAGTAAAAACTTTTTCCTCTATTCTTGTGTGAACTGTTTTGCTTAGATCTTTCACTAAATCTTTTTAAAATGAACTTTATTGAACTGAGGAATTTGTTTTCTACATGTCTGACTCATGCTGAACTTGCCTTACCAACTTACCAACAACTTACCGACTCGGTATGTTGAGGGTCTGTGGGGGAGTACTTCGAAGACCTCCTCAATCCCACTAACATGCCTTCCAATGAGGAAGCAGAGCCTGGGGATTCGGAGGTGGGCTCCCTCATCAATGGGAGGTGGTCAAATAACTCCTTGGTAACAGGGCCCAGGGGTTGGTTGAGATACTCCCGGAGTTCCACAAGGCTCTGGATGTTGTAGGACTGTCTTGGTTGACACGTCTTTGCAACATCGCAGGAACAGTACCTCTGGATTGGCAGATCGGGTTGGTGGTCCCCCTCTTTAAGAAGGGGGGCTGGAGGGTGTGTTCCAACTACAGAAATATCATACTCCTCAGCCTCCCTGGAAAAGTATATTCAGGGGTCCTGGAGAGGAGGGTCCATTGGATAGTCAAACTTCGGATCCAGGAGGAACAGTGTGGTTTACGTCCTGGTCGCGGAACAGTGGACCAGCTCTACACCCTTAGCAGGGTTCTGGAGGGTGAATGGGAATTTGCCCAACTAGTCTACATGTGTTTTGTGGACTTGGGAAAGGCGTTTGACTGTGTCCTTTGGGGAATCCTGTGTGGGGTGCTCCGGGAGTATGGGGTACCGGACCCCCTGATAAGGGCTGTTCGGTCTCTGTACAACTGGTGTCAGAGCTTGGTCCACATTGCCAGCAGTAAGTCAAACCCATTTCCAGTGAGAGTTGGACTCTGCCAGGGCTGCCCTTTGTCACCGATTCTGTTCATAACTTTTATGGACAGAATTTCTAGGGGCTGACAGGGTGTTGAGGGGGTTCAGTTTGGTGGACTCAGGATTGGGTCACTGCTTTTTGCAGATGATGTTGTCCTGTTTACTTCATCAGGCCGTGAGCTTCTGCTCTCTCTGGATCGGTTCACAGCTGAGTGTGAAGTGGCTAGGATGGGAATCAGCACCTTCAAATCCGAGACCATGGTCTTCAGCTGGAAAAGGGTGGTGTGCCCTCTCAGGCTTGGGAGCGAGATCCTGCCCCAAGTGGAGGAGTTCAAGTATCTCGGGGACTTGTTCACAAGTGAGGGAAGAATGGAGCATGAGATTGACAGGCGGATCTGTGCGGCGTCCGCAGTAATATGGGCTCTGCATCGATCTGTCATGGTGAAAAAGGAGCTGAGCCATAAGTAAAGCTGCCTTTTCCATCTCACAGAAAATCCTCAAGCAGCAGTTTCCCAGAGAGAAAGACCAAGTGGCATTTCTCAGTCAGCTTTTAACAGACCCCCTGCAAGCAGGCCCTGCTCTCTCTCTACACACAGAAAGGAAAGCCTGCGCACGCATCCGCTCCTGACGCCTTCAGAGCACTGACACAGGGCTGGTCGCCCCCCTCCCCTCCCCATAACCCCACGTACAGAGCGCTCACCGACCGTTTTGAGCACCCATCCCCCGCTGGGTGAGTCCCGGCAAGATCGCCTGCTTGTCATCAGCTGTCTGTGTAAGAACCACTAAGCCCATAAGTTAGCGTGCAGACCCTAAAGCAATGAGATGTACTTCACTTTTAAAGTGAAGTTTAGGCTCCGGTCGGGATGATGGTTCCGGCAGGGATGATTTCACCCTTCAGCTGTGGAACTCATAGGATGATCCCCACGCTGCTGAGCAAATTGTTTTAGGTCCTTTGAAACCTGTGGTGTCATTTTTCATCTCTTTAAAAAAAAAAAAAATGTGCTGATTGCGTCAAGCTAAGGGAGTTTAGGATCACCCTTTACCTATGCAAGTCACAGGATGGCACCAACAATGTTCAGATCTAAAGGACGGCTGTTTAAAAATTAATGGAGATGCAGAGATTACATCACCTGCCTGTGTAAATTATCTGGCAAATTGCCAATATCTGTGATTATAAATGACAGTTCAACCTTCAAACAATTTCTGTCTTTTTCGTATAATTGACCCATATCTGTGGTTATAAATGACCGTTCAAAATTCAAAAAATTCTTGTCGTATATAATAACACGGCAAGTAGACCTAGGTCTTACACGCCTGCAAACGGACAGAAAGACAAGATGAATTTCTCTGAAAATGGTGCGTCATATCGGCATTAATTGAATGTTATTGTAAGAGCCAATCTTAGAAAGTTAAAATTTTAAGTTAAACTCATATTGATGTTTGCTTAATTTGAATAGAATATAAATGTCTTTCATAGTCATAGCTTATGGTATAGTCTTTTCCCCCTATAAGTTAGCAATATATAGAACCTTCTTACTATAACTGAGTAACAGTGTGATAATAAGCTCAGTTTGTTTAGAACAGGTCCCAGTAAAGAGGGACTTGAAAGACCCATTTTAAGCTTAGAAATGGGATAAGCATACAGTTTTCTCACCGTTTTGAAATGGTTCAGAAATGTTAAGTAAATAGTAACGATTTGAGATGTAACAAGATTAAGCTTAGAATTGAACTTTTCTTAACAGTAATTTTTCCTTTTTTGCTATTTTAATTTTTCTTTTTTTGTGTGAACTGTTTTGCTTTAAAACTTAACTAAACTTTTAAAAACGAAGATATTTGTCTGTGGAATCATTTCTGCGCGTAAGGCTTTTGTTGAATCCCATTTTTTTGAGTCGAAGCTGCGGAACTTTGGTAATTTTGGGAAAACGCAGCTATAGTTACTTTGTAATTTGTAATGGCTAAAATGCAATATTAATATTCTTCATACTGACTATTTTGCAGACAATATCGTCTCGGACGAACCTGGTAAGCATTTTTTTTGGTTATTACTAAACCCTATTCATGAATATTATAACATGTTCCTGTATTTATGAGGCCCGGTTGTCTAATCTGAAAAATTTTATTGTATGCAGTGCACGTGCACTTTGTTAAAATGTTTTGGGTTGTTACAATTAGCCTATCATCTGCGAGAGTCTGTCTAGCCACCATAAAATAGAATTTTTTTATAGTTCTGTGGTATAGGTCTGAACTGGGAGTGAAAACGGGGTGACTTGTATTAAAACGTCCTCGGTTTATCATCGGCCTGTGTGTGCGTGTGTGTTTGTGTGCTTGTCTGTGTGTGACACTGTTATTTTAAAGTGCGTATTAATTTTGTTTGCGCTGCGACAGGCCATATTATTTTAAAGAACTTATGCATTTTGTACGCGTGGCTGTGTGTATGTATATGTCTGGACTGTTATTTTAAAGAGCGTATGCATTTCGTTTGAGCTACGGCAGGCAATGGGCGCAGGGAATGTTAATTATTTTAAAGAACTTACAGTATGCCTTTTGTATTCCTGCCTGTGTGTCTGTGTGGACTGTTGTTTTAAAGGGTGTATATATTTTCTTTTTTTTAGACAAAAATCCTTTACAGAACGAAACAGTTTCTCAAAGGGAATCCCCTGAGTTGTACAACCTCAGTAAGTGTCATTTTTCAATTTATCGAAGAAACGCAAGGGTACAGATGTATCTCCAGATTTTGTGAAAAGAGCTCTTTAACTGAGAAGGGCATAATTTTATTTTCAGGTTCCCCGGGTGTTTTAATGCAATTGTCGCCGACAGTGACTCACTCTGAACGCAGATCTCGGCATAGAAATCGTTATTCACCCTGATATTCCCTTCGGCCTGAACATGAACAGAGACATCGAGAAAGACTGCAAGAGCTGACGGAATTGCTTCGCCAGTTACTGGAGCAATTTGTAGAATTAGAGGCTCCTATGTACAATTCCGTACCCGAAATGTGCCTGCATTTGATGCACCTGTATGCTTTTTACATTGTTCTAATCCGAAATTAAAGGATAGGTTTTATATTACTTTTTTTTTGGATGAAAAACAACATTGACTGCAAATTATTATTATTATACTCTGTGATCATAACTGTAACCTTCTAGCGGCAGCAGCGACAGTGGCCGCAACGGCAGTGATACGTCTGTGGGTGTGAATATTTGCAGGGCGTAAAGGTAGGAAAAGACCGTCCAGTGAAAACCTGAGACTATTAAAAGAGATGTCTGATAACCTTGAATATTCTATAAAGCCCCCTAAAATTCCCACCCCTCCACGATCTCCTGAAATTGTTCAATCACCATTCCCCATAACACATCCGATCGACAATTTTGACCTGATTAATAATTAATAATAATTAATAATTTTAAGTCGGTGGGGGGATGCAATAGCAGCCTGTTTGCAGCTTGTCTTTATCAGCACTGATGAAATAGCCGTAGTTAACGCTCTGCTGGAGCTTTTTGAAGAATACCTCTTCTGAGGCCAGAACGTCTTCATTCCCTTCACCACAGCCTAATGCCCTAGACACGAATGTAATATCCCCGCAACCTTCTACCACAGGGGTCTCACATACTTCGTGTACATCAGATACCTCAGGGCCCAGTAAGGCCCGTCTTCAACACTCGTCTGTTGAGGTCTTAACAAAGTCAGGTAATTCACCCCCGCATCCTCAGATGGGATCAAGAGTGACTACTTCGTCCGGGGTAAACTTGAGTCTCGAAACCAACTCTCCACAGCCCTCTACCTCTCATACGGAGAATCCTTTGTCTCCACAGCCGTCAGTAAACTCTCCACAGCCCTCTACCTCGCATATGGAGAATCCTTCGTCTCCAGAGCCATCAATAAGCTCCCCGCAACCATCCACCTCTTGAATTAAATAATTTGTCTATCACGGAGTGTCCAAAATTTAACAATATCGAGATTAGACACTGCTTTAATTTTTCTGAGGTCTACACACTTGATTCATTCGCTGAAGTTTTTAATCATATACACGAGACCCTTCAGCAAATATTAGACAGTTTTATGAACACTTTGAATCCTCAGGATCTAGTGCAACTAGAATGATGTGCTGATTCTCTCAACCTCAGTGTTTGTTCCCTAACCCCGGTGGGAACGATTTCTGTGGAGGACTTTTTTAATCAAATTGAATTACTTCTCCAGAGTCACTCCACTATTTTAGCCGATTCCAGTCTGATGCTAATCGTTCAGGTAGTCGGGGTTCCGGCTGGTGGAGGGGGCCCTAGGCGTAAAGCACGTACACTTTTCAGCGATATAATCGTTCAAAAGAAACGGAAGCACCTATTGATCTCCTTCAGTCTAGATGATCAGTGCTGTTTTGCCAGGGGATTGCTGGCTGTATTAAATGACAGGTTCAGAAACAGTCAGAAATTGTGTGAACAAGAGGCTCGTCAACTGCATGTCAGGGTCGGGTTATCAACAGATCAGATAGTAATGTTTTCAGATGTAGAAAAATTTGAGAGGCTCATGGGTATTAAAATTATCGTCTGGTACCGAGAACTGAACACTAGCGCTCTATTAAAATTTGAAGCGTCCCAGGGCCGAAAACCAAAGACGGCGTTCTTGTTTTTGCACTGTGGATGCGGCCCGGACACAGACAGGCAGACATGTTGTTAATCACCACCACACGTTTATTTACACTATATTTACAGAATAAAGTCAGTGCACACACAAACCCCCACACAGTCCTGGCCACACAATGCCTTCTCTTCGGGCCGCCTCCACTCTCCTCTCTTGCTTTGTCCTGCTTCCACCCGACTCCAGACTCGAATGAAGGGAGACGGCCCCCTTTATTTCATCCCGGATGGGCTCCAGGTGTATCCTGGCACTCCTCCCTGGACACGCCCCAGTGTGGCGGAAGTGCTGGCTGTTCTCCCGGAAGCTCTCCGGGTGTCCCTGCTCCTCTTCCCCCCAGCACTTCCTGGTGTGGCGAAAGTGCTGAGGTCCAGGGTTCCCAAGGCATTGGAGCGCCCCCTGGTGGTGACCATGGGTCCCTACAGGGTTGGGTTTCCAAGCCCTCTAACTGTGGCCCCCAAAGCAACCAGGATGGCGGCCCCCACGTGATCCAGGGCAGGCGTAGACCCTCTTCCGGTCCCTCAAGGTGTATTTTGAATCTAAAAGGCTTTCTGAGATTTGACTACATCTGCGATTTCTGTTATACGGGATATTCTAACCCATCACGACATCGCTGCGAGCAGCACTGCAACGTGCGTTTATCTACAGACTGTCGAGTGGTTGATGGGGAAGCTTTTCAATGTTCCGATTGCCATCGTTTCTGTCAATCAAACTTTTTTTTTGAACTCCACAAAATGCGTAAATTTAATGAAAAGACGCGTCGGTCTGAAAGCCTCTGCGATACCCATAAAGTCAGCTCTCTCTGCAACCTTAAATACGTTGTGAATGCTGAGTCAAAACCTCACAAGTGTCAACCCAAACACTGCCGCGTCTGTAGAGCAGTCGTGAAAGAGTCGAAGAAAATCGTCAGTGTTTTATTCAAAGCTTACCGCAAAGACCGATCCATGAAAACTATGTGTTCTACGATTTTGAGTTCTGTCAAGATGATGGAACCCACACCCCAATTACATCCACTGTATGCATTGGAACGGTCAATCGTGGAGTTGGGCCGGTGAGGACTGCGTAGCAAAGTTCTTCTACAGATATCGATGCCCGAAATACCATGATTACATGTTCATATCTCACAATTCTAAGGGGTATGACAGCTATTTCCTTATGAAATATCTCATCGAGAGCGGACAAACTCTGTGTGTTACATCTAAGGGTTGCTTTATAGAATATTATAACGTGAGATTTATCGATTTGTTGAACTTCTTACTTATGAAATTGAGCAGTATGCCCAAAGCCCTGGGATTCCAGGCTCAAGAAGGGTATTTTCCCCATTTCTTTAACACCACTGAAAATCAAAATTACATCGGACAGTACCCCGAGCCTAAATATTATGGCATTCAACACATGATGAGCCAGGAAAGATAGGGGTTTTTGTCTTGGTACGATTCGATTAAAAGCGGTACCTTCAATTTTAGACAAGAAATGGCCTACTATTGTAGAAACGATGTGGTTATTTTGAGAACGGCGTGCATAAAATTTAGAGAGGAAGTGCTCAAGATCGGTGATATTGACCCTTTTCAGTGTAGGAACCTAGCTTCTCTCTGTCTGTCCATGTACAGACAAAACAGCATGCCTGATAATGCAATCGGAATCATTCCGAGTGATCATTACAAAAGCACTCACAAAACTTATTCTAATGCTTCTATTCAATGGCTAATGTTTCTTTCCGAGAAGGAAAAAATAAACATTCAGCACGCTCTGAATCATGGTGAAGTAAAGATGGGATCCTTTTATCTAGATGGTTACGCCAAAGTTCAGGGTGTCCCGACAGCCTTTGAGTTCGCTGGCTGCTTTTATCACAGATGTCCAGAGAGCTACGATGTGCAAGCCAAATATCCTCTCACGGGGGTGCCTTATACTGAATTGTTTCAAATATTTGACGACAAACTCAAGAAATTGCGTGAAAAATTTAATCTGACGGTGAGAGTGCTTTGGGAACATCAATGGGAACACATGAAAAAAGAGGACTCGGAGGTTCAGGATTTCTTAAGGCGCTTTGAGTTTCCTGAACCTATGAATCCCAGTGATGCCCTGTATGGAGGGCGCACCAACGCTATCAAATTATATCATAATGTTCAAGGTGACGAGCAAATGCATTATTACGATTTTACAAGTCTGTACCCTTACATCAACAAAACAAAAACCTACACGATCGGCCATCTGACCTTTGTTTTTGAGGAGTTTGGCGATCTTAAGAAATACTTCGGGCTCATTAAAATCACCATGTTAGCCCCTCGCGATTTGTATTTTCCGGTCCTCCCATTAAGAATTTGTGATAAATTGATGTTCGTTCTGTGTCGTACATGTGCAGAAACCCAGATGTCCACTGGCCTTTGCCATCGCAATGATTGGGAAAGGTCTTTAACAAGAACCGGGTGCAGTGTTGAAATACTCAAGGCCTTAGATAAAGGGTACAGAGTTTTAAAAATTCATTAGATATGGCATTACAAACAGAGTACCGTAGATTTATTTTCCAAGTACATCAAAATGAATCTGAAAGGCAAACAGGAGGCCTCTGGCTGACCATCGTGGGCCCAGGATGAAGCGTCCCGCCGGCGCTATGTTGTCGACTATTTCTTAAAAGAAGGTGTATTATTGGAGAGTGAAAACATAGCCTCCAACCCCACTAAGAGACAAATTTCCAAGCTATTTCTGAATTCTTTTTGGGGAAAATTTGTTAAGAAGCCTAACTAACTGACCACGACATTTGTTAAACACACCCAAGAATTCTTCGATTACCTGTTCTCAGACGTGTATCGGGTCTTCTATTTTGCCTTTATCAGCGACGAAATCGCTCAAGTGCAGTGGAGGTATGCGGATGATAGATATGTTCTACCCGGACCCGTCAATGGTGGTGATCGCCGCTTTCACAACGGCCTATGCCCATCTAGAATTGTATGACTTGTTGGATTGTTTAGGGCCGAGGATTCTGTATCAGGATACAAATTCCGTTATCTTCACAGCCTTGCCCGGACAGTACACTCCACCGCTCGGGGACTATTTAGGTGAACTCACCAGCGAACTAGATCCTGACGACTTCATAGAAGAATTTGTTTCTGGGGGCCGAAAACGTACGCGTTCAAAACGTTCAAAGGCAAGGTCTGCATAAAGGAAAAGGGCATTACTCTCAATCACAAAACTGTTCAAGCAGTAAACCTATACTCATTAATGGATCTAGTGCATAGTTTTGTAGAACACAATATCACAAAAGAAATAACGGTTCATGGCACACAGATTCATAGGAACAAAACGAACCTGACGTTGCAAAATCGTCCACTCAGAAAAAGATTCAGAGTGGTGTACAACAAACGGGTTCTCTTGCCCGATTTCACATCTCTTCCCTATGGATACTAAAGAGGGTTTTGATGTTAGACTCCAGCATCCGTTCTCAAAAATAGTCTTGGGAGCCTCCTGTTCGGGTAAATCGCATTATGTGAATAAGCTTTTGGAACACCCTGACAATATAGTCTGTTTTTATAGCTGCTTGCAGACTCAGATTCTCAAATCAGATTTTTGGAGGGTTTACCTGCCTCCTTAAGCAACAATGAACTACTGCCGCCTGACCAAGTTAACTTGGTGATCATGGACGATTTGATGGAACAGGCGAGCCATAGCCAAGAGCTGGAGAGAGCCTTCACAAAATATACTCATCACAGGAATTTGTCCATCATTTACTTGGTCCAAAATTAATTTTTTCAAGGCAGGAAAAGTAGAACGATAAATCTGAATGCCAATTACATCACCCTGTTTAAAAAACCGAGAGATAAGCTGCAAATTACAACTTTAGCATGTCAAATGTACCCTGAGAGGGTTACATTTTTCTTGTAGGCCTTTGAGGATGCTATGCGGCCCCTTTACAGTTATCTGTTGGTGAACCTGAAAGCCCAGATGCCTGACGAATTTCGTTTACATACCGGATTGTTTCCTCCTGACTGGCCTACAGCATACATTGTGAAAAGATAAAGACGGGCGATTTTCTGAGTATTTGAGAAAGAGCTGGCATGTCGTGAGAATAAAAAGAAATCTCCCTCTGCTCAAGACCCTACATAGGGTCTCCTGTCACCGAAGAAAAGCACTGTTGAGCGAGGCTCCGAACGATTTCATTTACACTCTGGCCAAAATAGCTCTGAATACTTTAAAAGGCCACGTACCCCTGACTTCCAGACAGTTCAAGTTGCTGAAGAAGCATTGTTGATCCGTTAAAAAACTCAGCGATTAAAAACTCACTGTTAAAAAGAAAAAAGCTCTTTTAAATCAGAAAGGAGGGTTTCTCGGGGCCCTATTAAGCACAGCCATTCCCTTCATTACTAGTTTAATAGGCTTGAGATTATAAATATGGAATACACGCGCAAGATGTACCTGGTCCCTCAACAACTAATGGCTCAATGGCATCAGAAAGCCCCAAATTCCATCGACCTTTTAAGCGCTACGGAAAGTGAGCTAGATAAACAAATGAAACTCATACTTGAACGTGGTGACTTGAGCACCAATACAAAAGTAAAACTTTATATGACCGTCTTGCAAAGATACCTGACCTATGTGAAAAAAGCGGATAAAGAATCTGGTTCTCTGACGTTATTGCTGCCTGCCGAGAGCAAGGAGGAGCCGTCGGGAGCTCTCAAAGAGGTCCCTAGTACCCCAGAAGAAAGGGTGTATGACGAGATTTTGAAAAGTGCTCCGGATAAATCAAAGAAATATACCGAAATTATTTTATAAAAAATGGCGCATCACCCTAATACAACCTACTGGAATGGCTTGGGAAAGTTTGTGTTTTGTGGAAAACCGTTACCCGGTACGAATATGGTCGATCTAATGCGAAACTTAACTGCCCGTCACAACATACTGTCCTATTGGAGACCTAGGGGGTGGAAAGAATTTATTAAGGCCCTGGCCGGTTTGAACATTCTGATTTCTGCCGTGCCGAACATCGACACGAGAGAACTTCTAGAGAGTTTCAAAACTTCTGCCCCGTTCGGGGCCTCTGCCTTTGCTGCCTCTGCCTCGGTCCCTGCTGCTGCTGCTTCCGATACACCTGTTGGCAAGAAAATCAGATCTCGCAAAAATAATGAATGGATTCCTTATTGAAATGTAATTATATTTTTGTTTTTGATAAAATATTACATTTGATTACACAGGCGGTCTATTCTTTATTAAGATAATTACAGGGCCTAGAACTTTACATACAGGGATGATCCTGAAAACCTCTAGAAGTGTTCTTAGTTAGACAAGGTGTTGACAAATTTTTGAACCATATCATCATTCTTGGAGACTTCATTAAAATACAGGTTCATGATCTCTTTATAAGAACGTCCTTTCCCTCTGTGATGCAGGAAAAAAATACAATGTTGTCCGCAGATGGTAGAAAACCAACTTTGAAGCTGACGGGTATGGTAAATAATGTCTTTACAGTTTCTGCTTAAAAAGCTGTATATTTCCTAAGGAAAATAGATAAAGTCTGGTGGGGCTCCGTAAGAATCAAAAACGCCAACCAGTGCTCTCCGGGTTGATTTTGATGGTGAGTATTGACGATGATCGTGGTCGGGAGATCCGTGAGTATCTTTTCTGGCAGTTGGTCGCGGATTGCTGGACAGGAGTTTGTCGATCTGCAGGGTGTTCGTGCTTTTTTAGTAATCATAAGGTATGTTTCTTCTCTTCTTTTATTTCAATAATGTTGTCAAAGACGGTGTACACTATTAGATTCACAGTATGGGGTAGGGGCTGTCGAAAGCGGATTTCAAATCTCATGTTCCCGGTTTTCATCAATGAGAAATGGTCTCCACATTCTTAATCAGGCATCAAATCAAACGCAAAGAGGGTGTATCCCTGGGAGAATTCAGAGCGTTTGATGGCTAGAGGCAAATCATTCAAATGCTTTCTGGAGGCCAACACGAAGTTGTAATATTCTTGAGCTGTGATGTCATTAGCAAAATCAGGTTGAAATGGTTTGGCTAGAATCTGCACTCGGTCCAAATACAAGGCCAGGAACTCCACATGGTTATGCTTGAAATTGAAGGGGTTTCTGGGGTAATCCCCTGAAAAGGCATCATTATCCACCAGGCACAGGACCACGTACTTGGGTATTTGTCCCAAGAACAGGTTCTCCTGATTGCTCACTCGTATCCCGGTTGGCATACTGAGAACTTTCATGTTCACTCTTTCCATGTGGTACTTGGCATCGACGGTGGTGAGAGCGTGGGCTTGCCCTATTCTCACCGCTGCTGAAACTTTAACTTTCTTGACAAAAAGAGCGGCGGATAAAATGTTTACTTCGTTAACACTCGGCATCTCCGGACATCAGACAGAATTCATGTTTGCTCCATATCATTTTTATTCTGACGTCCACCCCGTTTACAATTAATTTTTCTTGAAAAAATAGGTCAGAATGAATAGGCCCGAGAAGTTCTACTGTTTTACCCTGGGCCGTATATCCGTTTCTTTTTTTGAACCCCTCATTCGGCCCATCCAAGGCGGTAATTTTCGTGTTCGTTGGTTGTGTCTGTTTGTAAA
The DNA here is from genome assembly GCF_016835505.1 of Polypterus senegalus. Classification (NCBI taxonomy): domain Eukaryota; kingdom Metazoa; phylum Chordata; class Cladistia; order Polypteriformes; family Polypteridae; genus Polypterus; species Polypterus senegalus. The sequence goes on along the minus strand of NC_053157.1, from coordinate 100,997,505 downwards.
AAAGACCCAAAGCATATTGGAACTTGAGAGTTTCATTGTTGTAATTTAGCAATTCCTCAAAAAGGGCCCTAAACCGGGTAAAGGCTGGAACTCTGGGATATTAAGTGATCTCCCAAGGTCACATCCACTTGTGAAAATAAGGTGGCTATTGGATAATTAACAAAGGCTACCATGGCCACGAGGGCCCGGATTAGTTCTGTTGGCATTGACGATTTTGCATCAGGCGTGTTATTCAGGTACAAGTAGTCTTGCCCATTCCTGGTAATCAGAAACTCCATGGGGCGACTTCTGATAGAGCTGAGAGAGGGGGTACCTCGACGTAGATGCTTTTTTCTACGCTAGTCTGAGCATAGGGCACCGTAAACAAGTCCAGTTTGGATTTCACACACTCTTGAGACATTCGATGAACGAAAGACATCTTGAGTTAAAAAATGTTTCTCAATTTCTTTTTTCTGCGGGCGTGGGACTTATCCTTGTGTCGGAGAGAAGAAAATGATGTAAAAGCTGTACGGCGCGTCTTTTTGATGATCGGGGTGGCTCGTGAGCCGGGAGGTCTCTTACGCTTAGTTTTCCTCATCACCATCAGACCCAAACCTGCTTGATTTTCTTTGCTTCCTCAGGTCATCGCTCCTTACATGGCCACTGCCACCACGTCTTTGACAATATTCTTAGCAGCTGATTTAATGTGGGGTTTGACAATCTTGAATCCTCTTTTCAAGAGAGGCAAAGCTCGTCTAAACAACCCGTGAAATATTCCGCCGATTCCAGAACCGTACATCACAGGGGCCCCAGAAAACCCGGGGAGGCCATTGCCTGCTTGGGCTTCATAATAATGCAAGTAGGGGCTAGTGTCCTGGTAAGATCTCATCTTTGTATTAGTCGTGTATACAACTTTTACAGGGTCTGAAATGTAACTTGACAATGACTTTACCAAACTAAAATGAAACTGGTTTGTTCTGATCCGTCTTTATTTCAACGGTCACAGTATCAAACTGACTCTTGCTGACCGGAGCATAGTGCGGCCTGTTGCAGGTGATTGTGGTAATCTTATTCATTTCATTCTCAATATGTACGCATCTCAAGAGAGGGACGTAGCTGTCTCCGACTCTTTGGTGAGACACAATGTCACTGTAGACGTACAAGGTATAAAACCCTGCTCTGATATCCGTGGGGTAAGGAGCTTAATTCACCAGACCTGTGTTCACGTCCGCATGAGCTCCTAAAATCCTCCCCAACTTTCCCTTGACATGCAGATAAATTAAAAATGGCTATTAAGAATTAAGAGATTTGAAGCAGGTTTAAAAGTGTTTTACGTTTAATTCAGGATAATATTTATCCTTAATTTTGGAAGCAGTAGGACTATGAGAAAAACTTTGCAATAGATAATAACAAGGTGAGAAAAAAAGTTATAAACAGATTTATAAGGTTGACAGGACTAAATCTCCAGTGCTAAGTGCAAGAAAAGTAAAATTCTGTTTTAGAGAAATATTAAAGAAAAAACAAAGATGACCCAAAGACATTCTTTCAGTATTTTAGTTAAAGAAGTCAATGACTAGGTATAGTGCATAAGAAATGGTAGGGTTAAACTAAAATATACTGTGATGCATAAGTCACACCCGAGAGAAGACACTGAGTCCAAACTTGGACTGACTTTATTCCAATCAAAATAGGAACAATCAGAGTATTTATTCAAATTGGAGCTACCACTTCAATACACATAGACACAAAAAACTAAGCAGGGATGGGGCCAGGTGAGTGGCCGGGTTATAATGTTCCACATATCATCCATAAGGCAACAAACGTGTTACATGGAGAGGTTGTTAACTTGCATTTACCTCTGTGACGCTGCAAACCTGCAGTTGCCTCAGCAATGGTTAAGCAACCCTCAACAGACGCTTCACTCACATTTCGGTGCATAGCACAGTTGGGGAGGGTCTCAAAAGTGCTCAAAAATTTCACAATATATATGATGAAAATAGGGCGGCACAGTACTGTAGTGGGTAGCGTAGCTGCCTCGCAGTTAGGAGACCTGGGTTCCCTTCCCGGGTCCTCCCTGTGTGGAGTTTGCATGTTCTCCCCGTGTCTGCGTGGGTTTCCCCCGGGTGCTCCGATTTCCTCCCACAGTTCAAAGACATGCAGGTTAGGTGCATTGGTGATTTTAAATTGTCCCTAGTTTGTGTGTGTGTGTGCGTGTGCGCCCTGTGGTGGCCTGGCGCCCTGCCCAGGGTTTGATTCCTGCCTTGTGCCCTGTGTTGGCTGGGATTGGCTCCAGCAGACCCCCATGACCCTGTAGTTAGGATATAGTTATTTGGATAATGGATGGATGGATACAGTGAAAATAGCAAATGCGCTAAATTTTCCTGAGGTTTAAACATGTGAAGTAGTCAATAACCTATCAACAGTAACTTACCAACAGGGTGCTTAGTGATTTGAAAACTATATAAGGAGAAGTGCTGCTTAGATTAAATGATCTCAAATGTAACAAATCTCCAAGGCTAGACAGTATTAACCTGAGAGTTCTTAAGGAAGTTAGTAAATACATATGTAAATTGTAGGGCTGCTGCGATTAATCAGTGTGATTCTCTAAATTAATTCTCTAATTCTTTAAGGTAGTCAGTAGTAGCCGGTGACTAACCAATCTCTCTCGCTTATTCTTCCTAGGGCACGAAACGGAAGTGGAAGCAGGCAATGGCCGACAGTGAGATGAATTGCATTGCCGTTGTCGTAGAAGAACTCCAGGCACTCGACAAACAGATTCAGAAACTCCTGTCCAGACGATGGATAAACCATCCTCGCCATCTAAAATCAGCATAAACATCAACCCCGCATTGTGCCGCTCAAGTAAACGTCACCCCTGCGTCTCGTAGGAGCAATGACGACACCGATAGAGACCTCGGCGTATTTCAGCTATGCAGGTGGGGGTTCAAGGCTAGAACACCTCCATCGGCACAGGCGAGCATCTCCGCGTCCCCAGTTTGCCTTCAACCCCTGGTGATGTAATAGTGGTAGGTGATTCGATTGTTAGAAACTTCAATATTGCATGCCCTAATCAAAAATCTTTTGTTTCTTGTTTTCCCGGTGCTCGTGTCCGAGATGTGATGAGACGTGTGCCAGCAATCTACGAGAAGCACAAGGAGAGGGCAGTTGGAGCGATTATATTGCATGCCGGCGTGAATGACATAAGGCACCGACAGTCGGAAATTCTCAAGGCTGACTTTGTAGCACTAATTAAAGACATGAAGGAGAGGATCCCATCGGCAAAGATCTTCATTTCGGGTCCACTACCTCTCGTCAGACGATCAAATGAGTATTACAGTCGTCTGCTAGGATTAAACAACTGGCTGCGTGGCTTCTGCAAGAATCAAGACATCGGATTCATCAACAACTGGGACCTCTTCTGGGAAAGGCCGTGTTTCTTCAAGCGAGATGGCCCGCATCCGAACTGTTTCGGTGCCAGGGTCCTCTCCGAAAACATTTCTATGGTAATTTGTTTATCTTGACTATCTATCTCTACTCTTAACCACTTCCGAAATGCTATTGCTGTGCTAGGACATGATAATTGTTGAATCAAATCTTCCGTAAAAGTGCACAACATTAATACTCTAATAACCAATCTCAATGCACATAGAAAATCTAGGCAATACGGCATAAACACCAATAATTTAATTACAACTACTACTTTAGATGAACAATGTATTAAAACTATAAAAATAGACTATAGGTTAAACAAAAACTACACACAGAGTGGCGCTAACAAAAATAACTTAGTTCCTGTTCCAAATATCAATAACGCACATAGCATTAATCTCTCCCCCTCCAAAACATTAAATATGGCACTATTAAATGTTAGAGCTTTAACTAACAAGACATTTTTTATCAACGATCTTATTAGTGATAGAAATAGATAGATAGCTCAGATGGCGCAGCTGTTTTAATCGAATCTGCGCCTCCAGATTACATTTTTAATCGTGTGAATCACCAAGGAAAGATAGGCAGCGGACTAGCAAGCATTTACTCAAGCTGGTTGAAATGTAAAGATGTCCATTTTGGTAAATTCAAGTCCTTTGAGTATCTCACCATTATTATTCATGGAGATTCTCACGTTCTAGTATTATCTGTGTATAGACCTCCTAAATTTAACGCATCTTTCTTTGAGGAATTCTCTGACTTAATGTCAATTTTAATTACGAACTATGACACACTGTTAATAGTCGGCGACTTTAATTTTCATATCGACAATCAGTGTGACCTAAAAGTAAAATGGTAAATGGCCTGTATTTGATATAGCGCCTAACTAGAGTTCAAGAACCCCCCTAGGCGCTTTACAACACAACAGTCATTCACCCATTCACACACATTCATACGCTGGTGATGATAAGCTACTATGTAGCCACAGCTGCCCTGGGGCACACTGACAGAAGTGAGGCTGCCGAACACTGGCGACACCAATCCTTCCGACCACCACCAGCAGGCAATGTAGGTTAAGTGTCTTGCCCAAGGACACAACAGCTGCATTCTCATGCCGGGAGCCAGGATCGAACCTGCGACCCTCCGATTGCTGGACCACCTGCTCTACTGACTGAGCTACTGCTGCCCTAAAAAAAGAAAAAAAAAAAAGTAAAAGAATTCATGAACCTCCTGGACTCTTTTGATTTGAGACAGCTTGTTAATCAGCCTACACATAAAGCAGGTCATACGTTAGACTTAGTAATTACCAAAGGACTAAAAGTTCATATAAAGCAGGTCATTGATATGGGTCTATCAGACCATTTTCTTTTACTTTTTAGTATAGATATAAAGATAGAATACACTCATGAGAAGCATATTGTTAAAAAATGCTTCTTTGACTCATCAGCAGCTTTAAAACTTACAAACATTTCAAGCAATCAGTCCATTTATAGTGCCAACTATACTAGCGAGGATAATGTAAATAGTAAGGTGGGAAGATTTAATACTAAGGTAACAGCTGCTGTTGACATAGTTGCACCTGAAAAGACAGTTAAAAAATCTGGAAGACCCAAAGAGTGTCTGATTTAAAGAGAACATGTCGTAGAGCTGAGCGTAAATGGAAGAAGACTAAATTAACTATCCATTATGAAATATTAAAAGTTAAAATAACAGAATAAAATAACACTGTCCGTCTTGAGAGGCGCTGCTATTTCTCTAAGATTATAAATAACAATGCTAGTAATCCCAGAGTCTTATTCTCAACGATTGATCACCTGCTAAGCCCAGGTAAATAAAGTAATGCCTCCTGTGGAAAATGAATGTTCTCTTCATTCCCTTGTACTAATTCATGTCTGATTTAAAAGCATGCTTTGCTGAGCAAAACAGAAAAATATTTTTCCAAAAGACTCAAGGTCTATGCATTCCACACATGAGTCTGGTTTATCACGTTTTCCCTTAGCTTACATCTGAACGCCATAACAAAAGGGCCCAAGAAATCAAGTTGCACAAGGGGCATTGAAGCAGCTCAAGGATTGTGTATACTAAACATGTTGACTGTTGCATTTCATAATGATATTAAATCACACATTCTAGTGGTATAAAAACTTGCCCCACCCAACAGACGGGGTTCAGAGGAGCCCTGACGCTGTCATGTATATTGATTGTCTGCTTTTCTGAAACTTTTCTCACTGTGACACTGAAAAATAAAGCTGCTTTATAATTTCTCCTGCTGTCTTGTCAGAAGTCTTCATCCACAGTACTTCAAGTAAAACCTGTGAGGCTATTGCTATATTTTTCAATCAAAAAATTAATGATATTAGAAATAACCTACTATATCTCCTCAACACTAAGGATCCTCCTAAACCCCAGTACTCCGTTATAAACAAATTAAACTGTTTCTCTAGGATAGATTTACCTGATTTACATAAAATAATTTCTCAAGTGAAACCCTCCACCTGCGTCCTTGACCCAGTACCTACAAATTTTTTCAAAGAAGTATCGGGCGTGCTAATTGATAAAATTCTTGACTAAGTAAAATTCGTCATTAGATACGGGAGTCTTCCCAGATTTTCTTAAGACTGCTGTAGTTAAACCCCTACTTAAGAAAAATAATCTTGACCCCTCCCCCCTTTGAACCGTCACCTTATCGTGGTGGAGGAGTTTGTGTGTCCCAATGATCCTAGGAGCTATGTTGTCCGGGGCTTTATGCCCCTGGTAGGGCCACCCAAGGCAAACTGGTCCTAGGTGAGAGATGACACAAAGAGCGGTTCAACAAACCTCCAATGAAGAATAAAAACTGTGGACGACGTTTTCTCTTGCCCGGACGCGGGTCACCGGGGCCCCCCTCTGGAGCCAGGCCTGGGGGTGGGGCTCGATGGCGAGCGCCTGGTGGCCGGGCCTGCACCCATGGGGCTCGGCCGGGCACAGCCCGAAGAGGTAACGTGGGTCCTCCTCCCATGGGCTCACCACCTATGGGAGGGGCCAAGGAGGTTGGGTGCAGTGTGAGTTGGGTGGTGGCCGGAGGCGGGGACCTTGGCGGTCTGATCCTCGGCTACAGAAACTGGCTCTTGGGACGTGGAATGTCACCTCTCTGAAGGGGAAGGAGCCTGAGCTAGTGCTAGAGAGGTTCCGACTAGATATAGTCGGACTCACCTCGACGCACAGCTTGGACTCTGGAACCAATCTCCTTGAGAGGGGCTGGACTCTCTACCACTCTGGAGTTGCCCCGGTGAGAGGTGCCGAGCAGGTGTGGGCATACTTATTGCCCCGACTTGGAGCCTGTGCATTGGGGTTTACCCGGTGGGCGAGAGGGTGGCCTCCCTCCGCCTTTGGGTGGGGGGAAGGGTCCTGACTGTTGTTTGTGCGTATGCCGAACAGCAGTTTGGAGTATCCACCCTTTTTGGAGTCTCTGAGGGGTTGCTAGAGGGCATACCTTCTGGGGATTCCCTCGTTTTGCTGGGAGACTTCAATGCTCACGTGGGCAATGACAGTGAGACCTGGAAGGGCGTGATTGGGAGGAATGGCCCCCGATCTGAACCCAAGCGGTGTTTTGTTATTGGACTTCTGTGCTCACCACGGATTGTCCATAACGAACACCATGTTCAAGCATAAGGGTGTTCATATGTGCACTTGGCACCAGGACACCCTAGGCCTCAGGTCGATGATCGACTTTGTGGTGTGTCGTCGGACTTGCGGCCATATGTCTTGGACACTCGGGTGAAGAGAGGGGCGGAGCTGTCAACTGATCACCACCTGGTGGTGAGTTGGCTTCGATGGTGGGGAAGATGCGGTCAGACCTGGTAGGCCCAAACGTGTTGTGAGGGTCTGCTGGGAACGGCTGGCAGAGTCCCCTGTCAGAAGTAGCTTCAACTCCCACCTCCGGCAGAACTTCAACCACGCCCCGAGGGAGGTGGGGGACATTGAGTCCAATGGGCCATGTTCCGTGCCTCTATTGTTGAGGCGGCTGACCGGAGCTGTGGCCGTAAGGTGGTCGGTGCCTGTCGCGGCAATCCCCAACCCGTTGGTGGACACGGTGAGGGATGCCGTCAAGCTGAAGAAGGAGTCCTATAGGACTTTTTGTCCTGTGGGTCTCTGGAGGCAGCTGATAGGTACCGGCAGGCCAAGAGGAATGCGGCTTCGGTTGTTGCTGAGGCAAAAACTCGGGCATGGGAGGAGTTTGAGAGGCCATGGAGAACGACTTTGGACGGCTTCGAGGAGATTCTGGTCCACCGTCCGGCGTCTCAGGAGGGAAGCAGTGCAGTGTCAACACCATATATGGTGGGGATGGTGCGCTGCTGACCTCGACTTCGGGTTGTGGGTGGGGGAGTACTTCAAGACCTCCTCAATCCCACTAACATGCCTTCCAATGAGGAAGCAGAGCCTGGGGACTCTGAGGTGGGCTCTCCCATCTCTGGGACTGAAGTCACCGAGGTGGTCAAAAAACTCCTTGGTGGCAGGGCCCCGGGGGTGGATGAGATACGCCCGGAGTTCCTTAAGGCTCTGGATGTTGTAGGACTGTCTTGGTTGACGTCTCTGCAACATCGCATGGACATCGGGACAGTGCCTCTGGATTAACAGACTGGGGTGGTGGTCCCCCTCTTTAAAAAGGGGGACTGGAGGGTGTGTTCCAACTATAGAGGGAAAGTCTATTCGGGGGTTCTGGAGAGGACGGTCCGTCGGATAGTCGAACCTCGGATTCAGGAGGAACAGTGTGGTTTTGTCCTGGTCGCGGAACAGTGGACCAGCTCTTCACCCTTAGCAGAATCCTGGAGGGTGCATGGGAGTTTGCCCAACCAGTCTACATGTGTTTTGTGGACTTGGAAAAGGTGTTCGACCGTGTCCCTCGGGAATCCTGTGGGGGATGCTCTGGGAGTATGGGGTACCGGACCCCCTGATAAGGGCTGTTCGGTCCCTGTACAACCAGTGTCAGAAGTTGGTCCGCATTGCCTGCAGTAAGTCAAGCCCGCTTCTAGTGAGAGTTGGACTCCGCCAGGGCTGCCCTTTGTCACCGATTCTGTTCATAACTTTTATTTACTTTAGCCAGGGTGTTGAAGGGGTCCAGTTTGGTGGACTCAGGATTGGGTCACTGCTTTTTGCAGATGATGTTGTCCTGTTTGCTTCATCAGGCCGTGATCTTCAACTCTCTCTGGAGCGGTTCGCAGCTGAGTGTTAAGTGGCTGGGATGAGAAATCCGAGACCATGGTCCTCAGCCAGAAGAGGGTGGAGTGCCCTCTCAGGGTTGGGGGAGATCCTGCCCCAAGTGGAGGAGTTCAAGTATCTCGGGGTCTTGTTCACGAGTGAGGGAAGAATGGATCGTGAGATTGACAGGCGGATCGGTGCAGCATCCGCAGTGATGCGGGCTCTGCATCTGTCTGTCATGGTGAAAAAAGAGCTGAGCCGTAAGGCAAAGCTCTCAATTTACCAGTCGATCTACGTTCCTACCCTCACCTATGGTCATGAGCTATGGGTAGTGACCGAAAGAACGAGATCGCGAATACAAGCGGCTGAAATGAGTTTCCTCCGCAGGGTGTCTGGGCTTTCCCTTAAAGATAGGGTGAGGAGCTCAGTCATCCGGGAGGGGCTCAGAGTAGAGCTGCTGCTCCTCCGCATCGAGAGGAGTCAGATGAGGTGGCTCAGGCATCTGATCAGGATGCCTCCTGGACGCCTCCCTGGTGAGGTGTTCCAGGCACGTCCAACCGGGAGGAGGCCCCGGGGAAGACCCAGGACACGCTGGAGGGACTATGTCTCCCGGCTGGCCTGGGAACACCTTGGGATTCTCCCGGAAGAGCTGGAAGAAGTGGCCGGGGAGAGGGAAGTCTGGGCTTCTCTGCTTAAGCTGCTACCCCTACGACCCGACCTCGGATAAGCGGAAGTGGATGGATGGAATCTTGACCCCTCTGCTTTTGAAGCAGTCTCTAACCTGCCTTTCCTCCTTAACATGCACACGTACCGGTCCCGGTACATAACGACGATTTTACGATGTCACAATCATATCACAGCCATGTGTGCATGCCACTCTGTCATGCACCTCGACACACTACACATCAAATGAAAATTCAGAGTCTCGTCTTTCCGATGATATAAACCATTTTGACACACAACAACCACAGCACTGACACTAAATCCTTTTTTACAGAGAAGTAAATACTTTTTAAGAGCTGACTTTTCCTACCTTTGACTACCTTTGAAGGCTCTCTGCAAGTCAAACATCAATATTTCTGAGTAATATTGATCTCATTCTGTCCATAAGGCTCCAGGGAATATAATCCATTAAAACGATTAGGTCCAAAACACACGATAGATCCACAAAGGGACAAAAACTCCAGAAAACGTTTTTTAACTCGAGACTAGCTCCGACATTTTTTTTCATTTCTATTGATCATATCAGACGTAATTTGTTTCTGTCGGCAATAACCATGCTAAAGCATGTTACAAGGAAGTGTTAGCTTCTGATTGACACCTAAGTTGGCCAATTACGATGGGTCTGGGGGGTGACTGGCACCTCGTATAGCCAACGAGAGTCACAGACAGCTGAACGATGACGCACAACTCCAAACCCTGGTAGAATCTACCAGTTTGATTGGACCCTGTGAGTGTCACTCCAAACTTACAGCCAATGAGCAGCTGAGCATTTCGATATGTAACTTGCCATACCAACTTGTAAACAAAACCGATTGGAGCTGTGCGAAGCTGGCATTTGTGCCAGTCTGCAGACTTGGTGCGTGGTTGTTTATTGTGATTTCACCTAGTTTTTTTCGCATTTTAAATATGGAAATAGTACAGATAAACGTAAATACACTCTCGATTAAATAATAGATGCATGTACGCGGCGTAAAAGTGATCAGTCGGACCAGGTGACGTCTAATGGCAGAGAGCGACATGTGACACGCCCTTGTGCTTTCTGCCTGCTAACGATTGCTACAATCAGTGGCACGTGGAAAACGCTGAGCTGTATTGTAACAGTTTGTAACAAAATGTATATAGTTTGTGTGCATTTTATTAAAAAAAAAGTAAAAAATAATATATATATGTGTATTTTTTATTGTTTTTATTATGGAATATGAATTTCCATAACTAATAGAGTGACACTGTGTGTAGATATAGATTCCTTTAGGTGTAAGCTTTCAGTAGAGCCCTCATTGATATATGTGGGTTGAAGCATTCAAAAGTTATTACACTTTTTCCGTACGTTTCAAAATGTGGATAATGGATAAACCATAGGTCCCTCTAAAAAGCACCTGGACATGCCCACATAAAAACTGGTGTAAAAATGTCATTTTACAGGTATTCTTTTCAAATTTGAAATGTGAGTAGTCAACAAGTTATTCTGTTGGTACATAGTGTGTTTCTGTCCCCACCTACCTACTGCAGCTATAGAGGCCTTTATTTTCACAAAAAAACTAAGGCGAGAACAAAAAAATTCATTTTTTCTGTGAGTTCTAATGTGCATAACTTTTGATCAGTCACACCTACAGTGATTCTGACTACTAAGGGTGATACTAAAGAATGTTACCTTTACAAAGAGACCAAACACGTGTTTATACTCCAGATAGTTCAATAACAGCAATGATTCTAATTTGGAGAGGTCGAATTACAGGCGATTTAGCAAAAATGACCCCGCTTGATAAGGGGTTTAAGTAAAATTCTAGAGAAGGCAGTCATTATGCAGTTAAATGACCACCTCAATAAACATGCTATTCTTGATAAATTTTAGTCAGGTTATTGAACAAATCACAGCATAGAAACTGCACTCGTTAAAGTAGTAAATGACTTGCAGGTAAATGCAGACAGAGGCCATTTATCTGTTCTCATCCTCTTAGATCTGAGTGCTGCATTTGACACCATGGATCATAATATTCTTAGAAATCGCCATAGTCAATGGGTGGGCCTCTCTGGCAGTGTCTTAAATTGGTTTGAATCCTACCTGGCAGGGAGAAATTTCTTTGTTAGTTGTGGGAATTACAACTCAAAGACACATGATATCCTATATGGTGTTCCACAAGGCTCTATCCTGGGTCCGCTGCTCTTCTCAATCTACATGCTTCCGTTAGGTCAGATTATCTCGGGACATAACGTCAGTTACCACAGCTATGCTGATGACACACAGCTGTATTTATCAATAGCACCTGATGAACCCAATTCTCTTGATTCACTAACAAAATGTCTTGGATGAATAGTAACTTTCTCAAGCTAAATAAAAAGAAAGCTGAAATCTTAGTGATTGGCAATAACGGATATAATGAGGCTATTAGAAATAAACTGGATACATTAGGATTAAAAGTCAAGACGGAGGTAAAAAGCTTAGGGGTAACAGTAGACTGTAATCTGAATTTTAAATCGCATATTAATCAAATCACTAGGACAGCATTTTTTCACTTAAGAAACATAGCAACAGTTAGACCTCTTATATCACTGACAGATGCTGAGAAATTAGTTCATGTGTTTGTTTTCAGTCAACTAGATTACTGTAACGCAATTCTCACAGGAATACCCAAAAAAGACATTAATCGTTTGTAACTAGTGCAGAATGCAGCTGCTAGAATCCTAACTAGGAAAAGAAAATCTGAGCACATTTCTCCAGTTTTGATGTCACTACACTGGTTACCTGTGTCATTCAGGATTGACTTTAAAATTCTGCTTATGGTTTATAAAGCCTTAAATAATTTCGCCCCATCTTATATATCGGAATGTCTGACATCTTATATTCCAAATCGTAACCTCAGATCCTCAAATGAGTGTCTCCTTACAATTCCAAGAGCACAACATAAAAGAAGTGGTGAAGCGGCTTTCTCCAGTTATGCACCTAAAATAGCCTGCCAATAGGAATTTGCCAGCCCAATACAGTGGAGCACTTCAAAAAACTGCTGAAAACACATTATTTTAACATGGCCTTCTCATAACTTCACTGTAATTTAATCCTGATACTCTGTATATCCAATTCATTATAATAACTATTCATGGTTGCTCTAAAATCTGTACTAACCCATACTCTCTCTTCTGTTTCTTTTTCCAGGGTCCTTTTGGTGGTGGCTTGCGCCACCACCATCTACTCAAAGCACTGTGATGTTTCAACAGTGATGGATTAAAAGCCAGAAGTCTGCATGACCATCATCATCAAGTCCATCCGTGAGAATCCTAAATACAAAGAGGACTCTTTCATTTATGTTAGGTAGAATGCCCAGAGGGAACCCTTGCAGATTTTATTTTTTTCTCCAGCTGTCTGGAGTTTTTTTTTTTTTGTTTGTTTTTTTCTCTCCTCCCTGGCCATCGGACCTTACTCTTTTTCATGTTAACTAATGTCTTGTTTTAATTTCTTATTTTGTCTTTCATTTTTCTTCATTATGTAAAGCACTTTGAGCTACTTTTTTATATGAAAATGTGGTAAATAAATAAATGTTGTTGTAAAAATTTTAATCAAGTATATTTTCTTAATAGAAAAGTTGTCCCTCTTTCTTCAACAACAGTTTACACACAATACTATGACTGTCTATACTGTATTTAATAATGGCAGCAGCTGCACCACATAAAGCAGAAGGTCCCTCCAGGAGTATTTCATCCGAAAGTTTGAGAAAATGGTTGCTCATTGTGTGCAAAACATATGGTGTTCCACAACATAACTAACTTAATGCATGGATACTTGAAGAGTACATGTACTTAGCTTTCTCATTAATAGTTCTTTTAATGTTATGAAGCTGGTTATTTTGAGAAATTCATGTTAATGACTAGCATTGGAATGAAAGTGAGATTTCTTTATACAGAACAGGTAAACTGTCTGCTAAATGTACTTGGGAACTGCTAGTTTTAAATTTGAAAAGATGTGCATGGCTTAAATAAAATGTTTCTGGGCTTGTTCCGCATTCTCTCTTAAGTCAGTGCTAACTGGCTGATGACTGTCCAGCTACCCTCATCTCACCAGAAAGGAGTGTCTAGAAAAGCAACAAGTTATACTGAATGCCGCCTATGGAAATGTTTTTACTGTAAATATTTTTCACACTTCTTCATTTTGTCTCCTGTCTCCAGTTCTTCAGCAGAAGAACTGTTTTGAGTGAACTCATTTGTGGATTGCACAGAATCCTTTGAACAGGACATTTAATGGATTATTAATAATTTATTTAGGGTAACCTACTGATTATGACATCTAGGTTGCCTTTGTAAAAAACTGAGAACAAAAATCAAGAATTTAAAATGAATGAATGAAATTATGCAGCCATACCCATTTTTATAAATAATAAATGCTGTACTGTGATGATGGTAATTGCTAGCAACAGAAAAAAATGCTCATTGTATGGGCATTGCTCATTTAAGACAAAGTGCTATGCTGTACAAAAGTCATTACTGCAAAAATGTACTGTTACTGAAAAGTTGTATATTTAATGTTCTGTTGCATAAGTATACAATATTGGTTTTACCTTTACCATTCCTTCAAGAGATGTGAGTTGTCAGTCTTCTGCAATATGATTTCAGTTTGTATCTTATATACTTCACAAAACATTATTAAGCTGCTATATGCCAAATATGCCTGGCAGCAAAATTCATGATGTCTGTAAATCACATCTATCTGATTTTAAGATAGATTTTTGTAAAAACACACATATGAAATGAGTCTTAGACTGGATCCATTGTAATAATGAGGTCTAAAAGGCCTAATTGTTTGGTCTTGTTTCAAGGCAAACTACTCATATAAAGCTATTTAATTAATTACTTATTAATTGTTAATATTTGTCTTCTTGTTTGAGTTATTTTAGTCTTGTTTTTATATCCTGATGTTTTCAAAGACTGTATATAAAATTATGCAACATTTAAATACAGCACACATTCATATGACTACTTAAATTATTTAATCATTAATTGACTAATCAACAAAACAATCAACAAATTAATTGTTTACAAAAATAATAATTTGTGACAGCCTTATAACTAGTTCTGTTATACCTGATAGCTGCTTGGTTTTGTAAATCTGGTAAATAGCTTATTTTGAGCTTTTCTTTTGTGGAACTCAATTTTGGAACCCTGTCTTGTAATACTTGTTCTCAAACAGCCCCCAGACTGATGCTACTCAATAATTTTAACCTCTTTTGGATAAAAGTGTCTGCTGAGAAAATGAATGTAAATGTAGTAAATTCTGTATGTGTATTTTTCAAAAATCTCAGGATAACTGGGAAAATTACTAAGGACTGGAAGCTAGCAAATATTTGCCCATTATACAAAAAGTTGATCCAAACAACTATAGGCTAGGTGTCATGATTTCAGATCTAACTTACTTTCTTTTCTGAAGGAAATATATGCTTTCTGTGCAAGATAAAGCTCACCCCATAGGTTTTTCAATACAGGGAATGTTTTGGTAAATAAACTACAGTACCTTATTGGGAAACCTCTATCAAAAGTACAAATTTATTAGCATCTTTATTTTTAACTAGCAAAATACCTGCGCTTCGCAGCAGCGAAGTACTGCCTTAAAATTTTTATTAAGAAGAAAATTAAACCTTTTTAAACTGAGGGAAAATATACCAATAATTATTTGTTAACGATCTCTTTGTATACCACATTGTGAGTTCAGCCCTCCGGTTGTAATATGACCAAGCTGTGCGCTGAGCTTACTCTTGAGCATGCAACGTACAGTTGGCCATGTGAACAGTAATCTTGTTTCAAATCTCACAGCTTGGATTGCTGCTATCATAATCGGTTGAGTTTAATGGTTTGTTTCAATCATGACAGTATTTGTAGGACTTGTGTTGAAGAGACATTCGGCATCTGTCAAGCATTGTAAGTATACAACCGGTTTCATCGATAATTTCACATCCAGCTTTTGAGAGTTTAAACATTCATAAACATCAAAGTGTCCACTACTAAAATCGTCACCTGTCAATCTAAGATGTTTAAGAGGCATTGGCGGTTGTCAAAAGGCGTATAATATTTGGCCATTTTGGTACACTTAAAAGAGACAACCGAACAATTCACTGGCAGCCATCAACTCACATGCAGATGCATAGGTGAAGGGCATAAGCATTTCACACTTATAGTGCTCCTGTGTAGTATAATTATCTCCTGTACTGTCATCAGTCCACAACTTGAACCTGTCTCAGTCATTCAATACATAAGACACAATGTTCCTCCGGATATCAAGAGTGAGCCTGATATGGCCGTGCAATATGTAACAAAGTGAATGGAAAAGGTAGGTGCCATCTCCGGGCATGGAAACCACTCGGTAAGTGACAGTTCTTTGATCGATGGTGATCACCTCGATAAACATGTTAATGGGGGTACAGTTGGAATGATAAAGGAAATGGGTACCTGAACAATGTAAAGTAAGTCTAAAATACCTACACAATAACTAGAATTGTAATAAATGAACAATAAAACAGTGGAGAAGCCGTGGATTAAATAAAAAGGCTGCAGTTATCAGCAGGGAAACATGAATCCCATGGCGAAGCAAGGAAGGGAATGTAGAGACTGGAGCGACGGATGGCCTTATATAGGCAGGCAGCCAACAAAGTGGGAGGCGTTGGGATGAGGGACCCAACGCCGCCTCACACGGTGACCGAGCTGCAGGCTATGGACGTATATATGTACGTAAGTAGGATTCAGTTAGCGTTGGGAACCCGCGTACCAAATTTCTTGAAGATGGGCCCATAAGTAACAAAGACCGTTGAAAAGTTCAATATGGCGGCCGACAGTGGCATCATACCACCGAAATAAGTACCAAATTTCAGCCTTCTACCTGCACGGGAAGTTGGAGAATTTATCAAGAATAGCATGTTTATTGAGGTGGTCATTTAACTGCATAATGACTGCCTTCTCTAGAATTTTACTTAAACCCCTTATCAAGCGGGGTCATTTTTGCTAAATCGCTTGTAATTTGACCTCTCCAAATTATAATCATTGCTGTTATTGAACTATCTGGAGTATAAACACATGTTTGGTCTCTTTGTAAAGGTAACCTTCTCTAGGTTCACCCCTCAGAAACACTATAGGTGTGACTGATCAAAAGTTATGCACATTAGAACTCACAGAAAAAATGAATTTTTTTGTTCTCACCTAAGTTTTTTTTGTGAAAATAAAGGCCTCTATAGCTGCAGTAGGTAGGTGGGGACAGAAACACACTATGTACCAACAGAATAACTTGTTGACTACTCACATTTCAAATTTGAAAGAATACCTGTAAAATGACATTTTACACCAGTTTTTATGTGGGCATGTCCAGGTGCTTTTTAGAGGGACCTATGCTTTATCCATTATCCACATTTTGGAACTTATGGAAAAAGTGCAATAACTTTTGAATGCTTCAACCCACATATATCAATGAGGGCTCTACTGAAAGCGTACACATAAAGGAATCTATATCAACACACAGTGTCACTCTATTAGTTATGGAAATTCAAATTCCATAATAAAAACAATAAAAAATACACATTTCAATATAAAAATAGTCAAAACAATTCTTATGGGCCAAAAACAAACATTTTTTTAATAAAATGCACACAAACTATATACATTTTTTACAAACTGTTACAACACAGCTCAGCGTTTTTCCATGTGCCACTGATTGTAGCAATCCCTAGCAGGCAGAAAGCACAAGGGCATGTCACATGTCGCTCTCTGCCTCAGACTTCTCCTGGTCCGATTCATCAGTGTCACGCCGCGTACATGTCTCTACTACTTTAGAGTGTATTTACGTTTCTCTGTACGTTTATCCATATTTAAAATGCGAAAAAACTTGGTGAAATCACAATAAACAACCACCCGTTATTTATGCACCAAGTCTGCAGACAGGCCAAATGCCAGCTTCGCACAGCTCCCTTCGGTTTTGTTTACAAGTTGGCATGGCAAGTTACACATCAGTGTGCTCAGTTGCTCATTGGCTGTAAGTTTGGAGTGTCACTCACAGCGTCCAATCAAACTGGTAGATTCTACCAGGGTTTGGAGTTGTGTGTCATCATTCAGCTGTCTGTGACACTCGTTGGCTATACGAGGCTCCAGTCACCCCCCAGACCCCTCCTAATTGGCCAACTTAGGTGTCAATCAGAAGCTAACACTTCCGTGTAACATGCTTAAGCATGGTTATTGCCGACAGAAACAAATTACGTCTGATACGACCAATAGAAATGAAAAAAATGTCGGAGCTAGTCTCAAGTTAAGAAACGTTTTCTGGAGTTTTTGTCCCATTGAGGATCTATCGTGTGTTTTGGACCTAATTGTTTTACTGGATTATATTCCCTGGAGCCTTACGGACAGAATGAGACAATATTGCTCGGAAATATTGATGTTTGACTTGCAGAGAGCCTTCAAAGGTAGGAAAAGTCAACTCTTAAAAGTATTTACTTCTCTGTAAAAAAGGATTTAGTGTCAGTGCTGTGGTTGTTGTGTGTCAAAATGGTTTATATCATCGGAAAGACGAGACTCTGAGGTTTCATTTGATGTGTAGTGTGTTGAGGTGCATGAGAGAGGGGCATGCACACATGGCTGTGACGTCGTCCAAGTGTAGTTATGTACCGGGACCGGTACGTGTGCATGTTTTAATATGGCAGTGGCATCATACCACCGAAATAAGTACGTATATTGGTTTCGGTTAGCGCAGGGAAGCCGCCTACCAAATTTCGTGAAGATGGGGCTATAAATAAGAAAGTTCAACATGGCAGACGTTGTCGACCGTTATCGACCGTTATGACCGTTATGTGTAGAATTTTGAAATGAAACCTGCTTAACTTTTGTAAGTAAGTTGTAAGGAATAAGCCTGCCAAATTTCAGCCTTCTACCTACACGGGAAGTTGGAGAATTAGTGAGTGAGTGAGTGAGTGAGTGAGGGCTTTGCCTTTTATTAGTATTGATTATACATTGGGTTCACTATTTTCTGGCTTAGTTGATACATGTAACTCATGACTGCTAAAGAATGTGCCGCCACAAGTTGCAAGGCAATGTTATCACTGAAGCAACAATATTAATGGCCTCCATTGTGATTATCATCTCACCATCTAACTTGATGGATTCCTAAAATACTTTTATTATGTTATTTTGAGCTTTCTTTCGGCTACAAACTTGCATGTTTTTTGTCAATAATTATTGCTCACCCCATTTTTGCTTACACATTTGTCGTCTTGTTTTTGTGCCTTCTTCTTTGTGCACAAGCTCAGTCTCTCACTTTGTGGCCCTCTCTGCCTCACTTCCTAGCAGTGTCTGAGCTCTAGTAAGTTTAAGAATATATCACAAGAAAGTTAATGGAAGCAATTATTAAGGAACAGATTGAACATTACTTGTTAACAAAAGATGTATAAGCATATAGTCAGCATGGATTCAGATGGAGGAGATCGTGTTTCACTAATGTGTTGGAATTGTATGAATAGGAAACAGAAGCAAATATCAGAGAAGTGAATATGATATTATTTACTTTGATTTTCAGATACAACATGAGAAGTTATTAATGATATTGAAAGAATTGAGAATTCAGGGCACTGTAAGCAAGTGGGTAGAAAATGAATTTATCTTCCTAAACCGTAAGAACAAAGGGTTATGATGAGTTGCATCATTTTAAGAATTAGATGATGGTTAAAAGCAGAGTTCCTCAGGAATCATTGCTCAGGCCTCTGTACTTTCAACATATATAAATAATCTGGGTAAGAAACTGAATAACAACCACATCAAATTTACAGATGATAGTAAACTAGGAGGAAGTACAGATAATATAAAATCAGCTGAATCATTGCAGAATGACAACATAGCTTGAGCAGATGTATGTATTACATGTAGAAAGTGAAAATGTTAAATTTAAGTACACAAGCGGAGATATGAAACTTGAAAGTCCATATTATGAGAATGACCTAGGAGCTATATAGACTCTGCATTATCTACATGCAGACAGTGTCCAGAAACAATCAAGTAAAGCTAATAGGGTGTTAGATTACAAAGTGCAATGTGTATAGTGGAATTCAAGGTACTTTATGCTTACACTATAATGTTATGAACTAGAGACTTTCTAAGCACAGTCCCAGAATATCTGAAAATCCCACCACAGGTTCGGGGTCATCAAATTCAGCTAGTCAAGAAAGAGCAAGCTTTACAAATATAAAGATTTATTTTTCAAAGATGCTCAATAAACTGTGAAGCTAAAAATAGCATAAAAGGCACAACAGTGCTTGGTCGAAAAGGCAAAGAAATTAAAGGCAAATAAATCCCAATACACAAATTCAGTAGGCAAAATATAAAAAAAAAACAGAAAAAGGTTTCAAAATCCAGTACAATAGAACAAAGCTAAGCAAATGACACTAGAACTCATCAACACCACAGGAACATTCAATAAACTGGAAGGGACTTTGGGTTTTCATCTATATAAGAAACATCACCTGGATGCATTAGGACACATCATCGGTGATGTATCCTGAGGTCATCGGGCATTTCGGGTCTCGCAACATCATACACCCTCACTCAGGCAACCCAACCGGGGTTGATCAATCCCCAACTTATATCCCAGTAGTGATCCATGTATCAGCCCTCTTCACCCAAAGCCACCTTGAGGCTTTCTCTGCGGCTTCACTTGAGGATTTAATGGCCCTCTTCTTGGCAGCTCCTGTTATGCCCAACCGTGTGAGGACTCTGCAGAGTGGGCGTCCTGCAAATCCTCTGCAGCCAATTTCTATGGGCTCATAGAGTACCCTCCAGCCTCTGTCCCTGCACTCCTCCACCAGTTCCTGGTACTTGGCGCGTTTCCTCTCGCTGGCTTCCTCGATACGCTCTTCCCAGGGCACTGTCAGTTTCAGCATGATCAGCTGTTTTGAGACCTCAGATGTAATGATCATGTCTGGCCGGAGTGTTGTTATAATTTGCTGTGGGAACTTTAGCTGCTTTCCCAAGTCAGCCTACAGCTGCCAGTCAGAGGCTGTGTGAAAGAGGCCTGTTATTACTGCCTTTGCCTGGGATTGCTCTTCTGCTTTAACGCAGGTAACTGTCTTCTTTGGGCCATGAAGGAGTTTGTTTGTCTTGATGGCTGCAGCCAAGCTTTTGGCAACTGCCTTTATCACCTTGTCATGGCGCACCGGTAGCGGCCGTCTGTCAGTGCCTTAGGGCAGCTGCTGAGTAGATGTTCTAGAGAGCCTCTTCCTGAACAAAGTTGGCAGGATGGTGTCTCGCTCTTTACCCAGACGTGGAGGTTTGTTGGGCTTGGCAGGTCATCGTAGACCGCCTGCACCAGGAACTGGACACAAAAGAAATCTCCCTGCATGATGTCCGACCAGGTGATCCTTCACTGGAGAGTAATCTCCCACCTTGTCCATGCACCCTGTTGCCGGAGTCCTACTGCCCTGCTCATTCTCTCTTCCTCTACCCCTTCTTGGACCTCTTCCTGGAGTAGATGGATTTTCTCCATGCCCTGGGTCTTGCAAACCTGGGTCTTTGGGAAGTAGCCCAGACCTGCTCTACCTGTTGCCACGGTGCCCACCAGAGCCTTTTGTCTAAACCGTGACTCTGCCACCTCCACAGCCTTCTCCGCCCTCCATTTCCTGCCTGTCCTCACCTCAATGCCAGCTGCTGACACCTTACAATCCCTGTACTGTAGGGCTTCTCTGGTGTGTGCTACCATGAATTCATCTGTGAGGCTGCTAAATGGTAGCTGCAGGACGTTCCTTGTTCCATACAGTGCTGTGCTGGTGAGGCTGCGTGGGAGTCCCAGCCACCTCCGAAGAAAGCTGCTGATCTTCTTTTCAAGGGACTCAACTGTTGAAAATGGGACTGCATATACCAGCAGAGGCCATAGGACCCGGGGCAGGATTGAGTGCTGATAGATCCATGCTTTAAACCTACCAGGCAGGCCAGACCTATCAACTTTGGTAAGCCATGTCCCAAGCTCCTGGGTGTATTTCTGAATAGCGGTTGTGTCTTTCAGACTTGAGTCAAAGACTTTCCCCAAACTCTTGACTGGCTGCTCTGTGATGGATCAGATGACTGTTCCCGCGATAGCAAATCGGTACTTATCAGTCACCTTCCCCTTCTTTAGCACCATGGACCTTGACTTGGAATGCTTAAAACTCATCCTTGCCCACGTTAAAAGTCTCTCAAGTCCTTTTAGGATCCACCTGCTCCCTTGGACTGATGTTGTCATGATGGTTAAATCATCCATATAGGCTCTTATCAGGGGCTGTCATACCCCTGACTTAGTCAGGGGCCCTCTGCATTCTACCTTGGCTGCCTTGACCACCATATTCATGGCAAGGGCAAAAAGAATAACGGAGATGGTGCACCCTGTTATTATTCCCTTGTCAAGCCAATGCCAGTCTGATATTTCTGACTCAGAAGTGACCCTTATCCTGAAGTTCTTATAGTAATCCAGGATCAGATCCTTGATTTTCCTGGGAACATGGTGGCGATGTAGTGCGAGCTCAACCAGCTTGTGTGGTATAGACCCATAGGCATTGGCCAAGTCAAACCACAACACAGCAAGTTCGCCTCTGTTCTCATGAGCCTCTCTGATCAGCTGAGTTACCACACCTGTGTGTTTCAGGCAGCCAGGGACTCCAGGAATCCCCCCTTCTGGACAGAGGGGTCGATGTAGTTATTCTTGAGGAGGAACTCTGTCAGTCTTTTGGATACAATGCTGAAAAACACCTTTCCTTCTACACTCAGCAGAGAGATCATTCGGAACTGGTTGATGTTCCTGGAATTCTCCTCTTAAGGGACCCAAACTCCCTCAGCACACCTCCATTGGTCAGCGACTTTCCCTCTTCGCCAGATCACCTTCAAGTTCTTCCATAGCTGCTGGAGAAGCGCAGGGCAGCACTTATAGACAAGGTAGGGAATGCCTGGAGTGGAAGTTGATTGGGCTACCTTGATGACTTGGCTCACCCAGCTTGAATGCTATTATTGGGAGGGCAGGGTTGATGAGGGCTTTATTGGCATCGAGATCTTGATCCCTCCTAGGATCGCTCAATGTGTTCTAGAGGAAGTACTTCACTTCCTCCGATGAACACTCAAGACACCCACTGCGCTTATCCCCAGCATTGGTTTTGTAACAACTTTATAGGGCTAAGAGTATTCCCCTGACGATAACTGGCAGGTGGCCCTGCCTATTCAGGAATGACCCACAAAACACGTGGCACATAAAAAAGATCATTTACCTAAATAAAATAAATGAAGTATGTTAACATGAAAAATATCAAAACAGAAACAGGAGAAAAAACATCCTGAAACATTACATATATAATGCATGATTGAGACATAAGTAGAGTTTTGGTCTCCATATTATAAAAAAAGACATAGCAGTACTAGAGAAAGTCCACAGGAGACTAGTCTGAAAATGAGACTGAAACATATGAGCTATGAAGAAATACTTAATATTTAACCTTTTCAGTTTAAATACATGTAGATTAAGATGTGAAATGTGTTCAGATTTATGAAAGGCATTAAGCACAGTATAAATGTGTTGTTAATTTACAAAAATTCTTCATCAAGACTACAAGGGAATAGCTGAAAACTTGTTAAGGGTAAAATTTCACATAATGTTAGAAAATTGTTTTTTTTTTTACACAAAAAAGCATAGACACATGGAATAAATGATCAAGTACTGTGGTAGAGAGTAGGAATTTAGAGACCTCAATATCATTTTAGAGATCATTATTGGTGAGCATTAATGGGGAAATGAAATGTTCTCATCAAAATTATTACAATGTTCTTCTTCTTGTGTGACTTTTAATTTTGTAAAATATATGCTTTATGCTACCTCACTTGTATCTCATTTTATAAAATTATTGGTTGCTTGAATCACATATTACACAAAGCACATGACTTTTTAGGACCTCAAAAAGCTAAATTATCTGTTTAACAAAATATAATTTGCTTGTTTCAAATTTTTTAAAAAAGCATACAAAAATGTCTAATTTTTTTTAAACAATGAATACTATATAGGTTTTTATTTATTTAATAACTTGACATTCTTTATTTAAGAAATCACTTACTAAATGTGGGATGCCAAACTTATTTTCTGCCATGTATTAAAAAAATAAAACTTAAAGCCTGTTTTTACATAAAAGTAAATCAGTTCTAAAGTAGTTCAACAGTAGAAGCACCCACCATTTTTTCCATACTGTTTCAATGTACTTGCAGATAACTGAATGATGTTGCCTTGTCCTCCAGCTTGAGGAAACTTCAGGTCTGCCAAATTTCCATCTGTGCTCAACCTTGCAACCTCCAGTTCTGTGTACAAATAAATAAATAGTATTCAGGTATTTGTTCATTTTTAAAATGAATTTATTTCAGTATGGGGTCATGAGATACTGGAAACAATTCTGACAACATCAGGCAGGATCTAGTAAACCTGGATTGGGTTTCATTTAATAACATGGCACCGTCACTTAAACCAGTCCATTTTGGAGTTCCTAGTCAATCTAAAATATCCAGAGGCAGAGGTGAAACATGTAAATTCAAACAGACACTGTCAATATTTTAACCCAGAACTCTGGAATTATGAAGCAGCAGTGTTAACTACTATACCACTAAGCCATACAATGAATAAAGAGATTAAAAAACAAAAAAAATTACAAAAGAAATTACAATTTTTATCAATCAAAAACACATTTGTACTTTAAAGATAGAATCAGTCTTGAGCTGAAAGTGCTCTATAGGTTCATCACAATGTCACTTAAAGGGTATAAGATTCATCATAGCTAAAATCCTCTCCCCTGCTAGCTTCTAGACTAGTTCCCAAAACAAAATCTTAGTGCCAGATTAAATTATGTCTGTTGGTATCTCTTGATCTCTTGGTACTGTCTCAACATACCAAAAGAGGGCCCTTACAATCACAGAATGATATAACATATGCAGAAATAATTCAAGCTCACTAAAGAACCTAAACCATTTCAGGAAACAGCCAACTCTCTCCCTTTGTTGTACATAGATTCTGTGTTTACACCCCAATCCAAGATTTTGTCTTGTTGCACCATCAGATTTTTACATATGTCATCTGAAGGAACGAAGAATGGATAGAGCAGATATTCATCCATTTATTTCATGTAAAGTAACCAAATTGCAGGTCTTTTTCTTTCAGAAATAAGATGATGAAGGTAGCATGCAACCATCTTTTATAGGCAGGGAATTATGATTCAGATTGAAGGAGGGGGTATTGCAGTCATTTAAAGGATTATCACAAAAAGGTACAGTACAGTATCTCATATTATTTTGTACTTTAATAAGAGAGATATCTCAGTAAGCAAGCATCAGTCAGCTGTCTGTTTTGGAGTGGCACGCCACCAGTCAGCAGTTTGTTAGTGAATTGACAGCAGAGGGACATCAGCAGACCAATAGAGTTTTCAGCCGGTGGCCCACTGTTGGCTAGCTGGCAACTGGCCACTCAGTAGTTAGGGGGGTTGTCAGTGGCCGGAAGCTGCTAGAATGTTAGTGGTAACCGTCCAGCAGTTTAACATCGGTTCTCTAGTGGCTAGCCGAGCACTAATATAGCTGGTGGCCCTACACTGGTCCACTGACAGTGTTTATTAATTGCAAGGTCAACAGACAAAATGTTTATTGATCAAGGGCTACTTTATTCCCAGACAAGCAGTCCTATGCCTAAATTCTATCCTATTTTACCAAATATGTACCGAAAAAGAGCTAAAAGACATAATATGGTCACAGTTTTGGTAAATTACTTTGAATAAAAACAAAATATTGATGCAATTTAGGCCGATATGTTTCTCCTAAAAGGATGTATTAATATTTTTATTTTAATCTCATATGAATTAGTCAAATTGTTTTGACAGCAGAGGAAGCTAAATAAAAAAGCCAGCTTATAAGTCAAAAGTGTTAGCTGAAACAAACAATCCAAACAATTTAAAAATATTGTATATTATTTCACATCAATATTAACACTAGAATCTGTGAAACCTATGAAAAAACTCATAATCGCGGGCCTCCTTAAATCCCTTCGCACCTCTCCTTATCAACTTTTATAAGTAGCCAAAATTTACAGACTGTTGTGTTACAGACTCAAGTCAAATTTATGTTTTTATTATATTATAGTAATAATAATAGCACCTCACTACTCAAAACACGGAGTGCGTGGACTCAAACCCGGAACCTTTTGGTTATAAGGCAGCAGTTCTTATCTCTGCATCATCCAAGAACACATATAAACTTTCTGTCGATTGACTTTTGAGCCTGAGTTTTGAATGATTTTTTTTGTTCGTTTATATTCTTGAATAAAAGCATTTATTGTGTTGTCTTCCCTCGCATTTTGTGTCATTCTACACTTACACAGATCTTTGTAGACAGAGAACACACATGAAATGTATATATTCCAAATAACGATATATTATTTACCCTATACAACTCCAGGCACTTCACTCCATGATAAAGAGACTGGAGCTGGGAGAAGTTTGTGACTCACTTCAGCACCATTGTAGGGGGCATGATATAGAAGACTGCTTGCAGCTTGTGCTGATCAACACATTTGCGAAACAAAAGATGCTGATGAGGAAGAGTGTGAAGGAATTTAAGGTGGCCTGGGATTATGAGTGTTTTCGTAGGCTTCAGGAATTCTAGTGTTAAAACCATTCAGTTGCTTGGATCTTACTGGTGCATTTATTAATGCCTTGGAGACAACACTTCTAGAACTCAGGCATTTTACTGAGAGCTAAATTTTCAACAGTTACTGAAGGGAGGGGGTATATTTCATCCATGGAGTTTTTGCACTGGTGAGAAGAATTGGATAAGTAGGTGGAAGGGTTTTTTGATGGTCAGTCAAACGGAAAAAAAACCCACTGACATCTTGGTACATGCCCAGATGTTTGCAGTGCCTAGAAAATGGCTCTTTATACTCACAACCAATAAATATTTCAGAAGCTTGCATCATAAATAGCCTTATTCAGCTATAGGCTGTTCTGTCTGTCTGTGCCAAAGTTCGAAACTTTGAATAACCAATTGCAGATGAGAGAGCCGCTATTGATTACAGTACATCTAGGAGGCTTGCCCACTAAAAGTAAGAAGCATATTTTTTAAAAGAACAAAAATGAAGAATAATCAATAGAGCTGTAAGAATTTCATTTACTTTTGTACTAATAACAAACAACCCATAAGTACCTGGAGATAACTTTGAAATCTTGTGAAGACCCAGGCACTATGATTAACAGCTCTGAGTTACCTGTAGAAGCCAGCATAAAAGAAGCTGCATGCAAGCAGAGGCACCAGGGGGCTTAGAGGTGAAGGCATGAGTCGCTGAATGGTGGAATAATTGAATAATGAAATAAGCTTGATTTTTGGTGGAAGATTATAAGTGTTAAGTGTATCTTTTGCAATTATTATTGCCTAGTAAACTACAGAACAGAGACAGAAATTCACATCTATGCATCAACAATCTGGGTAAGCCATGCTTTTTAAAGTCATTTGAGAAGTGCCATGACTACTTGCTTTGGTCAGAAAACAGATCCACCTTGGACACAGATTCAGAAAGCAAAAGAAGGAGAGATGTTGAGACATAAAATTTCACAAAAATGATCAACTGGTCATCTGTGATATACTGTTTTGTGCTAACAAGGAAATCATATTTTAGACCAAATCAGAAGTGATGAATATGATGACACCCTGCCAGCAACCCTACAACCTCCAAGATTTAATAAAAGTAAAATGTCTTGTTAGCTTTTCCTGTTAAGTTTTAAATGGTTAATATGTTTTTTAACCTGCATAGTGCATAACAAAGACACTTTCACAAAACCTGCTAACTTGTCATTTTAACAATTTTCCTGATCAGGGACAGAAAAAAATAGCACTACCATTGTGACTGATATAACTATTTTCCGGACAAAAGATAAAATAATGGTATCATCACTATGAAAATATACTGATGTATGCATTTTCTTTCACCTTGCTATAATTGTCAATCAAAGTTTGTCATATTAATTGCTACGTTATATAATATAGCTTTAACAAGTTGCAGTAGGTCTCAGCAATGGCGAATCCCAGCAGAACCTGCCTGATTAGAATGTACTTGACAATGAGTATTGCTTACACATAACGCATAGTAGATAGAGCAGCAATATACAGTACTTGTACTTTTGTCATTTTTGATATATACCTTTTTACATTACAGATTACTTCAAAACAACCATGGCAGTGATGAGGAAGATGCAGGTGGAGCATACCAGCAACCTTCCTAACTTCATACAGAGACTTGACAATAAAGAAAACAACCTGCAAATTAAGAAGAATGTATATGTTGATGTGGAACATTCTTTTTCTCTTCCCTTCAACACAAGGGAGTCTCTGAAGGATATGACCATTCAGGACCAGGAGGTTCAAGACAAATTTATAACTTCACAATACATTTTTCAGAGATTGTATAATACAATTTGGGGCATTTGACATGAATGTTAATATCTGTTGTTTTCCAACAGGGGTGATATCTGTCCGTTAAAGGAGACAGGATGGTCAAAGAATTAATGAGGCAAATGATTCCCTGCCTAATGACAAAATCTGTTGCCCAATTGTATAACTGGAGAGGTGTGGGAGAGAAAATCAATTTCAAGGGCCTCAACCTGGAAATCATCATCCACAGTATGTAGATTTTTATAGCCACTAACAAGCATCAATCCTTCTGGAGGCCAGAATTTATATGTTATAAGTCTGTCTTTATTATTTCAATGGTGTTCATTAATACACTTATGTAGACATTTAATTAATTTAACAACAAATATCCATGTGATGGCAGGGGCAGTCAGGAGAAATTCCAATTCAAAGGAAGCTAATGATGAGGAATTGCAGCAGGAGGTGACTTGGTTTCTGAAAGGTGCCTCTAACAGAGATGGGGGCTGAAAATGAATGGAGAAAAAAATTTGCAATGTAAGATTTAATTGTATTTACACTAAACACTGCTTTATTTGGTACTTGTTCTATAAATGGCAAGTTTTTCCTGGCTCAATAAAAAAGGCACTCCTGCTAACACTTTTAGTACTCTATGAATAAGAAAGCTCCATAAAGAAAAACATTCACTAAAAGAGACATTCAAACATTTAATATAGAACTAAAAACAAATACAAGTGGCTTTAACATAAAACAAAACATAAAACATGGAGCACAGTCTCTTGTTTGAAATACAAAGGGTATTTATCAGAACAATATTAATCAGTTAAACAAATTCACAGTTACGATCCCATCTAATATCTTCAATTGCAGATTGGAAGTCCTCTCGTCACTGACGGCTTGCGCAGAGGCTACAGGCTGCCACAAGCATGGCTATAACTCCCAGTTCCCTCTAGACTGTCCCTCTAGGGCAGTGGTTCCCAAAGTGTGATCCATGGATCACAAATAGTTCTCCAGCGAGTCAAATGGTCTGCAAACTGACAAATTAAACTCACTTTTAAACTGCACAGATATGTTAATTTGTTATCTATTTACATATGCATTTATTTGTAACAATCAAGCCTGATAGCCAATATTAGCAATACTTAACCAATATACTTAGATAAACGAGAACTGGCGGTAAAACTAATACAGTGCTCCCTTGCTATATCACGCTTCGACTTTCTCGGCCTCACTCTATCGCGTTTTTTTTCTCATACACGCTTACGTCACTATGCATGCGCTTTCTGAGAACTTTTATCTAAGCCCTACGATGGCTCGTAAACGTGCTGTTTTTTCTAAGCCTTCTGACAATAAAACTAAGCGCCGGAGGAAGATGCTTACTATCCAGGAGAAGGTGACACTCTTGGATATGATTAAAGATGGCAATACCCTACAAAAGTTTCCTCACGCATATGAAAAGACAGTGCCAGCAACTGCCTATCAAGATGTTCTTCAGCCGCGCACCCAGACACCCACTGCCTAGTACTTCTTCACTGAAGACGACAACGCACCTGCTGAAGATACTGCACCACCTCTGAAGACTCTCCTACTGAGGTCGTGCCTTTATAGGTTAGTGGTTGTGTGCAATTAAATGTACAGTACAATAATCTACTATAAAAAAGCGTTCGGGATTGTCCTTCCGTCCCGTGAGTGCAAAGCCTACCGGTATTCCGCTTATTACAAACTTACTACTTACGGCTTGAGGTACGAAGCGACATGATGTGATGCGACATGGGAGATGTTATGAATGGGCACTTTGATGTTCTCATTCCCTACACTTACATGCCTGATGTACACATGGAGTGCACAAAAATTGAGGATAAAAGTTGGTACGAAGCGACGCGATGTGAGCAGGGTTCTAGTGCTCTCATCGTTCCCTTGCTTTTGTGCGCGATGCGCTGGAAAAATAGACAAAATTATGTCTCTGGAAATAATTAATGTTGATGGAGTACAAATGCCTCACCGCTTAGTAAATATCAGGGGAAATGGTGCTTGCTTATTCTCATCTATAGCTTATTTAATGCATGAAACTCCGTCTTTAGCGGTACAGATTCGGGCTGACATTATACGACTTTGGACAGGCACTTGAGGGGATAAAAAAAAACTTAGGTTTTCGGGAGATGTTATGAACGGGCACTTTGATGTTCTCATTCTCTACACTTACATGCCTGATGTACACATGGAGCGCACAAAAATTGAGGATAAAGGTCGGTCACCTTAAAAGGCGAGTGCGCCTAGTAATATGATATTTGTAATGTCTAATATGTCTTATTTTCTCTTATTTTGTCTAATATATTAGGTAATACGAGTGTAATGGTGACTAAAGTCTGTTATTTCATGTCTAGAGGTCTCTAATAATGTTAAAAAACGTATTTAGAAGGTCGTGAACAGGTTTTCTATACTCTAACTGCGGAAATATTCGATTTATAAATAAAGAATCCTACTTCGCGAAAATTCATTTATCACGGTAGAGTCTGGAACGGATTAGCCATGATAAACGAGGGTTCACTGTACAACAGAGCATACCATCTAATTTTCTTGCAGATGTTAACAAGTTTTGCTTCAGTTCCATTCCTGTTCTGCTTCTGTTTTCTTGTTGTGGCTGCCCCTCTCTTTTACACTCCATCTTACATGAAACACTTCTTTTTCCTCAGTCTCTTACTGCTGCCCAGCCAATCTTGGTTATGTAGGTCTCTCTTCTAAACTCACTTCGATGTCAGCCTATAGAATCCACATATGGCCAAATCAGTCCTTTAATTTCATGCTGCCAGTGGCACATGTGTCTGTAATGACAGGATTCATGCTGTTGATTGATCTTTAGGGCTAAAGGGTTATTATAGATCACTGACTGAAATCTGGGACTTTAAAATACAAATCTGGCATCACAGGATTTGAATCTTAGTATTTTTCACATAAATAAGATTTGAAAATGTAATGCAGAATTTCTCT
This sequence comes from Polypterus senegalus, assembly GCF_016835505.1. NCBI lineage: Eukaryota > Metazoa > Chordata > Cladistia > Polypteriformes > Polypteridae > Polypterus > Polypterus senegalus. The sequence goes on along the minus strand of NC_053157.1, from coordinate 100,966,803 downwards.
AGCAGGTGACTTTAATGATCATATGATTTGTTGTAAGATTTGCTCTAAGTTGTGTCCATAATCTGGTTCAGGTGATGTTAAATCTAACTTGGACATGCCCTTTAAAAAGTTCTTTCCCTTCTGCAGCATCAACAGTGCAGTTTTCTGTATTCCATCTTTTATTTGGTATTTTGGATAAACTTACAAATTTGCAAACAAATTTACCCCTCTGCTACATTCTTTGTGGCTTTCCCAGCTACACTTGTCATTAGTCAGGTGTTTAACTTGTAAAATGTCCACAAGTATTGATGAGCTGACAAATAATGAATTGGAAGATAGCAGAATAATGATAGGTGTTTATGTGCTGTGCATGTTTGCCAGGGTCTCAAAAGATTTCAGTAAAAGTGTACAAAGTCTAAATATAACTCACTTGTACTGTATGTCAACCTGTCCCTATTTACACTGTTAGTCAATGCTTGTTTACCTTCCCTTGTTTTTCTTTTGACTACTATTATCCTTTATTTTCCCTGGTATAGTCCCTGATTGTCTTAAAATTGCTGCAGTCACCCTGTTATAAAAAATGTCATTAGTATATTAGAACAATCCAGATGAGAACAGGCCATTCAGACCAACAAAGTTCACCAGTCCTGTCCACTTAATTCTTCTAAAAAACATCAATTCTAGTTTTGAAAGTCGCTTATGGTTCTCTGTGTAAAGAAAAACTTTCTAATGTTTGTGCAAAATTTGCCCTTAACAAGTTTCCAATTTTGTCCCCGTGTTCTTGATGAACTCATTTTAAAATAACAGTCAAGATCCCCCATACTAATTCCCTTCGTAATTTTAAACACTTCAGTCATGTCTCATCTTAATCTTCTTTTGCTTAAACTGAAAAGGCTTAGCATATTTCTTAGTATATTTTTAAATATTTCTTCATAACTCATCCCCTGTAGCCTGGAATCAGCCTATTTATTCTTCTCTGGACTTTTTCTAGCATTGCTATGTCCTTTTTGTAGCCTGTGGACCAAAACTGTATACAGTACTCCAGACGACACTTCACCAGTGCATTATAAAGCTTCAGCATAACCTCCTGGGACTTGTACTCTACACATTGTGGTATATAACCTCTATTCTCTTTGCCTTCTTAAACACTTCTGAACACTGCCTAGAAGTAGTGATAGTATCATTTCTACTATTACTCCTAAATCTATGCATTAGCAGTACTTTCGATTTTCACTCTTCCTATTCTGCATTCAAACCTAACATTTGTACTTCCTATGTATAACACTTTACATTTACTGACAGAAAATTTCATCTGCCACAGATCTGCCCACATCTGTATATTGTCCCTCTGTAATGATTCAATGGATTCCAGATAATTTGCCAATCCACCTATATTGGTATCATCTACAAACGTAACCAACTTGTTACTTATTTTCCTATCAAAATCATTTCTATATATTAAAATAGTATCATCTAAAAACATCAACCTGAACTCTAACTTCTTTTAGTTTTATGGCCAACCTCTTATGTGGCACCTTATCAAAAGCTTCCTGAAAGTCAAGATTTGACTTTGATCATACCCTTTTGTTGCTTCCTCATCAAATTCTAGTATGTTAGTAAAAGACAGCTTTCCTCTTTTGAACCCATGCTGACTATTAAGAAAAACTCCTGTGCTGTTCAATCTTACCGTTAATAAATAATTGTCCTGTGATGCACGTTAAGCTTACTAGCCTATATTTGTTTGGATCTGTTAGGTTACCCTTTTAGTTTAACGGGATATTTGCCATTTTCTAGTATTTCGGAATTTCCCCAGTACGCAATGACTTCCTAAAAATATGTGTCAATGGTTTATATACATATTCAAGATTTGTTTGATTTCAGCATATTCAATCTAAGTAGTTACATCTCCATCTATAATTTCTAAATCCTCTTTTGGTCAGCTTTCACCCTATATGCTACATTCCTCATTAACTATCTTTTAGCCTCAATAATATCCTTCTTCATGGCTGCCCTTGTGTTCTCATACAATTCACTTTGAAGTTACCAGTCTTATATGACTTGTACAACTGTTTTCTTCTTTGCAGCTTCATTTTTAACTCTTTATTAACCCGCTGCAGAGTGTTTTTTAAATTTCTTACTAATTTCAAATTTAGGTATACAGTATATCTGTCTTACATTACAGGTAAAATGTTTTTAAACCTGTTCCACTACTCCTCAACTGTGTTTACACTTAAACACTTATCCAAGTCCATCCTCCTTTGACTTTGCCGCATCTGTTGAAAATTTGCTCTTCCAAAGTTAAACTTAACATTTTAGTGCTTGCAACCGCACTCTTCCAAAATCCTTTGAACTATATTATATTATGGTGATTTAACCCTAGTAGTTCAACCACCTCTTCACCTTCCATTCTTTTCTGATTATTACAAAATACTAAATCTAGACAGGCTTCACCCTGCATTGGTGCTTTAACATATCCGCTATTTGCATGGTTATCCAGGTTAATATTTGTGTAGTTAAAGTCCCCCATGACTAAAATATATCCCCTGTAAACTTACCTTTTTAATAATACTACAAAGATGTGCATTGAAATTACTGTCTGCATTGGGTGGTCTGTAATACTCTCCTAAAATAAGACCTCTTTCCCTAATGCTTTCCAGGCAAAGCTACGTGTCTTCATTAGATAGATAGATAGATAGATAGATAGATAGATAGATAGATAGATAGATAGATAGATAGATAGATAGATAGATAGATAGATAGATAGATACTCATTAAGATGGGGTTCAATGTCGAAAAGGACTTGCATTTAAATTCTGTTTGACATAAACAACCACCCCACCTCCTTTTCTGTTCCTAAAAAATGTGTATCCCTTTATGGCATTCTCATCCCCATCTTTGCTTTTTAGCCATGTTTCTGTTGTTGCTATAATATGATAATTATACTCCTCTACATATAACTCAGACTGTTTTATTTTTAATACTTTTAGCATTAAGGCAAGATACTTTTAATGTGTTACTCATTTTACTTTTCATTTAAATGTTGGGTTAGAATTTATATTACTATGCAAATAATCTCAGTCGTTTACGCAATTACTGTCCTCTTTGCAATCCTCCCTTTCCTGCCAGATTTTTAGAATGTCTTGCCACTTCCCAACTGCAGGACCAGTTGAGCATTAATAACTATTTTGAACTTTTTAGTCTGGTTTCAGTTTAAACACAGCATAGACACAGCCTTAATAAAGGTCACAAATGATCTGCTTCAGAAAGCTGATCCCAAAATGTTATATTATGGTTATAGTGACAACAGTTATCATGGTTTTTGGTATTATCACAATATTGTTAAAATCTGGTAATTAAAAAAATATTAATACACACTGAAATAGAACATTAAAAGCTGTTATTTACAAAACAAAAATTCACTGTCTCAGATGTTTTAAATTGGCTGTTTAAAAGTCAGGTGATATAAACAGATACAAGTAAACCACAAATAACTTACACTAATGAAACACATAGCCCTCTAATCCTAAAATAAAAGGGAATGGAAACAATCAGATTAACATAAGAGTTTAAAATGGATAAGAGTTACAGTTTTGTCTTTGGTGTAAATGAGAAAATCTCTTGGTCAGGGCTGGATTAGCCATTAAGCAAAATAAGCATGTGCTTAGGGCATCAAGCGAAGGAGGCACCACAGATATTTTCCAATGCCGGATTTACCATGGACTACTGTATATGGTACAAAAATGCAAATGGTGCAGCTGAACTGGGTTCCACATAAAGGGGTAGACTGGCAGACTAGATACCTTATCCCTATTAAGCATAGAAGGTGATGTCTTACGTTAGAATAGTTTTGAGGATCTGATTAAAGACTTTACAATTAGAAAAGACAGAAGAACACTTTTTAAATCTAAATAAAATGGACATATACAAAAATAAACATTACTTTCCATCTTACTGCAAGGTTTGTTTCGTTTCAAAAAATAACATTTTATTTTATGGTTTATTATTTTTTATATTTTGAATTAGATGTATGGGGGAACCAAAACCTTTAAGGTGCTTAGTTCCTCTAATGTTCTTATTACGGCCCTACTCCTGGTGGTTGTGTATAGTCACAGTTTATAGTATATTTAGAGTGGTGTGTTTTCTGCCACTCCTTGTCTGCCACTATTATAATTTACAATATTGAATTTTGTTGCCCAAATATAAATTGTTGTCCCTGTTTTGTAGACAACTGGACATAATCACTGGAAAAAATCAAACTTACAATCACTCAGAGCCTTTCATTATGAATGACAAAAATAATTCAAAGTTGATTTAAAATTGTTGTGAATCACAGCTCAGAACTAGCTAATATGATGGGCTTGAGTAACATTTCTACCAACAAAAAACTATGAAACTTACTAATTACATTTACTTCTTCAAAAATGTCTTCCTCAGTAATTATTTTATTATCATATCCTCAGCAACAGCAACCCAGCATGCTGTATAAAATTCAAATAACTGATTTGTGGCACTTTAATCCATTTCATCACGCTTTAACTCTGTCATATAAGTTGTCTTTTTAATTTCAGCAGTACTGTATTTTTTATCATGCATTCACATGGCATAGCACAAAAAGTGAACAATGCTGAGTGTTGATTGGCACTATGAATGTAGTGTTGACATGCGTATGATCCTGGGTCTTTCAAACATCTAAAGCTCTAAAAAAATTCAATGCAGTGCAATTAGTTTTTTATATGTATGCTTCACCAACACTGCCAACCTGTGTGATTACCACTCTTTAGGCTACGTACACCATAATAACACAATATGTAATAGAAAAGAAAAGAAATAATCATATAATGAGAGTACATCTTTCATTGAACTAATGTGCCTATATGTGACTAAGTATGTACACCAGTATTGCATATATAAAAAATAATATACATGTTTTAAATCATATAAGTCACAAAGGTTTGGTGGCAGATATGTAATTAAATCAAATAACATCAGAGTATACTGACGGCTCTGCAATTGCATCAGACATTTGGTATACTTCCATGTGCGGCATTAGCGGAAGTTAACTGTTGATGAAACAAAATTGCAGAGAAACAGGAATATATACAGTCTGAAGGTATAAAGGGGTAGTGGAATATTGACAAATCAGGTGTGTGCCTAAGGAAAATTTAAAACTCTGTCCATGATGGCTACTGAGAGCAAACAAGTCAAGAAACATTTTGTTACCTCAAGAAAAAACGTGTCAAGAAATTGTTATGAAATGTATTAGTTCCAGCATTCTTTTGTTGTCACAATCATGCCTCAGAAAAGTGGAAGGTGCATATTTATTAAATCACAAGATTTGATGCTTCAAAGTGGTAAAATTCAGCATGTTTTTAGGCTTTTGTATCCACATTTAGATTCATTGTCCCTTCATCTTCATTTTAAAATGCAAAAACAGGCTTGGTACTTTTTTTACATTTATAAATTTAGCCTTTACCATAAAACACAATTTCATGTGTCAAATCAATACATCCCATGATTATGAAGAAATAAATTTGAGTTGAAAAATATTAAACTCTTTTCATCTTACCAGAAAGGACTTTTTGAAAGCTTGCCCAGATAGCTACTAATCAGTCCAGATCTTCATTGTTTCCAAATAAACTGTTGCTTGCAAGTCATTTGTAAAAGTTGAGCTGTGTATAGGCACAGGATGTTGAGGAACAGATAGCCCTCACAATAGCTAAAATCTCAGAAAGAGAGCAGTTAATCCCGTAGCTACTATAAAGGGAGCGCCTAGACCACCACTGATTTTGGTACACTATGACTTTCATTATAGAGTAGCTTCACCATTTTAATGTCAAGTGAAAACCAAAACATTCTGTTACTTTTCACATATATTGATGTTCCACTCAAATTAAGGGTATCTCTACATCAAGAAAATTAGAAGACCATACAATATAAATAATCTGCAAAATTCAAAAATGTATATTATAAAAAATATCTTGTCATAGAGAGACAGTGTTTTATTAAAGAAATTTTATTGGTACAGACTAAAGTCTTTAGTTTCCAGTATTTGATTTCACCTATTATCCCTTTCATTGAACCTAACAACGCATGGTTAAAAGTGCAAAGCCCTAACCACAATGCCCCAATGCCTGCATATCTACAACATATATATTATTTGACATAATATAAACATGTCCATTCTTTGAAAAGCTAAATATTTAACATTTAGGACCTGCATGGGTGAGTCACATCATATTGGGCCATTTTACCTTTCACAGTTTTGTGACAAGACAGATGCATTTTTAAGATGCAGTCAAGTTTTGCACTGCCCAGTATGGGTACCTGGATGAGACTGACAAAGTATTCTCACTCCAATATCAGATAAATGGTATTTACTGTGATAATTAATGGTGTCACACACGTGCGAGTAGGAGGATGTTGTATGGACCAAGTGAAGGTAATTCCATGCCAGGCCAGGGGATGGCAAGGTGCACTAAACCTTCTCCTGTTATCTCTGCAGACCAGCTGCGGAAAAAACCTGTCTGACTCAGTGTTAACAATGTCACTGCTGGCACCCAGCATGATACCAGAAGAACACCACTTCCGGTTCCCTTATGTCACTTCCGGTTCCTACACATCACTTCAGGTATGATCCTTTAAAGCCGCCATCTTTGCAAACCTTCAGTAGTTTAATTCTGGACTCCAACAAAGAAACATCTCTTGTTCAAAAATCAGCCCATTGCAGCCAGGGATAATATATGGGTGACTGACCAATATCTTTTCAAGTGTGTTGAGTTGGATCCTTTTCAGAATGGGCATTGCAAAGGTTAAATCACGTTGAATCACCTTCATTTTCACAGTTTTATAACAAGACAGATTTCGTTGTTAAATTAAAGTTTGAGTTTAACATTTTTGACCCATGCTGGACTAAAATATGGAATATTTATTTTTTCAAATAATGGATTGGTTTGTAATGATGCCAATTAATGTACACACTGTATAATATTTTGCCTTGCAATAGAATATGAAGCTGGTTTGCAAAAGCTGTGTGAATAAATAGCTGACTGCAAGCATATACTGGATGTAGCTAGGAGTGAATAAAAAAACAATGAATGTGATTCTAACTTCAGTCCCGTGATCATTTCAGAATTAAGGGAAAATACTGGTAAAAATAAATACTATGAAGCCCTTTCACAAACATACAGTGATGTGCAAAAGTATTATATCTCTTTAAAAGTCATCCTAATTTTCTGCATGACAAAAGATTTGTCCACATGTTTAATCATTCAGTCTTTTTAACTCTTATGCTGTAACAATACATTTCCAAAGTCCAAATAAACCATTTTCTGATGACATTTCTCTAAAGAAGAACAACTCCCAACAGAGTGTCTGCATTAACTTTTCAGCCCACCATATTCCTACTTTGTCAAGAACCCTTTTGCTGCAGTACAGCCTTTGCTGTTTTGGGGTATGTAAGTATTTCCCAGTTATGTTCAGAAGTGATTCTTCCCCATTCTTCTTGGCAGGATTTCTAGAGACCCTCTAAGTTGGTAGGATGGCACCTCTGATCAGCAGTTTTCAAATAATGCCACAGATTTTCACAGATCAGGGTTGACTTGGCCATTCCAAAACATTCACCGTTTTTGTTTTTGAGATATTCCAATATTGCTTTGGCCTAATGCTTAATTTCATTGTCATGTTGAAAGATGAATTTTCTCCCAAGCTTTAGATTCATAGCAGACTGGAACGAGTTAACTTGCAATATTGTGTGGTAGTTGTGCCCATCCATTGTCCCTTCAACTCTGACAACATTCTCAGTCCCAGTACATAAAAAACATTCCCAGAGCATGATGCCACCACCACCATATTTCACTGTAGGTTTGATGTTTCTTGAGGCATGGGCAGTGTTCATTTTATACCACACATACCTCTTTGAAGTCTGTCCAGAAAGTTCTGTTTTGGTTTCATCTCACCATGAAGCCTTTTCCCACATCTTAACTGGGTCTTTGTCATGCTTTGTGGTAAATGCCATACATACGTTGATGTGGACCTTCTTAAGGAATAGCTTCTTTCTTGCTACTCTCATGAATATGTCTGTTTTATGGAGAGGTCTTGAAATTGTGGACCTCTGCACCTTCACTCCAGTTTCAGCCAAAGAGCATTGCAGCTGTCTGAGTGCAACGGTTGGATTTCTAATCCCATCCCTGACCAGTTGATGTCTCACTCTTATCTTTAGTTTTGAGGGATGGCCTGCTCTAGTAAGAGTCTGGATGCTAAGATGACCCTTCCATTTTCTGATGATGGATCCAGCAGTGTGCAATGGGACATTCAAACTCTTTAATGTTTTTATAGTCATTTCCTGCTACATTGTGCATTTCAATAACTTTGTTTCTCAAATTAGAAGAATGCTCCTTTGTGTTCATTTTTGCAGTGACTGTCCAACAAAGACTACGACCCTTATGAAGAAGACTTTTTATATCCAGAGAGACAGACAGGACTCACAAGTAGCACCTTAATATGTTTAATAATGTCACCTTTGTAATAAATTTGTCATTGGTGTAAACCTGGAGCTTCCAAAACATAGAGGTTTAAATACTTATGTAAACACTAACTTTGGAGTTTTTCTCGTTCAGTTAAATGTCTACAGAAAATTGTTTATTTTGACTTAGAAATGTTTTGTTATAGCATAAGAAAAAAATACTGCATGAATACATATGTGTACAAATCTTTTGTCTTGCAGAAAATTATGATGATTTTCAAGGGGACTGAATGCTTTTGCATGCCACTGTATATCTGTGAAAGGGCTTGGTGGAAATTATTTTTGGCATCTGAAATAATCATGGGACTGAAGTTAGGTATGCATTCAGCTGGCTTTTTATTCACTACAATACTGTATGTCAGCTACATATTCACAAACCAGCTACTTCTTCTTCTATGTTAAAAGCAAGGCAAAATATTCTACAGCGTGTACATTAATCTGCAAACTGATCCGTCATTATGAAAAAATAAATATTCCAGACTTTGGACTTGAATGGGTTGAAAATGTTAAACTTAAGTTTAACAAAGGAATCTGTCCTGGACCACTTTATATTATGCCAATTAATATATATGTTGTAGATGTGCAAGCATTGTGGCATGGTGGTTAAGACTTTGCAGTTTTAAACCCTGAGTTTGTAGGTTCAAGTCCTGATACTGACACTATGTGACCATGAGCAAGTCAACTTCACCTACCTGTGCGGTGCGGGTGGCACTGGGCAAAATAAATGTAGCCAATAGTATCTAAATGTTGTGTGTTGGATAAAAGCATCAGTCATAAATGTAGAATATCTTGCCTTCAGAATAAATAACTGGTTTCAAAAGTTTTGTGAAAAAATACAGTGGCTGATGACGAGCAAGCATGGTCCTGGAAGCAAATAAGAAGATGGCCAAAAAAAGGAACCTAAATTCAGCCATGTGTTCATTACAGACTCAAAAGTAGATTCTGTGAAAATAGTAATAATTACCTCCAAGTCCTTTCGCAAAAGTATTGTGTGGTAAAAAAAATACTGCACTGTTTAAACGCAGATCAGACTCCTGTCTGCTTCTCTTCATGCTCCATGAATCTGATGCACCAACATTGATGGACTGAAAGCCAAAAGTCTACGTGACCATCATCATCAGGTCCTTCCATGAAAACCCTAAATACAAAGAGGACTGTTTGACTTATGTTAGGTAGATTGCCCAGAGGGGACTGGGCGGTCTCTTGGTCTGGAACCCCTACAGATTTTATTTTTTTCTCCAGCCTTTGGAGTTTTTTTGTTTTTCTGTCCACCCTGGCCATCGGACCTTACTCTTATTCTATGTTAATTAATGTTGACTTATGTTTATCTTTTATTGTGTCTTCTATTTCTCTATTAATCTTAGTGAAACATGGCTAACGTCTATCATCCCAGATGCTAACGTGGAGCTACCCGGGTTTAGCACAGTTAGAGCGGACAGAGACGCAAGTACCTGTGGAAAGAAAAAAGGAGGAGGACTCGCTCTCTATGTCAATACAAAGTGGTGCAACTCAGGACATGTAAACGTTAAAATCTCCACTTGCTGCAGGGACATCGAACTGTTGGCCGTAAGTCTGCGCCCCTATTACTTGCCCAGAGAGTTTGGACAAGTGATTGTTGTTATCGTTTACATCCCCCCTCAAGCGAACGCGGAGATAGCGTGTGACATCATCCATTCCGCAGTTGCTAAGTTACAAACGCAGCACCCTGAGGCACTTGTGCTAATCGCTGGAGACTTTAACCATGTAACGCTGGATAAAACATTACCTGCCTTCTTCCAGTATGTGGATTGTAAAACTCGGGGAAACAGGACTATTGACCTACTATATGCAAACGTTAAAGACGCATACAGCGCCACCCCACTGCCTGCGCTTGGGAAAGCAGATCATAACCTGGTTCTGCTTCAGCCTCAATACAAACCAAGAGTGAAGGTCTTACCTACAACTACACACTCATTCAGGAAGTGGTCCCCTGAGGCAGAGCAGGCTCTGAGAGACTGCTTTGGAACTACAGACTGGGATATATTGCTGAGATCACATAGTGAGAACATTGAAGAGGCTGTTGAATGCACAACTGATTACATCAACTTCTGTATGGACATTGTAGTTCCAGTAAGAACAGTATGCTGCTATGCTAACAACAAGCCATGGATTACAAGTGACATCAAGGGCCTTTTGAACCAGAAGAAAAGGGCTTTTAAAGGTGGTGATAAGCATGAGCTGAAGTGCGTGCAGAAGGAACTCCGAGTCCAGCTCAGGGGCGAAAGAGCAGTACAGGAGAAAGCTGGAGCAGAAGTTGCAGAACAACAGTATGAAGGAAGTGTGGGATGGGATGAAGATTATCACTGGCTGCAGCTCAAGCGGGTGCCGCATCGAGACAGACGTGGAGAGAGCAAACCAAATGAACAACTTCTTTAATAGGTTTGATCACAGTAACCCACTCTCACCTCGAGTACTGCATCCTCCAACCATCCTTCTGCTGATACCAGCATAGGTGAGACATCCCCACCCACAATTACAGCAGCCCAGGTGAGCAGAGAGCTGAAAAGACTTTGTGCCAGCAAAGCAGCGGGTCCAGATGGTGTATCGCCACGATTGCTGAAGGCCTGTGCGTTGGAACTGGGGAGTCCTCTACAGCGCATCTTCAACCTGAGCCTGGAACAGGGGAGAGTCCCAAGGCTTTGGAAAACATCTTGTATCACTCCTGTCCCAAAGGTATCACGTCCTAGTGAGCTGAATGACTTCCGGCCTGTTGCTCTGACGTCACATCTGATGAAGACCATGGAGCGGCTGCTGCTTCACCACCTGAGGCCACAGGTCCGTCACGCCCTCGACCCTCTGCAGTTCGCATACCAGGAGAAGGTGGGAGCGGAGGATGCCATCATCTATATGCTACACGATCCCTCTCCCACCTGGACAGAGGCAGTGGTGCTGTAAGAATTATGTTTTGGACTTCTCTAGCGCCTTCAACACCATCCAACCTCTGCTCCTTAGGGATAAGCTGACTGAGATGGGAGTAGATTCACACCTTGTGGCATGGATTGTGGACTATCTTACAGACAGACCTCAATATGTGCGTCTTGGGAACTGCAGGTCTGACATTGTGTGCAGCAATACAGGGGCCGCGAGGGACTGTACTTTCTCCGGTCCTGTTCAATCTATATACATCAGACTTCCAATATGACTCGAGTCCTGCCACGTGCAAAAGTTCGCTGATGACACTGCTATTGTGGGCTGCATCAGGAGTGGGCAGGAGGAGGAGTACAGAAAGTTAATCAAAGACTTTGTTAAATGGTGCGACTCAAACCACTTACACCTTAACACCAGCAAGACCAAGGAGCTGGTGGTGGATTTTAGGAGGCCCAGGCCCCTCATGGACCCTGTGATCATCAGAGGTGACTGTGTGCAGAGGGTGCAGACCTATAAATATCTGGGAGTGCAGCTGGATGACAAATTGGACTGGACTGCCAATACTGATGCTCTATGTAAGAAAGCTCAGAGCAGACTATACTTTCTGAGAAGGTTGGCATCCTTCAACATCTGCAGTAAGATGCTGCAGATGTTCTACCAGACGGTTGTGGCGAGTGCCCTCTTCTACGCGGTGGTGTGCTGGGGTGGCAGCATAAAGATGAAAGACGCCTCACGCCTGGACAAACTTGTTAAGAAGGCAGGCTCCATTGTAGGATTAAAGTTGGACAGTTTAACATCTGTGGCAGAGCGACGGGCACTAAGCAAACTCCTGTCAATCATGAAGAATCCACTGCATCCACTGAACAGTGTCATCTCCAGACAGAGGAGTAGCTTCAGTGACAGACTTTTGTCACTGTCCTGTTCCACTGACAGACTGAGAGATCGTTCCTCCCCACACTATGCGACTCTTCAATTCCACCCGGGAGTAAATGCGAACATTAATTTTATTTTCTTTTCATTTTTATTACTATTTAATTTAATATTGTTTCTTTGTATCAGTATACTGCTGCTGGATTATGTGAATTTCCCCTTGGGATTAATAAAGTATCTATCTATCTATCTATCTATCTAAAGCACTTTGAGCTACATTTTTTTTGTATGAATATGTGCTATATAAATAAATGTTGATTGATTGATTGATGAATCTACTGGCCCTTGAGTTCCTGTTTCTTGCCTCTCCCATTGCTGCCAAAGATCACGTGAACAACTAATGTAGTTCACACGCCGAAGAACTGATACAGTTTATACACAAATTTGCGATAGGGTGCGCATGAATAACCGGTATATTTCATACGAGAAACCGACATAGTACACACATACAACCAATAGAGTTCAAGCACAAAACAGACATGTTACCCACATGGAACCAGTACAAGATGTGTATTAAATCAATATAGTGCATACAAAAATCAATTTTTAGACAGAACGCAAACCAATAAAGTTCATACGCAAACCAATAACATGAGAGTGTAAACCGATGCAGTTCACTCACAAACCCATAACAAATGTAATGGAACCAGTGATATACACACGCAAATCAATATAGCTCATATGCATACCAGTGCTATGTATATACAAACAAATATACACTCACCTAAAGGATTATTAGGAACACCATACTAATACGGTGTTTGACCCCCTTTCGCCTTCAGAACTGCCTTAATTTGACGTCGCATTGATTCAACAAGGCGCTGAAAGCATTCTTTAGAAATGTTGGCCCATATTGATAGGATAGCATCTTGCAGTTGATGGAGATTTGTGGGATGCACATCCAGGGCACGAAGCTCCCGTTCCACCACATCCCAAAGATGCTCTATTGGGTTGAGATCTGGTGACTGTGGGGGCCATTTTAGTACAGTGAACTCATTGCCATGTTCAAGAAACCAATTTGAAATGATTCGAGCTTTGTGACTTGGTGCATTATCCTGCTGGAAGTAGCCATCAGAGGATGGGTACATGGTGGTCATGAAGGGATGGACATGGTCAGAAACAATGCTCAGGTAGCCCGTGGCATTTAAACGATGCCCAATTGGCACTAAGGGGCCTAAAGTGTGCCAAGAAAACATCCCCCACACCATTACACCACCACCACCAGCCTGCACAGTGGTAACAAGGCATGATGGATCCATGTTCTCATTCTGTTTACGCCAAATTCTGACTCTACCATTTGAATGTCTCAACAGAAATCGAGACTCATCAGACCAGGCAACATTTTTCCAGTCTTCAACTGTCCAATTTTGGTGAGCTTGTGCAAATTGTAGCCTCTTTTTCCTATTTGTAGTGGAGATGAGTGGTACCCGGTGGGGTCTTCTGCTGTTGTAGCCCATCCGCCTCAAGGTTGTGCGTGTTGTGGCTTCACAAATGCTTTGCTGCATACCTCGGTTGTAACGAGTGGTTATTTCAGTCAAAGTTGCTCTTCTATCAGCTTGAATCAGTCGGCCAATTCTCCTCTGACCTCTAGCATCAACAAGGCATTTTCGCCCACAGGACTGCCGCATAATGGATGTTTTTCCCTTTCTTGTTTCTTGTTTTTCCATTCTTTGTAAACCCTAGAAATGGTTGTGCGTGAAAATCCCAGTAACTGAGCAGATTGTGAAATACTCAGACCGGCCCGTCTGGCACCAACAACCATGCCACGCTCAAAATTGATTAAATCACCTTTCTTTCCCATTCTGACATTCAGTTTGGTGTTCAGGAGATTGTCTTGACCAGGACCAAACCCCTAAATGCATTGAAGCAACTGCCATGTGATTGGTTGATTAGATAATTGCATTAATGAGAAATTGAACAGGTGTTCCTAATAATCCTTTAGGTGAGTGTAGTTCACACACAAACCGATAATATATGGACATGAACCAATATACTGTAGTTCATATGAATGAAAACAGTATTGTACACACGCAAGCCAATTGACTATGTGCACAAACCAATAATAATTATTCAAAAAATATATATAAAAATATATGATTTATGGCCTGTTTGGCCCCTCATAAAACCTTTCAAAAGTAACAACAAGCACTAAAAGCAGTACCTTGGCACGGCAGCCGAAATTCTAAAAGTCTGAAGGTTAAAGAAAGACTGCCCCATCCAACGACTATATCGTGGCACGTGGTAGAAAAAGCCAACTACTGAGAAAGAATATTGTATATGACATGCTAGACACCATTAATAATTATGTGTGTGCTGTCACAACTAATATTTGGAATGAAAGGTTTGAGAAAACCTCTTTCAAGCCTGCTATTATTCATTATATTAATGAGAGCTCCAATCTAGTGTTAAAGGTGCTTTTCGTGACCTTGTTTGAGGCAAGCATGATTAAAATAGGTGAAAACTATTACCCTTTTTTGTCTGAAAAATTTAAGAGTTTTTAGAATTGACTGTTACTGACCGAGGAGCAAACACAATCACTGTTTTGCATGGCTACACCAGAATAAACTGTAGTGGCCATCTTCTTAACACAATTCTCTCGGCATTTTAAACATACTGGATGCAAGCTTAAGAGGTCACTCAAACAGTCTATGCACGGAGACAAGAAATAGTGCTGAATTCAGTGCTGCAGCAATTTGATGATTGACCACATCAACAAAAAGATACTAACAACTGTGGTCTTTTTTCTGAAACCATTCAATAATGCGAGGGCTGATTTAGAATCAGATATTACGACGTCTGAAAAAATCTTGTAAACAAACTGTTCAGCACCAACTCTTATCCAAATGCTCTACAAAGGAGCAATATTTCTTAGCCCAAAGCTCCTGTTTACATATGTTTTATTTAAGAGGATCCCAAATATGTAGTAACAAGAACAGATTTGTAATAATTTGTAATAATCGCAATTTAATGCAATTGCACTAAATCAAAGAGTGCAGTGAAGTTCACTGGTCAGCCGTTAGTAATGCCCTCTTTCCTCAAAGAGCTTGCGAGTAGACAAGGAGATGCCAATACGTTCATAGTGCTTTGCTTGGTTACAGTGTGTTTGTATTGATGAGCAAAAAGTATTGTGAGAAACTGGGGAGCGTTTGTTAAGTTATCAGTAATATAGAGACTGCTATATTACTATAATGTGAAAAAAGTTTCTGTGTTAGTTAGGTGTTTAACATTTTCTGCCTCACATTTCCTATCATCTTACATTTTCCCAGATCATTGTAGACACGGAACACACATTAATTGTATGTGTTCCAAATAGTGATATTTTATTTACCCTATACAATTCAAGGCACCTCACACCCAGATAAAGAGATTTGAGCTGGGAGAACATCAGCTGTTAGGTGGGGGATAGGATAGCAGGCTTCTTGCTGCTTGACACATTTGCAAAACAAAGACTCTAATAAAAATGTGCAAAGGAATTTAAGGTGGCCCGACATTATGACTTTTTTCGTAGGCTTTAGGGACTCTAGTGTTAAAGAAAATTTGATACTGATTCTCAGACTGAAAGACGAGATTATACTTGAAAACAAAACTATTTGTTTTTTCTCAGTTTAAGTGACACATGGGATGGCTGGACATCACAACCATGAGAGGGGATGGTTCCTTACCCAGATGGGAGGCTCCAAATGGACAGACAGGCATCCTAGCCAAGAGACAGAAAGGTGACATACCAGATAAAGACTCCCCAGGAGGATGGATGGACATCCCAGCTAAAGGAGAAGAAGATTCCTTACCTAGATGGGAAGCCCCAGGCAAACAGACAGGCGTCCTGACTGGATATATTTGTAGTGCCTTACCTGATTGGGATAAAAGGGAAGGACAGCAAAGGACCCCTGAGACGCTAGAGGGTAGCAGCCCTGGATATCGGTGCTCATTAGGAAAATATCAGAGAATGTCGGGAATTATAATCCAGTAACATAGCTCTGTTGGGGTCCAAGAGCATGCTGCAGAGAGATACACTCCTTGTTATTTGGGACTTGCATATGACTTGAAAGTGCTTCCAATGGTCCATTGTCCTGGCAAAGGAAGCACTTCTAAGTCCTTAATAAAAGGGCCTGGCTGCGGGGGGTTTGTTTTGGACATGCCCTGCCTCTTGTCATATATGAGGACTGGGACACTGTAAAGTGTGGTCTAGCCTCACTTGGGGAGAGAGGAGAAAGAGAGCACATTATTTTAGATTTATCCTTTTTACTCTCACAACTGTTAAGTGCCAACATACCAACAAGCTCCTTAGCCATAATACCTGGCAATAATATGAAATCAAGGTTAAAGGAAATTTATGAATGCACTATTTTACTTAAGGTTACAAAATGTCCCCAAAAGTGCAGAATCAATTTCTCTCTGATTAAACAGTGACCTTTGGAAGCTGGAATGTAAAAAATCTCACTCACTCACTTAATAAGTAAGGATCAGTTTCCATTGCTGAGATTAATTTGGCCACATTTTTCACTCCAGCTATACAAAGAAAATTAAAGGTGAGGGAATTTTCATACATTAAACAATCTCATTTGTAGCATCACACATATCAGTTGATCCTGAAGGATGCTATATCATGGTGATGGGTAATGTATTCAAATCTAAAGTAGTTCTGATAAATATTTATGCAGCTAAGGAGGATGACAGAGATTTTATCCAAAATGTACTTGCATCAATTCCCAATATAAGCACTCAAAAATTCTTTAATTGTGCTTTAAATCTAGACATGGATAGATCATCAGCTACATTGGCTATAACATCTAATACCGTAAAGACAACCACACAATTTGTTATGGATTATAACTTATCAGACCCTTGGAGATTCTTAAATCCAAACTCAAGAGAATATTCCTTCTTCTCATCATTACATCATAGTTACTCAAGATTTGATTATTTCTTTATCAGTAATAAATTAGTGGTCACTATCAAATCATGTAAGTATGATGCTATTGTTATCTCTGATCATACTCCTGTGATCTTGAAGCTTGAATTACTATCACTATAAGGATTTGGAAATTGTAGAAGGAGAAGTACTGCTCAGATTATAGTATATAGGCAAAAATCAATCAAATCAACAGAACCAGATAATATTTACCTTTGAGTTCACAAGAAGGCTAGTGAGTACATATATAAACCGTTGGCAAATATTTTTAGGAAGTCACTGCGCACTGGAGAGATTCCAAAGGACTAGAAGATGGCAAATATTTCCTTGTCATATAAAAAGGGCAACAGGGCAGATCCAAGCAACTATAAGCCTGTACACTTAACATGCATTGCAGGAGAATTATTGAAAGAAATTAGTAAGGATAAGATTGAGCAGCACATGACACAAACAAGAGTTATTCTGAACAGTCAACATGGGTTCAGAAGAGAGAGGTCATGCTTTATTAACATGCTGGAATTCTATGAGGAAGCAACAAAAGGATATGATTAAAGTGTAGCATATGATATTATTTATCTTGACTTTCAGAAAGCATTTGATAAGGTTCCACATGGGAGGTTGGGAATCAGACTAAAAGAAGTGAGTGTTCAGGATGATATTTTTAGATGAGTGTAGAATTGGTTCAGACACAACAGAGGGTGATGGTGTGAGGGACCGTATCAGAACTGGATTGATAATAGTGGTGTTTCACTTGGGTAAGTGCTAGGGCCACTGCTATTTTTAAAATATATAAATGATTTAGATAGGAATATAAGTAACAAGCCTGTTAAGTTTGCAGATGATACCAAGACAGGTGGATTGGCAGATAATTTGAAATCCATTAAACCATTACAGAAGTACTTGGACAGTATTCAGGTTTGGACAGATTTGTGGCAGATGAAATTTATGTCAGTAAATGTAAAGTATTACAAATAGGAAGTAAAAATGTTAGGTCTGAACACACAATGAGAGGTCTGAAAATCAAGAGTACACCCGAGGAGAAAGATTTAGGAGATGTAGTGGACTCTAAGCCATCAACTTTCCAACAGTGTTTAGAAGCCATTCAGAAGGCAAACAGAATGTTAGGTTATATAGCACAATGTGGGGCATAAAAGTCCAAGGAGGTTATGCTCAAGCTTTATAATGCACTGGTCAGGCCTCATCTGGAGTACTATGTGTAGTTTTGGTCTCCAGGCTACAAAAATGACATAACAGTGCTGGAAAAATTCCAGAGACAAGGGATTAGGCTAATTCCAGGGCAACAGGGAATGAATTATGAAGAAAGATTAAAAGAGCCGAGCCATTTTAGTTTAAGCAAAAGAAGATTAAGAGGAGACATGATTGAAGTGTTTAAAATTATGAAGGGAATTAGTACAGTGGATCGAGACTGTTATTTTAAAATGAGCTCATCAAGAATAGGTGGACACAGTTGGAAACTAGTTAGGGGTAAATTTCGCACAAACATTAGGAACTTTTTCTTTACACAGAGAACCATATACACTTGGAATAAGCTACCAAGTAGCGTTGTAGACTGCAAGACTTTAGGGACTTAATTAAGAA
The DNA here is from genome assembly GCF_016835505.1 of Polypterus senegalus. NCBI lineage: Eukaryota > Metazoa > Chordata > Cladistia > Polypteriformes > Polypteridae > Polypterus > Polypterus senegalus. The sequence goes on along the minus strand of NC_053157.1, from coordinate 100,947,955 downwards.
GAATTAAGTGGATTGGACTAGTAAGCTAAATTGCCTGTTCTTGTCAAGATTGTTCTAATGTTCCAATGTTGTAATGTACACACTCATTTCATAACCCTCTGGCAACACCAGATGAGAACTTTACAGAATTCACTTCTAAACAAATTATGTTTTAGAGAAAGATGTCTCTGCAAAAATACTTTGGGAAATTCTGAAGTTATTTTTAGGAGGACAGATTATTTCATATCTTTCCCATAAAAATATATTGGTGACCAAAAAGGCATGAGAATTTAAATAACCATAGTAGATCAAGAACAGGACAGTTATCCAAATTAGGCACTTTACATGAGAAGAAAGGTTCTACAATCAGAACTGAACCTTTTGACAAAAATGACATGGTACATTTATTCTCATGATCTAAAATAACAAAAAATACAGATTTGTCATGTGAAAAAGTAAGTATGCCCCTTCACTTCAAATCCAAAAAATAAGAAACAGAATAGATAATTAAAACCTTCTTAGGAATTATACAGTTGGAACCTGTCTTATTTAAACTGTAGATATCTAGGGTGTGGTATTCTCCTTGCTACTGATATGTGTGATATCATTATGCCAAGATAAAAAGATCTCTTCAAGGCCCTAATAACAAATGTTGTGGATGCCTAAGAGCCAGGCAAGGGATTTAAAAAGATAGTCAAATTATTTGAAATCAATCGTTTATGTACAATTGGTGTAGATTTCACAAAGAGATTGCACAAATTAGATCAACATGCAAAGTTTTGCCAGGAAAAGTCGGTTGGTATCCAAAAAGAACATCTGGATACATGAATCAAAGATAGATTTGCTTGGCCATATTAACAAACATTTTTGGTGTAAAGGAAGTATTTCAGGAGAAGAACCTCAAACTGACTGTGAAGCATGGTGGTGGAAATGTTATGATTTATGGTTGCTTTGCTGTCTTTAGGGCATGGGAAGCCTGCGGCCATCATATCAAATATGAATTCTGCATTATATTAAAAGTGTGCTTGAGGAGAATTTGAGGCCATCTATCAAAAAGCTGAAGGTCCAGAAATGTACCTTTCAACATGATAATGATCTGAAGCACAATAGCAAATCCACTAACAACTTGGCTCAAAAAGAAGAAAACGAGAGTTAAGGACTGACCTAGTGAAAGCCCAGATTTGAATCTCACTGACATGTTGTGGGAGATTTGAAACAAGTAGTACAATCAAGAAAACCCACATACTTCTTGCAACTGAAGAAAGTTTGCATGAATGAAAGGTCATAATGCCTACAAGTCATTTGTTCTAAAGTGGGACATACTGAAGCTAAGTGTGTACTTACTTTCATTCCAGTGGATATTTATTTATTTATTTATTTATTAAGATATTTTCGTTGAGCAAATGATTAAAAAGGCAAATGTTCTCTGTCAATTAATTCAAGTACTTTATATCACTTTTATCTGTTGGCACTGTTTGCATGAAGCGCTATTCTTTGCTTGTTCATTAATGTTGAAAAAGTCAACAATTTCTATGGTGTGTAATTACTTTTTCACTGTACGTTTACAGTGTAAGTTTAACCAATTGACAGCCTGTGAAGCTGTGGTCTGGTTTTTATGTTCTGTGCAGACAGCTGGGCTTCTGATTAATCTTTAAGAGGAGCACATTAGTAATTAAGAATGGGCTAATATGCAAAGGCCCTCCACCCCCAACCATGAGCCCAAGGAAAAAAAAGAATCATTACTTATTTTTTAATCATGTGAAACATACTTGGAGACACTATATTAAAAAGTTCATTTTCATCATACATTCCTTTAAGCATATTACGTTACATCAGAATTACTGTTGGTGTGCTGTAGATGGCAGGATTATTTGAACTATTCACTTGAGGGCTCATGAAGACACTTTAAACATGACCGTAAACACTTTAAAATGGCAAAGGCAGAGTTTAGGTAGTATTGTTAAAAATTTCTTAAGTCAATTGCCAAAGCAAAAGGGCTGGACAATACTTAAAATTAGAACAATAAGTTAAACCCAGAAGTAAAAAACCTTGAAAAGACATTGCTCAATAAAATAGGGTTTATGTGAACCTTTGCTTTATCTGAAAGCAAAGCTTACCAAATACCATGACAATACTTGGACATATATAGGTCATACCCTCAGGTGACAATGGTTTGATAGAAATCAATTTTAAAATGGCGGGATGTTGAGATGTCACAAAAAATAAATTAAAGCATTGATGATAAAAAAAAATTAAATGAACAAATTATTGTTTTGCAATCAACAATACTTTTATGCAATACATCTTGAGAGGCTTATTAAAGGATAAGTTTAGTGTTTTTCAAGTCTAAGACCTTTATTCATAATCAGACCAAATCTCAATTTGCCTAAAGTGAATCATTTTTTTAAACATTTAAAAGATAACTAGCTTATCCTTGCATTTTAATATGGATGTAAATGGGCATTGGGTCCTGTAAAACCACAAAAGATGAAAACAAAACTTTTAAAACTTAAAACTTGTTGGGCTAGTAATACTTTTATTTAGAAAATTTTATAAGTAACATGGGGCCTCATGCATAACGCCATGCATAGAATTCACACTAAAACATGGCGTAAAGACAAAAGCAGAAATGTGTGTACACACAAAAAAATTCAGATGCATAAATCTGTTCATTCGCCAGCTTCCACATTCTTCTGTTCCATAAATCTCAGTCAGCATGAAAAGTAACAAATGTGCACATGCCCGCATGCCACTCCCCAAACTCCACCCAGAATTACGCATCAATACTGTATAAATAGCCCTTAAGCTCAGCATTTTGTGAAAAGGCAATGGCAAAAGCACAGGGGAAAATAGAAGAATTTAAGCAAATATTAAGTGAAGGCAAGGAAAAACTTATTATTTGTTGGTTTAAACAGTGGTATAAACAACAAAAGAAAGCTGATTGAGTGACATATCCGTGTCATATCACATGTCCGAGAAACTTTGAAAGCTCAAGTTCACAAAGTTGCACAGTGCCGAAATAAAAAAGAAGCTGTCAGATATCGAAGTCGCCATGAAAAGACGAGTCGTAGCCCACAATCTGAGTGTCATATGAAAGCTTATTAGGGTACAGAGAAAAGAAAAAAAAAAAATAGGGACACAGTGAGAAAAATGCTCGAACTTTAATCTCCAAATTTCCACTTTAATCACATAGTTTATTTTGTCATTAAAGTAGAACATCATAAACTTCACCTTTAAATTGTTTAATTTACTAGTTACTCAAATACCATCATAACTATACTAGCATCTTAAATGCTTTGTTTTGTATGTGTTCTTCTATGTGCTCTGTGTGTGTGAATCACTACGTGCTTCTTAAACGGGGTTTCTCTTCCTCCGACTGGACACAGAATCCATTACATTTGTGATATTACAGTTCCCTGAATAATTAAAATACTTAGATCTATACTTGATATCATTTTCATAATGATAGGAGTTAAAGCGTGTTATTAAACATGAGCACACAGTGGCGCAGTGATAGTGATGAGCTGGCACCCTGTCCAGAGACTACCTCACACAAGATGCTTGTGGCGCTGTGCGCAACCTTCGATGAAATAATTTATTGCAGCAGTACTGTCTCTTTCAAATGTACTAACCAATTCCTTTCTTTCCTTCCTTTTCTATCTCAAAGTAACCAATTGGCACACAATCAGCTCTGTAATAGATGTTAAGCCATCTGTAAGCTGAGAATGCCAATTCTTCAATACTTTTAAGGAACATTGAAATATCTTTGTAGTACATGTTTAATTATTCTATCCATCTATCCGTCCAGTGTCGTGTCAGCCCCAGCAAGCATACAACACGAGGCAGGAACAATCCGTGATACGCCACCGTGGCCTTGCATGTTTAATTATTAACAATATAGATTATTTAAATGATGTTAACATTTTATCTGCATAATGTAATAAACATATTTTGATGCATTTCATCTTAAAAATGATATTGTCATCATATGTAAATATGTGCTTTATAAAGTGGCTTACAGTTTACAGTGAGGTAATTGTACTAATAAGTACAAACAGTTCTACAAAGAGCACTTGATGGACTGATTGAGTGTGTTTATTGTTCTTGGGATGAAATTGTTTCTGAACTGCGATATCCCTACAGGAAAGGCTCTGAAGTGTTTGCTGTTTGAGAACAGTTCAATAGACAGCATGGCTGAGGCAGCATGTGTTTGATGCTGTATACCAATAATTCTCTTTCCGATCAGATTGCACATTCAGATACAGTGGGATAAATAGTCTAAGTGGTGCATTGAGAGGAACAATGCTAAAGCAGCTATAGTATTTGGAATAGTTTGGCCATTCCATGGACCATTGTATTGTTACATGTTAATTGAAATCAGTTGCCTTAAACTAGTAAACAATATGTGGTTAATTTCAGTGTATTTGATAAAGCTTTGTCAGGAACATGAATCTGAAAAAGAAAAGGAAACCACACTGGAACAAAAGCACTGCTTTGAAGCTGGGTGCCGCCAGTTTGCAAAACTGAGCAGAGAACTTGCATACGACCAAGCATTTAGCTAGCGTGAAAATGTGTGTGGCTTTATGCCAAGTTTAGGTTTCATACATTGCGATTTGAGCATGGAAACAGGAGTACGTAACATTTTTGTGCGTATGGAACCGTTTATACATGAGGCCCCTGGGGAAAAGATGTAGTCTAAAGGCCATAATAATGTTAAGAAAAGGGAAGTCAAAAGAACTGTAACTAGATTGACCTCATCTATTACGAGAGATGGACGTCTGAAGCGGAACTCCACTAGCGGCGGTTTTATTTTTTCTCTTTTTTATCATCCCGAGGTATTCTGTATTTACTCAACCCGAGGAGGTTCAATTACAGTATATGCAAGCATATATAAACATGAGCGGCAGAAAAAAGGTTCAGAAAGAAATGGAAAAGACAGCTAAAGCTTCATCCAAAAATAGACAGGCATCAAGTTCAAGCTCAATGTACGGTCTGCCAGAGAATGACCTGGAACAGATAGGCGAAAGCACAGATTTTCCAGGACCTGATGCTGCTGCATCGTCTTCAGCCAAAGGTGCACATGAGTCCGGCCAAGAGAACCCATCGATTCCAGAAGATCCATTGAAACTGAAAATGGCCTTGCCATGCACGTTGTCAACTACTCACCGCAAGCCAGGAACATTGACTCCTACTGGACCTGTTAATTCACCTGTAGAGCATGGAGAAGACTGAAACGATCTGTCCAAACTAAAGGTAATGATTGCCGCAATGACCACTGGTCAAGACATAAAGGAGCTCAAGAATGATTTAAAGAAAAATATAAAGAAAGAAAGAAATAATATAAGGAAAGAAATAAAGGACATACAAAAGACAAATGAGAAGCTGCTTCAGGATATTAAAGACCAGGAAAAATGTTTAAATAATCGCTTTGAGGGAACCTTTAAATGTATGCTGGAAAAAACTGAGGAAAAAAATACAGGAAAATGCATCTAAGTTTAAGAATAAACTTGGAGCACTTGGGACTTGGTTTAAAGACTTTAAGCAAACGTTCATGACTCATATTGAAATAGCTGAACATCTGGCATCTACTGCTGATGGAAAAGCAATGGCTGCAAATTCCAGACATTCAGCATCTGTCAAGCGTTGTAAGTATACAACCAATTTCATTGATAACTTCACATCCCGCTTTTGAGATTCATAAACATCAAAGTGTCCACTACTGAAATCGTCACCTGTGAATCTAAGATGTTTAAGAGGCATTGGCGGTTGTCGAAAGGTGTAAAATATTTGGCCATTTTGGTACACTTGAAAGCGATAACCGAACAATTCAGCGGCAGCCATCAACTCACATGCAGATGCATAGGTGAAGGGCTTAAGCATTTCACTCTTATGGTGCTCCTGTGTAGTATAATTATCTCCTGTACCGTCATCAGACCACACCTTGGACCTGTCCCAGTCATTCAATACATAAGACACAATGTTCCTCCGGATATCAAGAGTGAGCCTGATATGGCCGTGCAATATATACCAAAGAGAATGGTAGGTGCCATCTCCGGGCATGGAATCCACTCAGTAAGTGACAAGGTTTTTTCCGGTTCCGGTGAGTGAACGCTGGCGCGACTTGCTGCCGCTACTCACCGGTATCCTTTTATTTCTCTATTTTATTTATTTATTTACCTATCTATACTAATAAAAGGCAAAGCCCTCACTCACTCACTCACTGACTCACTCACTCACTCACTGACTCATCACTAATTCTCCAACTTCCCGTGTGGGTGGAAGGCTGAAATTTGGCAGGTTCATTCCTTACAGCTTCCTTACAAAAGTTGAGCAGGTTTTATATCGAAATTCTACGCGTAATGGTCATAACTGGAAGCAGTTTTTCCATTTACTGTAATGGAGATGAGCTTCAACGCCGTGGGGGCAGAGTTTCGTGTGACATCATCACGCCTCCCACGTAATCACGCAGTACATAGAAAACCAGGAAGACCTCAAAAAAGCGCTGAAGAAAACATGCATTATATAATTGAGAAGGCAGCGAAACAATAAGAAGCGAGCGAGTGACATATACAACCATATTCATGAGTTCTGCTACGAAACAAAGCACGATGTAAACCTACACTTTAAATTAAGTTCATAGACAGGCTGCGCTGGCGCTTGTAATTTAGTGCCTGCCAATATAAGGTCCGTCAGCGGCAATCCAATAGCAAACTCCCACTAAATATTCACGGGTGAACGACTGTGCTTATGGAGAGGAAGATGAGATGGTCAGGGTGGTGTTTGACACAAACTCAGCGAAACTGCGAGAGAAAGTTTTAAGTGCCAGGACTAAGGTAACATTAAATACAGCCATGGACATAGCACGAGATGGCACCAGCACAGCTGGGAACCTTCGATGCATGTACACCGAGTGCTCACGTGAACTGACGAGTGCACAGATAAAAGCAACAGTTCCAAAGAGCTGAACAAAACCGAATTACACAATTGAAAAGGCAGCAAAAATATGAAGCGCCTGATACATACAAGCATATTCATAAATCCAACTACTGCGGAAACAAAGCACACGTTGGAAAAAGTCAATGTCCCGCTAAAGGAAGACAGTGTAAAAAAAACCCGTGCATGCAGTGTGTCAGGTCTCAGATAAAGAAGAAGACGAGCTGTTTATTGATGCAGTAAGAAACGAATCGATGAATGAAACCTGTCATCTTTACAACGATTGACAAACACGGAATGTAACTTGAACACAACACATCCTACAAATACGAACCTGATTGAAAGAAATAATGATAATCAAATCCTTGATGACAGCAACACTCAGTAACACTCACAAAACAAATACTGTATATTGACAGTCATGTTACGCTATTTTTAAAATGTTCCCTTTTCTTTTCTAGCTTTTTAACACACTACTTCTCCGCTACGATACGCGGGTATATATATATGTATATATATATCACGATCTACATACTCGAATAATGGATACTTTATTCGCCATCAATGATTGTTTTGGTAAAGCCATTCTCAGTGTATTCATTAGATGAACGGTAAAAAGTAAGAGCGAGGGAGGATGACTTATTGAGGCATGCAGGCTGTAGTGCCAACTCTATCTGAATTGCGATCACATTTGAAAAAATATATCTTTTCAAGTTCTATTTAGTCCATATGTGTCAAACTCAAGGGCCGGGCCACATCCGCCCGGCGTAATTATATCCGCCCCAGATCATTTTATATACTGTATTATTGTTATTAATGGCCCGGTATATGAAGCGCTGGTAACACAATAAACTACAGATCCCATAATCTCAGCGCTTCAGCTGCCTTGCCGAACACTTACCGCGTTAATCAAGCTAGCTTGTGAAGCTAGCTCACACGATGCTGAAGAGAAAAGTTGATTCTGAAAATAGAGCCTTTAAAAACCGATGGGAGGCTGAGTATATGTTTACTGAACCCGTGTGTCTCATTTGTGGAGCTAATGTGGCTGTAATTACAGAATTTAATCTAAGACGGCACTATGAGACAAAACATCAGGGTAACCTGAATGCAATGCAGAAGATACAGAAAGCAGAAGAATTAAATAAGAATCTGACACTTCAGCGGACGTTTTACCCGTGCACAATCACAAAGTGATTTCAAGTGAAGCTGCTTTTATGGGAGACACAAATGCACCAGTGCAATTTGCCCCACTTTCCCTGTTGCCAAGTAATGTTAAACCAAGTCGTCACTACGGTGTTCCCAAATACGCACTTTGCTGATAAACTGAGCGCACTGAGTTTGCACGGCGCTTTGGTGACTTTGAAGAACAAAAAAAGTCCGTCTACATGCGGCTCGAACCTTGTGCATGTTTGGTAGCACATATCTGTGTGAGAAGCTCTTCTCAGTGATAAAGACTAACAAAACAGCACACAGGAGTCGCCTCACTGATGAGCACCTGCAATCCATCCTGAGAATCTCCACAACACAGAACCTCACACCAAACAGAAACGTCTTGTTGCCAAAAAAAGATGCCAGGCGTCCAGCTCTAAAATGACATATGAGCAACGACAACTGAATGATTTGATTAGTTATTGCTGAAAGGAACACATTTTATTTATATTTCAAGGTTTTGTTATGCAGCATGTTCATATTTGAATTTGTATAATTTTGACAGGATATATTTTTATGGAGAGCAAAATCTTTTGGGATATTTAAAATCTAAGTTTATTTTTATATAAAATTACATAAGAGTAAAGAAATTTGAATGTTTGTTCTTTTAACGTTTACTTTATTTCTAACTTGTATAATTTAGACAGGATATATTTTTATGGAGAGCAAAATATTATAAGTTGTTTAAGGTTTGAGTTGATTTATTCAGGAATAATATTCCTGTCTGTTTTTACCATTCCTACCAAAGATATTTCTGTCGACTAAATAAAAATTCCTTCTATTTAAAATTTAAATAGAACTTGAACAAATACTATAGTTCATAATATCCACGCAGACTTGCACGTAAGAGCGGGAGTTATCCGTTTTAACAAGCAGCGTATTGCACTGATACGAAATAGCTGTGTGTGTATATATGTAGATATGTATGTATATGTATATATGTTTATATATGTGTGTGTGTGTATGTATATATATATATATATGTATTTGTGTGTATATATGTATATATATATATGTGTGTGTGTATATTTATGTGTATATGTATAGATATATGTTTATGTGTGTGTGTGTGTGTAAATATATATATATATATATATATGACAGCAACACTCATCACTCACAACAGTGACAAAACAATTACATTGACAATCATGTTACGTTATTTTCAAAATGTTTCCTATTCTTTTCATTGCTTCTTTAACACACTACTTCTCGCATGGCTGGTATTTTGCTAGTATATATATATATATATATATATATATATATATATATTAACAATTTTAATCCCTTTCATCTTATATCGACACTGTTGGCGATCTGGCGATTTTGCAAGTGTCTGAGTATTTTGGGTCTAGTTCATCTTGCCTGTTTGTTTTGGCTGTGGTTTCCCACGGATTCATTTATCTGGCTGCTTGGCTTACCGGTGTGTTTGTCTGTGATGGGGCCCGGTAGGATTTGCATACTGCTTGTGCGGGTTTGGATTTTTATGTCGTTGGTCTTTCGACCTGGTGCTGGACTTTACCAGTATACAGCTGACGAACTTCTTCGACTTCGTTTCATCTGGCTGCTCCACGCTGGCTGTGCTACTTCTCCACCCGGACACCGCTCCCCTCCTTCGCCGAAAGTACATCCACCGGGGCTCTCGCCGGAACTTTCACCATGACAACTCTAAACCAATACCATCCTTCTGGTCTACTTCTCGTCACTCTTCACGGATTTCCGACAGGGCTGTTAACCACAGCGTTTTAGCCGGCCTGACCAGGTCGGCTAACACTTCTGTTCAGTCTGACAGCACCGGTTGTCAACTTCGGTCTGCTTAACATCCGCTCGCTTACAAGCAAGGGACATCTCGTCCAGGATCTCCTCACCGACCGTAAGTTTGACTTTTTGTGTTTGACTGAGACGTGGCAACAGCCCAATGACTTTTCGCAGCTCAACGACTACACTCCCCCGGGGTTTATTTACACCTGCCAACCTCGTGAGTCCGGCCGCGGTGGAGGTCTCGCAGTAATTTATCGCGAAAATTGGAAAGTCTCGCCGTTATCTGTACCTGTCTTCAGTTCTTTTGAATCCGTTGTTTGTCAACTCTCAGGTCCTGTTCCAACTGTTATTGCTGTTATTTACCGCCCTCCAAAGTCTAGTTCTGTTTTTATAAGTGATTTTACTGATCTGCTTACCCATTTGGCTACTGTTTCTCCTAATATAATACTACTGGGGGACTTTAACATTCATATGGACAATAGTAATCATCCTCTTACCAAAGATTTTTCATCTTGCCTTGATAGCTTGGATTTTAAACAATATGTAAACTTTCCCACTCATACTAAAGGTCATACTTTGGACCTAGTTTGTTGCTCTGGACTTACTCCTCTCAACTGCAAAGCTGATGAACTGTTATTCTCTGATCATTTTCTTCTTTCTTTCAATGTCAAAATGACCTTTTCTATAACCAAGATCCCTCAAACCATTGCTTTTCAGAATATTAAGAATATTAATCCTGATATCCTTTCTTCTGCTTTCTCTATAGTCTCAATAGTATTTTAAATTCTGTTGCTCCACTAAAAACCAAATCTGTATTATTCTCTCAGTCAGCACCTTGGTTTACATCTGAACTCAGGCTTCTGAAAGCAAAAGGTCGACGGCTTGAACGTCTCTATAAGAAAACTGGTCTTACTATCCATAAGGAAATGTTTAATAATCATGCTTTGTATTATAAGGAGTGTATTAACCAAACTAAATCTGCATATTACTCTGCCGTTTTTCGTTTAAATGAGGATTCTCCCAAGTTACTGTTTTCACTGTTCAATTCTTCTTTCAGGTCACCAGATTTTTTACCTGCCCACCTCTACTCAACTTCCTTTTGCGATTCTCTAATGTTATTCTTCATTGAGAAAATTCACAAAATACACCAAGATCTGGCCTCTGATGTCTCTTGTAGTTCTCCCTTTGTAATCCCACTCCCATCACACTGTTTTTCTACTTTCCAACTTCCCTCTGTCACTGATATCTCAGATCTCATTTGTAAGTCAAAACCTTCTACTTGTCAGCTCGATCCCATTCCTACAGTTCTTGTTAAAGCTTGTTTACCCTCCTTGCTTCCCCTCATATCTGCTATCATTTATTCTTCACTTACCACTGGAACTGTTCCTACCTCTTTCAAAGTTGCTGCCATCACCCCAATATTGAAAAAAACAGGTTTAGATCCCAATAATTTTGATACTTTTCGTCCTATCTCCAATTTACCATTCATTTCAAAAATTCTCGAAAAGATAGTGGCTGCACAGATCCACTCATATTTAACTAATAATAATCTGTATGAATGGTTCCAGTCTGGCTTTCGCCCCTTTTATAGCACTGAAACAGCACTTATAAAAATAACCAATGATCTCCTTATGGCAGCTGACTCCGGTTTACTTTCCATTCTTATTCTTTTGGATCTGAGTGCAGCTTTTGACACTATTTCTCACCCCATTCTACTTAGTAGGTTAGTCTCAATCGGTCTCTCTCATACTCCTCTAGCCTGGTTCAAGTCATACTTGTCTGATCGTACTCAGTTTATTCGATTGAAATCATTCACTTCTCAGTCCTTTCCTCTGGTCACTGGCGTCCCCCAGGGATCTGTCCTGGGGCCCCTTCTTTTCATTATCTACCTTCTCCCGCTTGGATATATTTTTCGTAAATATAATATTCAGTTTCACTGTTATGCTGATGACACCCAGCTTTATCTGTCCACCAAACCTGATTCTGCTCTCCCCCCATCCTCCCTCACTCTCTGTTTAGTTGAACTAAATACATGGTTCTCTTCAACTTTCTGAAACTCAACAGCAATAAATCAGAGCTTCTCCTGGTAGGCTCTAAATCAACATTATCCAGAACTAATAGTTTTTCTATTGCTATCAATAACTTGCCGGTCTCTGTTTCCCCATGTGTGAAAAGTTTGGGTGTCATCCTTGACAGTACTTTTAATTCACACATCAATAATGTCACTCGGTCTGCTTATTTTCAGTTGCATAACATCAATCGTCTCCGTTCCTTTCTTACTCCACAGGCCACTGCCATTCTTGTTCACAGCCTTGTTACTCGGCTTGACTATTGTAATTCACTTCTTTTTGGTCTTTCTCAAAAATCAATTCATAAGCTTCAACGTGTTCAGAACTCTGCTGCCCGTATTATCACCAGTACCCCTTCTATTCACCACATCACCCCTGTTCTCCAGCAGCTCCATTGGCTTCCGTCAAATATCGCATTAATTTTAAAATACTTCTGTATACTTTTAAGGCTATTCATCATCTCTCTCCTCCATATCTCTCTGATTTGGTACAGATCATCATCCCATCTCGGTGTCTCAGATCCTCTTCTTCTCTTTCTCTCTCTGTCCCTGTCCCCCGTCTTGCCACTATGGGGAACAGGGCTTTCAGTTGCTCTGCTCCTCGACTTTGGAATTCCCTACCTCCTGAAATAAGAAACATCATCTCTTTCTCTCTTTTTAAGTCTAGACTAAAAACTCACCTATTCAAAATAGCTTATCCCACATAACTTTCTCCATTTTCCTATCTTGGAACTGTTTTATGTTTTATGTTTTATGATCTTGTAAATTACCTGCTCTTTTGCCTGCTTTTTATTTTCTTACTTTTATTATTATTTTTTACTGTGTACAGTGTCCTTGAGTGTTTTGAAAGGCGCTTTCAAATAAAATGTATTATTATTATTATTATTATTATTAGTTCTTTGATCGATGGTGATCACGTCGATAGACATGTTAATGCTGGTACGGTTGGAATGATAAAGGAAATGGGTATCTGAACAATGTACAGTAAGTCTAAAATACCTACACAATAACTATAATCATAATCATAATAAATGAACAATAAAACAGCGGAGAAGCCGTGGATTAAATAAAAAGATTGTAGTTATCAGCAGGGAGACGTGAATCCCGTGGCGAAGCAAGAAAGGGAATGTAGAGACTGGAGTGAAGGACGGCCTTATATAGGAAGGCAGTCAACAACGTGGGAGGCATTGGGATGAAGGGACCCAACGCCGCCTCACACGGTGACCGACCTGCAGGGTATGGATGTATATATGTACGTAAGTAGGATTCAGTTAGCGTTAGGAACCCGTGTACCAAATTTCTTGAAGATGGGCCCATAAGTAACAAAGACTGTTGAAAAGTTCAATATGGCGGCCGACAGTGGCATCATACCACTGAAATAAGTACCAAATTTCAGCCTTCTACCTACACGGGAAGTTGGAGAATTAGTGATGTTGGAAAGTTCAATATGGCGGCTGACAGTGGCGTCATACCACCGAAATAAGTATGTACATTGGTTTCGGTTAGCGCAGGGAAGCCACCTACCAAATTCCATGAAGATGGGGCCATAAATAAGAAAGTTCAACATGGCGAACGTTGTCAACCGCTATGAGCATTACGTTTAGAATTTCGAAATGAAACCTGCTTAACTTTTTGTAAGTAAGCTGTAAGGAATAAGCCTGTGAAATTTCAGCCTTCTACCTACACGGAAAGTTGGAGAATTAGTGACGTTTGGAAAATTAAATATGGCGGCCAACAGTGGCGTCATACCACCGAAATAAGTATGTACATTGGTTTTGGTTCGCGCAGGGAAGCCACCTACCAAATTTCGTAAAGATGGGGCCAGCCTTCTACCTACACGGGAAGCTGGAAAATTAGTGACGTTGGAAAGTTCAATATGGCGTCCAACAATGGTGTCATACCATCGAAATAAGTACGTACATCGGTTTTGGTTAGCGCAGGGAAGCCGCCTACCAAATTTCGTGAAGATGGGGCTATAAATAAGAAAGTTCAACATGGCGGACGTTGTCAACCGTTATCGACCGTTACGTGTAGAATTTCGAAATGAAACCTGCTTAACTTTTGTAAGTAAGCTGTAAGGAATAAGCCTGCCAAATTTAAGCCTTCTACCTACACGGGAAGTTGGAGAATTAGTGATGAGTCCGTGAGTCAGTCAGTCAGTCAGTCAGTCAGTGAGGGCTTTGCCTTTTATTAGTATAGATTCAAGCATGTCATTTAAAGCACATATTACAAAGTTGTCCAAAACATGTTTCTTCCATCTTAAAAATGTTAGGAAATTAAGGCGCTTTCTAAATAAACAGGATTCTGAGAAATTAATTCATGCATTTATCTCTAGTAGGATTGACTACTGCAATGCGGTGTTCACTGGCTGTTCAAACTGTTCTCTATACAGCCTCCAGTTAATCGAAAATGCTGCTGCAAGAATTATTACAAGAACAAGAAAATATGAACACATAACTCCTGTTCTTAAATCCTTACACTGGCTCCTGGTTAAGTTTAGGGAAGATTTCAAAATCCTCCTTTTAACATATAAAGCATTAAATGGCCAAGGTCCGTCTGAACTTATCATGACTTACAAACCTGAGCACACATTAAGATCTCAAGATTCTGGTCTGCTTATGATTCCAAGGATTAATAAAATAACACTGGGAGGTCGAGCTTTTAGTTACAGGGCCCCTAAACTGTGGAATGGTCTTCCTGCTTCTATAAGAGATGCCCCCTTCGGTTTCAGCCTTTAAATCCCGGCTGAAGTCTCACTACTTCAGTTTAGCACATCCTGATATTCTGACTAAAGCTGCTGATTAACGGTACAGACTGCATCTCTGTTGTCAGTCATTAGCACTAAAACATAATTAACATGACAGTTATAATTGAATACTAACCCTCACCTATTCTGTTTCTGTTCTCGGTACTCAAATGTGGCAATTGGTGCCACGGCCCACCTGCCAAGTTGTTTGCCTGCCTATGGTAAAGTCATCTCTGATGGAGGATCGCAGGAATCGTGGGAAAGAGGGGTCCTTTCATCGGATTGGCTGGCCCAGCACTGTTTTAGCTGTGGAATGGCTAAATGGGGGAGGCAGCTGGATGGATGAGGTCTCTAGGACTCTAAAAATATCCAAATCTTATTATGTGATATCATCTGCTGTTAAATTCTACTCCATACTTCTAAAATTTTGTATTTTTATGCTGTATTAAGGATTTGTTCTGTTCTGTGCATTGTATTGTATTGACCCCCTTCTTTTGACACCCACTGCACGCCCAACCTACCTGAAAAGGGGACTCTCTTTGAACTGCCTTTCCCAAGGTCTTCTCAGAGAGTCAAGGCTGGTCTCAGAATTAATTTGAATAAAAGTGTGCTCTTTCCAGTGAACTCCCAAGTGCACAGTATTAGATTGGACACCTTTCCTTTTATAATCACAAATCAGTTTAAATACCTAGGTGTAAACATCACAAGTAAACATAAAGCTCTTTATGAATAACATGTTGCTGTCTGTATGGAAAAAAAATAAGCAATACTTGCATAGATGGTCTACTTCAACTGGAAGAATTAACACTGTCAAGATGAATATCCTTCCTAAGCTTCTTTTTCTATTTCAAAAAATTCCAATATACATCCATAAATCAATTTTTTATAAGTTAGTTGCAATCATAACTCAAATATCTATGTATCCAAAGGGCAACCCTACAAACACCTAAGGCAGAAGGTTGCATGGCTCTACCTAAGTTTCAATTTTATTACTCCGTAGCAACTATACAAGCTAAAAAAACCTGGACATTGACATAAATAAATTAACATACATAGGCTTGGTCTGCAATAGAAATAAATTCCTGCAGTACTTCTTTATATTCCTTGCTTTGTACCCCAATAAGTACACATTATCGCCAATATACTAACAACCCAATTGTGCTTTATTCACTCAGAATATGGAACCAATGTAGGAAGTACTTCAAGACAGAGAAGTTTCTATCTGTTGTACCTCTGTACAATAAGGACCTTTTTCCACCATCTCAAATGTACACAGTTTTTAATGTCTGGAAAACATTCAGGATTATATCACTTACAGACCTGTACATAGACAACATCTTCACATCCTATGAACAATTACACTCCAAATTTAAATTTCTAGCAACACATTTCTTTTACTACTTCCAAATTAGAAACTTTATTAAACAAAACCTGCCCAATTTTCCTCACCTCCCACCAACCTCTATTCCTGCAAAAATATTGATCAGTCTTGAGGATTCAGAAAACATTTCTGCAATATATAAAAACCTTTTAAACTTTCTCCCTTTCATAGATCCCAGAGTACAATGGGAAAATTATCTCTTACTCAACATTTCAGAAAAGGAGTGGAAGGCAGTCGTGCACAGAATTCACTCTGGCTCCATATGCGCCAAACATACAATTATTCTACTTAAAATGATATATTGAGCGCATCTGACTTTAAAATTGTCCAAAACATTACAATCAAGTTCCAGCCTCACTTGGTCATATGTTTTAGCACCAAATTTACATCATTTTGGACCAAAATCATTAAATGTCTTTCAGACAGTCTTGGTCTCACAATCCCTCCTAATCCACTAACAGCTGTGTTTGGTGTACTTCCAGATGGGTTTAAAGTGGAGAAGGACAAACAAACTGTAATTGCCTTTACTTCACTATTGGCATTTAGTCTTATCTTGCTGAACTGGAGAATCCTAATTCACCTCTTTTAATTCAGTGGATATCTGAAGTTATATATTATCTGAAATTATAAAAAATCTAATTCTCACTTAGAGGATCTGTACAAAACTTCCTCAAAACCTGACAGGATCTAATAAATAACATTTTAGAATAAGGATTTAAATTGAGGAAGTGTATTATGTAAATTTGCCATGCATTTTGCAATTTTTTTCTCAGCAACTTATGATATTCCAGAGTTATAGCAACCATGCACAGAACTTTCACACATATGTACTGTAAGCATACTCTGCCTCACATTTTAAGGTGCTGCTATATCTGCTTTGAGCATGTGTGAAGTCACTGTGCTGTCAGTACTCCAGCAAGATTTACATCCTGCATGCATTAAAAAAACAAAAAACAAAACTTACAATATTTTCATTTGAGGGGTACATTACCTGACCATGATGTACATATTATGAAAATAATGTATAAATTCATTGTAATTGAGTCTTCACTACAGGATTAAGCATGTTATGCTCCTTGCTATGTAGTGCAGATCAGGTGGCGACAGGAACAGCCCCTGAGTATATAATGCTGATCCCTTGCATCACAGGCACTGTCAGTATTCAGAAGCTCAAACAGATAAGATCATGTATGGAGCAGCACAAGCTAATCTTTTAGTTCCGGTGGCCACAGCCCTTGATGTTTCACTGCATCCACTGTATTCAAATTCTGATTTTGAGACAAGGGTAGAAAGAGTTTGTGGAACATTGACCAATTATTTGGAGTGATATAAAGTTTAAAATCCGGTAAGATTTTTTTCTTTGTTTTTCCCTACAGTTGTATTTGGTATTCACTGTCAAAGGAAAGCCGTGATGTAAGTTAAGGTAACTACAGAAGATTATCTCTGTGATGCCATTAATGTCAAATAATCCTGCAATATAAGCAAAAATAGCTTGCTTGTAAATGATAACGTATAGTGATGTTTTATTTCATAATTAATCATTGCAATTGCAATTTTTTTCTGGACTGATGTGAGCAAAATATAAATTACTCTAAAGCTGATAAAGTTCAACGTTCAAGTTACAAAACACATTCTAATGAGTTTTTATGAAGCTTTAACGTAACTAATCATTATTTTTATTGAAGTTAAGTGCAAAATGCAGTTTTTTATTCAGACTGAATCGATAGTCATCCATCCATCCATTTTCCAACCCACTCAATCCAAACACATGGTCATGGGGGTCTGCTGGAGCCAATCCCAGCCAACACAGGGCAGGAACCAATCCCAGGCAGGGTGCCAACCCACCGCAGGACACACACAAACTAGGGCCAATTTAGAATCGCCAATCCACCTAACCTGCATGTCTTTGGACTGTGGGAGGAAACCAGAGCACCTGGAGGAAACCCATGCAGACATGGTGAGAACATGCAAACTCCACGCAGGGAGGACCCGGGAAGCGAACCCGGGTCCCCTAACTGCGAAGCAGCAGTGCTACCACTGTGCCACCGTGCTGCCCTGAATCGATATGCCAAATCATTTTTATCCTACTCCATTTAAGGTGTATAGGACTGTTGTGTCGGCTTCTTTTCCATCCTCGCGATCACAATATGTTTTGTTGGGGTTGGGGTATCCCCCTTTGAATATCTAGCAAGCTGATATGCATATTCTTTATCAAAAAGTTATTTGGGGTTAACGGGGTTGCCCTCTTAATGGTCTAAACGTGATTTGTCAGCAGCTGAAAATGAAAAATGTTCATATGTAGTACCAGTGTGTACTGGCACACTGCAAACCCAGACATAGTACCAATATTATTAAATACAATAATATCATAAGTCCTCAAACAAAGCATGAGCATATATATTGGCTTGACCATTCAATGCTGATTACATTCAAATTTAATCAAAAGTTTATTTTTGTTTTGTGAAAGTTATTTGTGTCATATACAGTGGTGTGAAAAACTATTTGCCCCCTTCCTGATTTCTTATTCTTTTGCATGTTTGTCACACAAAATGTTTCTGATCATCAAACACATTTAACCATTAGTCAAATATAACACAAGTAAACACAAAATGCAGTTTTTAAATGATGGTTTTTATTATTTAGGGGGAAAAAAAATCCAAACCTACATGGCCCTGTGTGAAAAAGTAATTGCCCCCTGAACCTAATAATTGGTTGGGCCAACCTTAGCAACAATAACTGCAATCAAGCGTTTGCGATAACTTGCAATGAGTCTTTTACAGCGCTCTGGAGGAATTTTGGCCCACTCATCTTTGCAGAATTGTTGTAACTCAGCTTTATTTGAGGGTTTTCTAGCATGAACCGCCTTTTTAAGTCCATGCCATAGCATCTCAATTGGATTCAGGTCAGGACTTTGACTAGGCCACTCCAAAGTCTTCATTTTGTTTTTCTTCAGCCATTCAGAGGTGGATTTGCTGGTGTGTTTTGGGTCATTGTCCTGTTGCAGCACCCAAGATCGCTTCAGCTTGAGTTGACGAACAGATGGCCGGACATTCTCCTTCCGGATTTTTTGGTAGACAGTAGAATTCATGGTTCCATCTATCACAGCAAGCCTTCCAGGTCCTGAAGCAGCAAAACAACCCCAGACCATCACACTACCACCCCCATATTTTACTGTTGGTATGATGTTCTTTTTCTAAAATGCTGTGTTCCTTTTACGCCAGATGTAACGGGACATTTGCCTTCCAAAAAGTTCAACTTTTGTCTCATCAGTCCACAAGGTATTTTCCCAAAAGTCTTGGCAATCATTGAGATGTTTCTTAGCAAAATTGAGACGAGCCCTAATGTTCTTTTTGCTTAACCACTGTTCCATATTTTTGCCATTTGTGGATAATGGCTCTCACTGTGGTTTGCTGGAGTCCCAAAGCTTTAGAAATGGCTTTATAACCTTTACCAGACTGATAGATCTCAATTACTTCTGTTCTCATTTGTTCCTGAATTTCTTTGGATCTTGGCATGATGTCTAGCTTTTGAGGTGCTTTTGGTCTACTTCTCTGTGTCAGGCAGCTCCTATTTAAGTGATTCCTTGATTGAAACAGGTGTGGCAGTAATCAGGCCTGGGGGTGGCTACGGAAATTGAACTCAGGTGTGATACACCACAGTTAGGTTATTTTTGAACAAGGGGGCAATTACTTTTTCACACAGGGCCATGTATGTTTGGATTTTTTTTCTCCCTAAATAATAAAAGCCATCATTTAAAAACTGCATTTTGTGTTTACTTGTGTTATATTTGACTAATGGTTAAATGTGTTTGATGATCAGAAACATTTTGTGTGAAAAACATGCAAAAGAATAAGAAATCAGGAAGGGGGCAAATAGTTTTTCACACCACTGTAAATTGATTATACAAAAAGCATTAAAAGAGGTATGTATCCAGTAATCCAAAAATAAAATTAGAAGTTCAGGTTGTGATGAATATATATAGATAGAACTTTATTTGTCCCTGGGGGAAATTTGGCTTTTTACAGAAGCTCTTTAAATAAATAGATACAAAAATAGGTAGATAAATAAATTCTTAGATAATTAAAAAAGAATATGTAGGTAGATAAATAAATAAATATGCATAGACACTTTGGACTGAATACACACTAAAATGACTATAAAGCAAAAAAATAAAAAGAAAAGTTGTCACAGTCACAGTGAGGCATTAAACAGATGTATTGCTATTGGTATTAGGATATAGTAACAATAACATAAACATATTTATGTTGAGTAGACAATAGTTGTAAATGTTCAGTAATAGCTAATGTGTCTCTGATGTCTACTTTAGAAAGTAAAAGCAGGAATTATTTAATACAGTTTACAGGCTTATTCTGCTGTTATGATTTTATTTTGGTTATCTGTCAAACTGTAGAAGACTGATATTAAGCATAATTTCTTTTTTCTCTTGACTACAGGCTCTCCAGATTTGCATTTGCCTGTTTGGTGCTTATGTTTGCAGTTTTCAGTGACAAGTTTGATATTCTTTACTACTGTATATTAAAAAAGTGTTTAAATACATACTTTCTGTGTAAACCTTTGATATGCTGTTCTAAACCTACCAGTTTGTTTCTAGGCCCAGTTTGGCCCCAGGAGTTGCATCATATTTGGGTTCTGTTGATCTCAAGGGCAAAAACATACCTCAATTAAAACAACATAAAAGTCTCTAACCTGCTTAATTTATTTCAAGGCTATGAGGAGACAGAACCTGTCAGCAATGCTGGGTGCAAGTGAGTAAATAGCTTTTCATTTGGCTCGTTCATGCACACCCCCACACTCACAGAATAGATAGTTTACTTTCCCTGCATGTGGTAATATTAGTGAAAAACCTAATCTGATATGGTGGCGAGAACATGCCAATTCCACATGGACAGTGACCATGATGAGATTAGAACCCAGCACTTTCAGCCTGTGAAGCTGCATAACACAATAACTGAACAACATTAAACAAATTCATTGCTAGTTTAAAGAATGATATGGAATGTGCCACATATGGGACTATAATCATCTCTGTACAGAGACAGGCTACTTTCAGCACATAAGACAACACCTGAAAAATCATGAGACTGTTAGTTGTATGTTTAAGGACTGTACTTGCATAACAAATACTTATGATAACTACAAGAGCCATAAATATAGGAAACATAGCCCTGTGTCAGTAAATGATTTTAGACCTGGAATCATTGACAGAAACACCTTGTCTGTTGACAACTCTTTTGAGGCACTGTTGATGATGTAACGTGTAGTGAACATTCAAATAGAATTTGTGAGTGTAATGGGCTTGAATTCAGTGTTTTAAAGAAAAGACAAACTTCCTAGAAAATTCTGCTACAGGTTATTGATGATGGCTATCTACAGGACATAAATATTTACTTGTCTAGCAAAAGAGTGACCTGCTTTGAATAATCAGGCTGCTTTGATTAGTATCTCATCCACACATGATGTGGTGATACAGAACTGCGTACTTCCTTTAAAAATGAACACGTTCTGGGGACATTGGTTTCTAATCAGGTACTTCTTGATAGCTGACAACAACACCATTGTTGAACCAAAGTAAATGTATTTACACTGTTGTTCTGCAGAGAAAATTGGCATGCACCATTGTTTAACTGATCATCATGTTGATCTATGCAGAGATTGAAGCATTTATATATTTCTGGGTAAATTAAAATAATGTAGAACAAAGAAGTATGGTCTGAGACATGGGACTGCTGCCTGCTTCTTTTATGCTTTTCACCATATCGCTGTGGCTACACCCTGTAGCAGCAGTGGCTTGTACCTGGCCCAAGTTCCCCTAGGCCTGAGGCCGGTAATATGAGCAAATGGCTTCTCCTGACTCTTTGGCAGATATTGAGCTAAAAATAGCTTCAGTACTTTTAAAGTTACAGAATACCTTTCTTGTACCCAATTGCATTGTTACTGAGCTTCTTGATGAGCTTTGCTTTATAATTGACAGTGTGTCCATATCAGTTACACAGAACCTTATATTCAGTGTTTTAAAGCAACACAACTGACATTTGGATCAATCTGCTATACAGGAGTTAGCCACTGCACTGTGCAAATAAAACCTCTTTTGGTGGCAGTAGGAGATGGTGGCTTGCTTTAAACTTCTTGGAAATGCAAGAGATATTATAAAAGACACTTTAGCATAGTGGAACCAATAGAATATGAATTGAAACCAAATCATACATTTCAGTATATTTCTATACTGACATCATTGCAGGAAATAGTAGCTGTACAGCCTATACTTGATAGGGTTCTTGGTTTACATAAAGGCCAACCACAAACTGGTACTGGAAACCTTCAATATAAATCATTCTTTGATGGAAGCTTCTATAAAAAGAATCTTTTTTGCATGAGAACACAGATATCTCACTAATTCGTTATGTGGATGATTCAGAAAATTGCAATACACTTGGAACTATAAAGAAAACACACAAAATAACTAGGGTATATTGGATTTTAGGCAATCTTCCCCCAGCCCATCATCAGTTTATTTGGCACCCTTGATAAAAAGTGATAAAAGAGTCATTTGAGAAGTTATGGCAAATACATTTGCCTATAGAAGGCATGAAGTAGTGAATGAGCAGCCAAGGTTTGAGGATTTTAAGCAATGGTCTGCACTTTTCATAGTGAATGAGGTATATTACTTTTTACCCAAGAAGTGTTTCATCTTAACAGCATTTGAAATTTTGAAGTTACATAATTTGTTTAACTTTAATCTTATTCCTCTAAGATTCATGCCGAGTTCCTATGGATTACTACAATCCCTCTCCAGTCCAAATTTCTTGCCCAGCTGGACAAATATACCAATAAACTGACAAGCATCACACACAAAGGAGGAGTTTCCCACTATAAGACTGTCAGTTTTATTCAAGCTATAGATCAGGTAACTTATTTGTGAATAGCATTGAGGCAGTGATCTTGAATTCCTATGGTAAGAATTTGTTTCTTTTGCCCACATGAATTTTCTTTATAAATGTCTTGGTCACTGAATATTAATAAGTATGTACTTTTTCATGCAGAAAAATGACATTAACATCAGAACTCTGTGCATGCTGAAATCCCTTATTATTTATTTTGTGAGGATGACAAAGATCTGATCAAAGAATATCCGGTGAGGCTTAGTATGCAATTTGCCATTATTTATTTATGCTGTTTGTTTGTTTATTAACAGAGATTTCTGTTTTTCCTATACTATTAAATTTCACAGTATGTTCAGTAATGACTCTGACATAATATTCTGTATATTCACTTGTGCAAGATATACTGCATTATAGTTTGGTATTTTTAACAAACTTGTTATTTGACACTAATAAGACATTAACATTCACTGTTTTAATGGTTCCTAGGGTTTACTTATCTATGTCAAAGTTCACTATATCATAATGGATGCATATTTGTGCACCTTTATCTTTTTCTTGTAGGATACATTAGGAGATGATGCTGAAAGAGAAATGACAACACTCAACACGGCCATATTTATCATTTGTAAAGAGGGTGAGGGACTCCTTTCACACACCTGAAGAAGTTGAAATTGCTATTAAAGGTGTAGAAGTGCTAAATGGAGTACAGTATGTTGTAGCAGCTTGTGCAATGTTATTTAATCTAATGTATACAATAAATCTTAGATACCCTAAGGAATTAAAACTCACTTTTGAAGTCTTCTGAAATGTGTTTATGGAACTGGAGTGAAATAAGAAATCTCCCAGGGTGCAGAACCTAAGCAGCAAGCTTCACAGCTCAGATTAATTGGTGATGAATATATTTATGTCCATGTTTTAAGACTACATCACAAAATAGATTATTATTTGCAGAATAGATTTTCTTGCGTTTTGAATCTGACTTAAAATTACTATGATATGTTGTATTGATCTTCCAAACCAATTAACTAATTGTGTTGTAGTTCTTCTGATAAGTGTTTTGAAAGAGGACATTTCATCATCTAATAAAGCATTTGAACATTTATAGCTCAAAAATAACTGCAAAATTAACAAAATTGTATTTTTATTGCATAACTTGAATTACTCTTTGATGGAGTCCAAAAAAGAACTGTCGAATAGTTGGTAAGATGGCGGCTTTAAATGCCAAGACTGGAAGTAATGTATGGGAACTGGACGAGACCTCCTTCTGACGTCGTAATCAGAAGTGATGTTGTTCTACAACAACAGTAACATTTATTTATATAGCACATTTTCATACAAATAATGTAGCTCAAAGTGCTTTACATGATGAAGAAAGGAAAAAAGAAAAAAAAAAGAAAAATAAGACAAAACTCATTAACATAGAAAAAAAGTAAGGTCCGATGGGCTGGGAGGGCAGAAAAAACAAAGAAAACTCCAGACGGCTGGAGAAAAAATAAAATCTGCAGTGGTTCCAGACCATGAGACTGCCCAGCCCCCTCTGGGCATTCTACCATTCAACATAAATGATCAGTCTTCATTGTATTTAGGGTTCTCATGGAAGGATTTGATGATGATGGTCATGTGGACTTTTGGCCTTTAATCTATCAATGTAGGAACACCATGGTGCTTTGATAAGGTGGTGTTGGCGGCACAAAAAAATGGGAAAAGAACAGAAGAGAGAGTAGGGATTAGTACGGATTTTGGAACCACCATGAATAGTAATGATAATTAATTGAATATACAGAGCTTCAGAATTAAACTAAAATTAAGTTATGAGAAAGCCATGTTAAAGTAATGTGTTTTTAGAAGTTTTTTAAATTGCTCCACTGTATTAGCCTGGCGAATTCCTATTGGCAGGCTATTCTAGACTTTAGGTGCATAACAGCAGAAGGCTGCGTCACTGCTTCTTTTAAGTTTAGCTCTTGGAATTCTAAGCAGACACTCATTTGAAGATCTAAGGTTACGATTTGGTAGATAAGGGATCAGACATTCTGATATATAAGATGAAGCAAGATTATTTAATGCTTTGTAAACCATAAGCAGTATTTTAAAGTCAATTCTGAATGACACAGGTAACCAGTGTAGTGACATCAAAACTGGAGAAATGTGCTCAGATTTTCTTTTCCTAGTTAGGATTCTAGCAGCTGCATTCTGCACTAGTTGCAAACGATGTATATCTTTTTTGGGTAGTCCCGAGAAGAGTGTGTTACAGTAATCTAGTCGACTGAAAACAAAAGCATGAACTAATTTCTCAGCATCTTTCAATGATATAAGAGGTCTAACCTTTGCTATATTTCTTAAGTGAAAAAATGCTGTCTTAGTGATCTAATTAATATGCCATTTAAAATTCAGGTCACAGTCAACAGTTACCCCTAAATTCTTTACCTCCGTCTTGACTTTTAATCCTAATGCATCAAGTTTATTTCTAATAATCTCATTAGATCCATTATTGCCAATCACTAAAATTTCTGTTTTCTCTTTATTTAGCTCGAGAAAATTACTATTCATCCATTTATAAACACAAGTCTCTAGGCGCCAAAACCAAAAGCGGCGTTCTTCTAGCACCAGAACCAAAAGTGACATTTTCAGGGATGAGTCAGACAGGTTTCCCCTTGTCTGGTCTGTAGAGATAACAGAAGAATGTTTAGCACACCCTGCCACTCCCTGGCCTGGTGTAGAATTACCCTCACTTGGTCCGTACAGCTTCCTCCTACTTGCATGTGTGTGACATGGCCCCCCCTCCAGCCCAGACCCGTCAGGTCAGGTGTACCTGTCCAAGAGGTCGTGCCACCGGAAAAGGTCATCGGCATTGGCCTGCAGTACACCTTGACGATAAACAACCAAAAATTTGTATGACTGTAGGTCTAAAAGCCACCTTGTGACACGTGCGTTCGAGTCTAAGGCCATCCACTGTAAAGATGCATGGTCCATCACGGTCTATCACTAGAGTGAACTCACAACCCAAGAGGTAGTACCTCAGCTGAGTAATCGCCCAGTTAATCGTTGAAGCTTCCTGCTCCATTGCCGCATACCTGGTTTCCTGGTCCAACAGTTTCCGATTCAGGTACATAACGAGGTGTTCTGGCTTAGCAAGGCTCAAAGACTTGCGTCTGAAGTGTCCATCTGGAGGATGAAAGGTACAGAAAAGTCAGGTGCTTTCAACACTAGAGCTGACGTAAGTGCCTATTTACAGCCCTTAATGCAGCTTCTGTTGTATCATTCCATACCACATGATTTGGTTTCCACTTCCTTGTTGGATTAGTCAAGGGTGTCGCTCTCTCAGAAAAATGGGGTACGAACCGGTGATAGTAAACTGTTAAATCGAGAAAGGCCTGAACCTGCCTCTTGGTAATCAGATGGGGCCAATTCAATATGGCATCTATTTTGGAGCACTGTGGTCTTACTGTTTGCCCAGAAGGTATCCTAAATATTTGGCTTTGACTAATGCAAAGTAACATTTCTTCCAATTAATACGAAGACCAGCTTCTGCTAGTGACCGCAATACAACTTGAACATGCCGTAGGTGTTCCTTCCAGGTGCTGGAATAGATGAAAACATCATCCAAGTAGGTAGCACTATAGAAAATATGAGGATGGAGCATTTTGTCCACCAGACGTTGGAAGGTTGCAGATGCCCCATGCAATCTGAATGGAAGGACACAGTTGTGCCAGTGTCTGCTAGGAGTACTAAACGCTGTCTTTTCCTTAGAAGAGTCCATTAAAGGAACCTGCCAATGCCCTTTTGTCATATCCAGGGTAGTCAAAAATTTCGCTTGTCCTAGCACTTGAGAAGGTCGTCCACTCTTGGCATCACATATGCATCAAATTGGGAGACGTGGTTAAGCCGATGGAAGTCATTGCAAAACCTCCAACTCCTGTCCGGCTTTCCAACCAATATGTTAGGACTGGACCAGGGACTATAACTTAGAGAAGGGATCGAGTTCCCTTTTCATCCACAGTTTCAGCAAATTCACATGATAAATCTGCTCGCTGGGTCGGCGATTTGGTTGTTTAATCAAATAATCGACTAGACCCTTCCTCTCCTTAACTTCATATAGGCGTTACCAATGTGCCATTAATTTGGAATATGATGTAGGAACTAAAATCATGATGCGGTCTCCCGGGCAGAATTCGAGAGGGAATGTACTACAGTTAATGACAACTTTTAAGATATCCAATATACCTCTGGGTTGTCATCAATATAATAATCCAAAGGGTGAGAAACCCGTAGAGGCTTATGGGACTTTCTGATATGCAAAAAATTCAAGGGAAGGGAGATGATCCCAGTTCCTTCCGTCCTCATAAACTACATTGCATAGCATCTGTTTAAGAGTTTGATTGAACCTCTTGATTAGACCATCGGTTTGAGGATGATATACCGAGGTCTTTAAATTATTTAATTTTCAGTAATTTGGCCATCTCCCAGAACATCTCTGAGATAAAAGGCATCCCTTGATCCGTCAGGATTTCGTTAGGAATGCTGACATGCGAAAAGACTGCTACCAATTCCCATGCAATAACTTTTGACGTTGCTGAGCGCAAAGGAATAACTTCAGGGAATCGGGCAGAATAATCTACCAGGACCATAATATATTTATGTCCCCTGGCCAGGGCCTCTAGGGGTCCCACCAGTTCAACCCCGCTTCTCTCAAATGGGATGTCAATTACGGGTAATGGAGCTAGAGGAACACAGTCACTCCTAGGACTCTGCCGCAATTGATATTCTGGACAGGACATGCGAAAATGGCGGACGTCCTCATTAATCCTCACATAATCTGCACTTAATTCGCTCTAGTGTTTTCTCTGGGTCCAGATGGGTTCCCAGGTGGTGGGTATGAGCTAATTCACAGACTTGACGCCAGTAAGTCCGTGGTACTAAAAACAGTGACTGCACCTCCCCTTCGTGTTCTGCCACCTGATACAAAAGGTTGTTATTTAATATAAAGTAGGGACCCTGAGGCATAGGATGTAGTGTGCGTTGGCCATCTATCAGAACAACTGCATTCTTTGCAAATTTAAGGGAGTCATCATTCCACTCCTCCCTTTTAAATGAAGCCAGGGTCTGCCTAAATTGAAAATGCAGATGTGTAAGAAGGTGGGATTCAACCTCAAGGGGCGCGGTTTCATCCCAGGTCGACAAAGTGCTTGATGATGACGTACAGTGGTGCTTGAAAGTTTGTGAACCCTTTAGAATTTGCTATATTTCTGCATAAATATGACCTAAAACATCATCAGATTTTCACTCAAGTCCTAAACATAGATAAAGAGAAACCAGTTAAACAAATGAGACAAAAATATTACACTTGGTCATTTATTTATTAAGGAAAATTATCAAATATTACATATTTGTGAGTGGCAAAAGTAGGTGAACCTTTGCTTTAAGTATCTGGTGTGACCCCCCTTTGCAGCAATAACTGCAACTAAATGTTTGTGGTAACTTTCAATTATTCCTGCACACCTGCTTGGAGGAATTTTAGCCCAATCCTCCATACAGAACAGCTTCAACTCTGAGATGTTGGTGGGTTTCCTCACATTAACTGGTCGCTTCAGGTCCTTCCACAACATTTCGATTGGATTAAGGTCAGGACTTTGACTTGGCCATTCCAAAAGATTAACTTTATTCTTCTTTAACCATTCTTTGGTAGAACGACTTGTGTGCTTAGGGTCGTTGTCTTGCTGCATGACCCACCATCTCTTGAGATTCAGTTCATGGACAGATGTCCTGACATTTTCCTTTAGAATTCTCTGATATAATTCAGAATTCATTGTTCCATCAATGAAGGCAAGCCATCCTGGCCCAGATGCAGCAAAACAGGCCCAAACCATGATACTACCATCACCACGTTTCACAGATGGAATAAGGTTCTTATGCTGGAATGCAGTGTTTTCCTTTCTCCAAACATAGAGCTTTTCATTTAAACCAGAAAGTTCTATTTTGGTCTCATCCCTCCACAAAACATTCTTCCAATAGCCTTCTGGTTTGTCCACATGAGCTTTAGCGAACTGCATACGAGCAGCAATTTTTTTCTTTGGAGATCAGTGGCTTTCTCCTTGCAACCCTGCCATGCACACCATTGTTGTTCAGTGTTCTCCTGATGGTGGACTCATGAACATGAATATCAGCCAATGTGAGAGAGGCCTTCAGTTGCTTAGAAGTTACCCTGGGGTCCTTTGTGACCTGACTATTACACGCCTTGCTCTTAGAGTGATCTTTTTTTTTTTTTTTTTAAATTTTATTAACTTTATTGCAATCATTCCATACAAATCAATCAATTTTTACAAAAAGTAGAATTAAGAATAAGTCGACCCCCACCCCTGAGAGAGAGAGCAAGGCAAACGGAGTAAAATTTAAGGCTTGTAAACATACCTAAATTGATAAGTTTGATAAGTCAATAGAGATGAATGGAGAAGAAAAAGAAATACAGGAATAAATGCTTCCTCTGTGCTTTAAGAGCTTATTTTAAAATATTACTGATTAGATTCTGCCATGTTTTGAAAAAATCTGTACAGATCCTCTGACCGAGTATTTGATTTTTTCCAATTTCAAATAGTATAAAACATCGGTTTCCCACTGACTTAAAAGAGGAGAGTTTGGATTCTTCCAGTTTAGCAGAATAAGACTGCGTGCCAAAAATGTAGTGAATGCAATCACAGTTTGTTTGTCCTTCTCCACTTTAAACCCATCTGGAAGAACCTCAAACACAGCTGTTAATGGGTTCGGAGGGATTGTGACCCAAGGCAGTCTGAAAGATAATTAAAAATTTTGGTCCAGAATAATATTAGTTTGGTGCAGGCCCAGAACATGTGACCCAGTGAGGTTGGATCTTGCCCTGGAAACATTTTGGAGAGTTTTAGGTCAGACAGATGTGCTCGATATATAATTTTGAGTTGGATAATTGTATGCTTTGTGCAAACGGAGCTCAAGTGAATTCTCTGCATTGCTATTTTCCACTCCTTTTCTGATATATTAATTGAGAGATCTTTTTCCCAGTGTCCTCTTGGATCTTTGAAAGGGAGGGACTGTAAAATAATTTTATATATTGCAGAAATGGTGTTTCAGTTCTTGAGAATGACCAAGATTTTATCCAGCATGGATGTTGGTGCAAGATGCGGAAAATAGGGAAGGTTCTGTTTAACAAAGTTCCTAATTTGAAGATAGTGAAAGAAATGTGTAGCTGGAATGTTACATTTGGAATGTAATTGTCCATAGGATGCAAAGACATTGTCTATATAAAGATCTCTAAGCAAGTTAATCCCAAATTTTTTCCAGATATTAAAACTGCATATGTTTGAAGGTTGAAAGAGGTGGTTCTCTTGCAGAGGTGCCACAGATAAAGCTTCTCCATCTTAAAATGCTTTCTACATTGGTTCCATATTCTAAGTGAGTGAAGCACAATTGGGTTATTAGTATATTGCCGATAACTTGCATTTATTGGGGCACAGAGCAGGCAATATAAAGTACTGCAGGATTTTACTTCTATTGTGGACCAAGCCTGTGTTTGTTCTTCTATTTGTGTCCAGGTTTTTATAGCTTGTATGTTTGCTGCCCAGTAATAAAACTGGAAGTTAGGTAGAGCCATGCCACCTTCTGCCTTTTGTCTTTGTAGGGTCGCTCTTTGGATACGTGGATGTTTTGAGTTCCAAATAAATGAGGTTATTGTTGAATCTAATTGCTTAAAAAATGATTTATTGATGTATATTGGAATGTTTTGAAATAAAAAGGAGCTTAGGAAGAATATTCATCTTAACAGTGTTAATTCTTCCAGCTAGAGTGAGATGAAGGGTTGACCATCTATGCAAGTCTTGCTTAATTTTTTCCATGCAGACGGCAAATTTTGTTGATAAAGAGCTTTATGTTTACTTGTGATGTTTACCCCAGGTATTTAAACTGTTCTGCAATGATAAAAGGTAGGGTATCTAATCTAATATTATATGCTTGAGAATTCACTGGAAAGAGTACACTTTTACTCAGATTAATTTTGAAATTCTGTGAGTGCTGTTAAGACTGCTGGCAAAGAATTTTGTGGGTCTGATATATACAGTACAGTACCATACCATCTGCATATAGAGAAATTTTCTGTTCCAGTCCTTCTCTGATAATCCCCTTTATCTGATCATTGTTTCGACAGTGTATTGCCAGTGGTTCAATGGCGATTGCAAACAGTAGCGGTGACAAGGGGCATCCTTGTCTGGTACCACTTCTAGTTTAAAGTAGTCTGAACAAATGTTGTTGATACAAACTGAAGCTTCTGGATTGGTATACAGTAATTTGATCCATGCACAAATGTTCGGGCCAAACCCAAATTTCTCCAATGTAGTAAAAAGGTATTTCCATTCAATCATGTCAAATGCTTTTTCTGCATCCAATGATAATAATATTTCTGGGGTGTTTGATTTAGTTGGTGAGTATATTACATTAAACAGTCAAAGATTTGAAGATAAGTGTCGACCCTTGATAAATCCAGTTTGATCTTGTGATATTACCGAAGGGAGCACCTTCTCCATCCTTCTAGCTATGATTTTTGAGAGTATTTTAAAGTCATTATTCAAAAGTGAAATTGGTCTGTATGATGCACATTGTAATAAGTCCTTATTTTGTTTTGGAAAAACGTGATTAATGCTTGGCGAAAAGTTTGAGGAAGAGTTTGATTGTCTCTGGCTTCTGTAAATGTTGCTAATAGGAGGGGAGCTAGCTGAGCGGAGAATTTCTTATAAAATTCTGCAGGGTAGCCATCAGGGCCTGCTGCTTTCCCACCTTGAAGTGACTTTATAGCATCTAGTAATTCTGATAACGCCAGAGGTTTATCGAGTTCCTCCGCACTAAAAGTGTCTATTTGTGGTATCTGTAATGTATCCAGAAATGCATTAGATTGTGTATTGTCTTCTTTAAACTCAGTAGAATATAAGGATTTATAGTAGTCTCTGAATGTGTGCATTATATTTTTGTGGTCAATGATTTTGTCTCAGTTCGTGTTGGTGATTACTGGGATTGCGTTGCGGACTTCTTGCTTATGAATTTGTTGAGCTAAAAGCTTATTAGCTTTCTCTCCATGTTCATAGTAATGATGTCTGGATTTATAAATTAGTTGTTCAGTTTCTTTAGTTGTCAAGAGGTTTAGTTCTGAATGCAAAGCCTGCCTTTTCCTATGTAGAGCCTCGCTTGGAAGCCTGGCATGTTCTTCATCTATTCTAGTAATTTCGCTTTTTAGCTCTGCTACTTTCTTGGTTTCTAATTTATTTCTGTGGGAAAGATATGAGATAATCTGTCCTCTTAAGAAGGCCTTAAGAGTTTCCCAGAGTATTCCTGCAGAAATCTCTGAGGATGTATTTGTCTCTAGGAAGAAGCTTATTTGTTTGGATATAAATTCTGCACAATTCTCATCTGCTAATAGAAGCGGGTTGAGACGCCATCTGCGAGGTGAGTGTGTGGGGCATGGTCAGAAATAGCAATAGCATCGTATTTGCAAGATTTAATCAAAGGCAAGAAATTATTATCTATAAAGAAATAATCAATTCTTGAGTAGCAATGATGTACTGGGGCCTCATGTATAAACGGTGCGTACGCACAGAAATGTTGCGTAAGAACTTTTCCACGTTCAAATCGCGATGTATAAAATCTACACTTGGCGTAAAGCCACGCACTTTTCCACTGTACCTCATGCCTTGTCGTACGCAAGTTCTCCGCTCGGTTTTGCAAACTGGCGGCACCCAGCGTCAAAGCAATGCTACTGTTCTTGTGTGATTGCTCATTATTTTCATGACGCGGCTTTATAAATACACTGAAACTAACCGCATATTGTTTATTAGTGTAATGCATCTGATTGTAATTAACTCGTAACAATATAATGGTCCAGGGAACAGCCATAGTATTCCAAATACCATAACTGGTTTAGCGTTGTTACTCTCACTTCTATTTCTTCTTCTTCTTTCAGCTCCTCCCGTTAGGAGTTGCCACAGCGGATCATCTTTTTCCTTATTACTCTTACTGCACGACTCGGAGTATTTATATCACAGTATCTGAGTGTGAATCACAGCAGCAGCTGATCGGAAAGAGAATTATCGGTATACGGCATTAAGCACACGCTGTCTCTGCCACTGCAAAATGTTTTAAAGCCTTTCCTGTACGGACCTCGCGGTTCAAAACAGTTTAATCCCAAGAACTTTAAATGCACTCAATCAAGTGCTCCTTGTAGAACTGTTTGTACTTATAAGTACAATCACCCCACTGTAAACTTGCACTACAGTTATAATATCTCACAACCTGGGCCACTTTATAAAGCGCGTATTTACATATGATGACAATATCATTTTTAAGGTGAAATGCAGCAAAATATGTTTGTTAAATTATACACATAAAACTTTAACTTCATTTAAATAATCTATATTCTTCACTGGGAGTGTCGTGAAGGATAGAATAATTAAACATGTACTACGAAGATATTTCAATGTTCTTTAAACGTTTTGAAGAATCGGCGCTAAGCTTACAGATGGCTTAACGTCTATTACAGAGCTGATTGTATGGCGATCGGTTACTTGGGGAAAGAAAAGCAAGGACTCTTGGGCGCACCAATATATATTGAATATAAAACAAAAAGAGAAAATAACACAGCTAAAAACGCAGCGACAAATTTTGAGAAAAGATAAATGCTTGTCATGAGCACGAGGCTCATGAAACACATGTTTAATAATGTGCTTTAGCTCCTATCATCATGAAAATGACATCACATATACATCTCAGTATTTTAGTTATTCAGAGAGCTGTAATATCACAAATGTAATGGACTCTGTGTCCAGTTGGAGGAAGAGAGCCAGTTTAAGAAGCAAGTAGTGATCCACACACATAGATCACATACGAGTAGAAGATCAAATACAAAACAAAGCATTTAACGTGCTACTTTAATTACGATGTAATTTTGAGAAACTGGTTAATTAAACGATTTTAAGATGAAGTTTATAATGTTCTACTAAATGATAAAATAAACTACGTGATTAAAGTGGAAAATTCGAGATTAAAGTTGACATTTCATGCTTTTTCCCCACCGTGTGCCTTTTTTCTCTGTACCCTAATAAACTTTCATATGACACTCAGACAGTGGGCTTACAACTCTTCTTTTCACGGCAACTTTGATATGTGACTTCTTTTTTATTTCCGGCACTGTGCGATTTTGTGAATGTGAGCTTTC
The DNA here is from genome assembly GCF_016835505.1 of Polypterus senegalus. Taxonomy (NCBI): domain Eukaryota; kingdom Metazoa; phylum Chordata; class Cladistia; order Polypteriformes; family Polypteridae; genus Polypterus; species Polypterus senegalus. The sequence goes on along the minus strand of NC_053157.1, from coordinate 100,913,755 downwards.
AAGTTTCTCCAACACGCTATGTCACTCGATCAACTTCCTTTTGTTGATTATACCACGGTTTATTTGAACAAATAGTATGTTTTTTCCTTTGCCTCCACTTGGTATTCGCTGAAATTCTTATATTTTCCCCGTGCTTTTCCCGTTGTCTTTTCACAGAAGGCTGCGCTTAAGGGCGATTTATATTGATTTGCATATTCAAATAGGCATAATTCTGGGAGGATTTGGGGCGTTACATAATGCGTGTTCACAAGCGTTAGTTTTCACGCTGATCGGGATTTATGTAGCGGAAGAACGTGGAAGTTGGAGTACGCACAGATTCCTGCATCTGGATTTTTCTGTGCATAAGCACATTTCGGCTTTTGTGCTTACGCCATGTTATAGTGCGAGTTCTACGCACAGCGTTATACATGAGGCCCCTGGTGAGTAGAAAGAATATGTTCTTGAGTTTGGGCTTAAAAACCTGCAGGGGTCTGATAAGTTGTGATCAGTTATATACTTTGTAATTATCTTTGCAGATGTTGCCCCCCTGTGGTAGAAGTCTTATCTAAGAGTGGATTTAAAACACAATTAAAGTCCCCAGCCATTCCAAGTGGGAATGGATGCAAATAAATTTTGTATAAATTCCTTATCATCAACATTAGGTGCATAAGCATTTATCAACATCATTTTACAGTTAGATAAGTCTCCCATGACCATCACATATCTCCCTTCAGGATCCAATACTACATCTGATGCTACAAATGAGACTGTTCTATGTATGAGAATTCCCACACCTCTAGTTTTCTTTGTAAAGCTAGAATAGAACATTTGGCCAGTCCAGTTCTTTTGCAGCCGGAACTGATCCTTGCTTAGTAAGTGGGTCTCCTGTAAAAATACTATTTTAGCGTTTAAACCTGTTAGGTGAGAGAGTACTTTCTTTCTCTTTAATTCGTGATTCAGGCCTTTAACATTCCAGCTCACTAAGTTAACTGTCGCATCATGGAGACATTGATTCTGAATTTGTGATGTCATTTTAAAGTCTTAACTGGAAGTAAGACAGCTTCGGCCTTAATTTACTATTTCCCCAATAGTTATTGCCATGCAGCCTATTATTACATTGGTAGTTATAATTATAAAAATTAAAAGGATAGATTAGATATAGATATAGCCTGCTCTCTTCCCCCCCCCCAACCCCCCACCCTCCTTTTTGCCTCCCCATGTGAGGCTAGACCCCACTTCTCACAGTCCCAGTCCTCTGACATACCCAGAGACAGAACACATCCAAAGCAAAACAAGCCCTCATGCAGCAGCGTTTTAGGATTAAAAAATAGAGATATCATTACCAATATAGTCTAAATACTATATGCCTAAAATTTAATCATTAACAAACTATGAACTTAAAATATATATAATCTTCAACAATCCTCCAGTTGAACAGCAAGTGCGCTCAGTTTAAACGAGGTTTCCTGAATGTGCTCTTCAATTTTACCCAGCATATCTCTAAGGATTTTATTATCCTGCTATCGCAGCTCCTCATTTGCCTTCTCGCTTTTCTTTATATCTTTCTTTATCTCTTGCATGAGCTCAGCAATCATCACCTTCAGCTCAGACAGATCAATTCTGCTTTCGTGCACCGTAGGTGAGGCAGCAAGCTCTATTGTAGCCGGTGTTCCTACTGTTCCTGGCTCGCGTGGAGTAGTTGAAGCTGCGGACTGCAAGGCCTTTTCCAGTTTCAGGTGATCTCCAATCGGCGAGCTGTCGAGACCTACTTCACTCACGCTCGTACATTCGCTCCCCATTTTGCTCTCAGCCGAAGACGATGTGGCAGACCGTGGTCCCAAGGAGTCTGGGCTTTCGCCCATCTGATCCAGGTCAGTCTCTGAAAGGCTTGAACTTGGGCTTGCCGATCTTAGCTTGGATGTAGCTTTAGTTTTCGGTTCTTTCGGACCCCCTTTCTTTTTGAACATGTTTACATATACTTGCATATACTGTAGTAGTGTCCTTCAGGTCGGATAAATACAGGATATCTCAGGATAATAAGCAATAATATGAAAAATAACACCGCTGTTAGCGGAGCTCCACTTCAGACATCCATCTCCCGCAATGGACAAGACACAAAACTCTTGGAGTGATTTTGTTGGTCGACCACTCCTGGGGAGGGTAACAATGGTCTTGAATTTCCTTTGTACACAATCTGTCTGACTGTGGATTGGTGGAGTCCAAACTCTTTAGAGATGGCTTTGTAACCTTTTCCAGCCTGATGAACATCAACAACTCTTTTTCTGAGGTCCTCAGAAATCTCCTTTGTTCGTGCCATGATACACTTCCACAAACGTGTTGTGAAGAGCAGACTTTGATAGATCCCTGTTCTTTAAATAACACAGGGTGCCCACTCACACCTGATTGTGATCCCATTGATTGAAAACACTTGACTCGAATTTCACCTTCAAACTAACTGCTAATCCTAGAGGTTCATGTAATTTTGCCACTCACAAATATGTAATATTCAATCACTTTCCTTAATAAATAAATGACCAAGTATAATATTTTTGTCTCATTTGTTTAACTGGTTTTTTCTTTATCTACTTTTAGGACTTGAGTGAAAATCTGATAATGTTTCAGGTCATATTTATGCAGAAATATTGAAAATTCTAAAGGGTTTACAGACGTTCAAGCACCACTGTGTCGTGCTGCAATGTAACGGATGTCTCCACGTCATTGTTAGAAGCTGAACTCCATCTCTTTTCCAGTTTTGTACATGGCGTGGTGGTAGCTGAGGACGCTGACTCTGCGTCCGTGACTAGACCCAATATTTCTATAAGTAGTGAGTGTTATACTGCAATTAATATCCGACCAATCTCTACCTAGTATCATGAGGAATGGAGGATGATTTTCATCAATGCCACCACCAACTTTTATAAAATGCCATCGTGGCAAATGTAACTGCAGATTTATAATATCTGACATCCCCATGAATACAGGTTAGACAGGCTTTTATCTCTTGTTGCAGCAACACTAGATGGTGAGCAACAATAGAAATGTTACTGTCTGAGTCAAATAAAGAGGTGACCTTATGACCATTAACCAGCGCCTTTCCCATATGTGAAAAGGCCAGAGGAGTGGCGAGCCTACATTGTCCCTCCCTCCATATCACTCTGTAGACCCATTTGTTGCCTCACGGAACCCTTCAATGCACATCAGGTTCCACCAGAGCATGCTTCACATCAAAACAATGGGACTCAATGTTAGGGATGCAAGCATGTCTGGGTTCACACGAGTTCTGTTCTGGATCACCAAGCAGGTTTCCGTTCTTAATTGATCTATCTTCTCCATTAGGGAGATCATATCGATATGTCCCTAGGCCGGCTGGGCAGAGCATAGAGCAGGGAGGCACACGCTACCTGCTTCACTATTTGGCAGGTAGTATTTTCTTGTGGCTTTAACCACTTTACTACCTTATCCCAAATTTAGTTGCCTTTCCTTCTGTTGCCTTAGCAGAATTGAATGTCCAGGCCATTACACTTCTCGCATGGCAACCAGGGGCACCCCCACCTTTCTCAAAGATTTCTCTTTTGTGGGGTACTTTGGAGCACTCCCCTTACTCAGGAACCCATAATAAGTCCCCAATGCATTCCCAGCCGAACCTGACTCTAGCCTGTAGGTCCCCTTTCTACTCTCCCAGGTGCCTTTAAAAGGTTGGTGGGTTGAAGCATACTCCAGCTTTTCCTAGCAATCACCGACCTATAAATATATATATATATATATATATATATATAATATATATAATATATATATAAATATATATATATATAAAAAAAATATATATATATATATATATATATATATATATATATATATATATATATATATATATATATATATACTACTAGCAAAATACCCGCAGTTCGCAGCGGCGAAGTAGTGTGTTAATGAAGTAATGCCTGGTTGTCTCCACACATACCGCTTAGAATTAAGTCCAAAAAGTTCTATCTTGGAGTTTGCTAAAAGACACCTGAAGGACTCTGAGATGATGAGAAATAAGATTCTCTGGTCTGATGAGACCAAGATAGAACTTTTTGGCCTTAATTCTAAGCGTATGTGTGGAGACAACCAGGCACTGCTCATCACTTGTCCAATACAGTCCCCACAGTGAAGCATGGCGGTGGCACCATCATGCTGTAGGGGTGTTTTTCAGCTGCAGGGACAGGACGACTGGTTGCAATCGAGGGAAAGATGAATGCGGCCAAGTACAGGGATATCCTGGACAAAAACCTTCTCCAGAGTGCTAAGGACCTCAGACTGGGCCAAAGGTTTACCTTCCAAAAAGACAATGACCCTAAGCACACAGCTAAAATAATGAAGGAGTGGCTTCACAACAACTCTGTGACTGTTTTTAAATGGCCCAGCCAGAGCCCTGACTTAAACCCAATTGAGCGTCTCTGGAGAGACCTAAAAATGGCTGTCCACCAACATTTACCATCCAACCTAAAAGAACTGGAGAGGATCTGCAAGGAGGAATGGCAGAGGATCCCCAAATCCAGGTGTGAAAAACTTGTTGTCTTTCCCAAGAAGACTCATGGCTGTATTAACTCAAAAGGGTGCTTCTACTAAATACTGAGCAAAGGGTCTGAATACTTAGGACCATGTAATATTTCAGTTTTTCTTTTTTAATAAATCTGCAACAATTTCAAAAATTCTTTTTTTTTTTTTACATGTGCATACATATTAACATACACACACACACACACACACACACACAGACACATATATATATATATACCCCGTTTGGGGTGCGAGCAGCTGTTGCTGCAGGTGCCAGAATCCATCGAGGAAGAAAAATGAAAAACATTATTTGTACAAAATCTTAATTTATCTATCCATTCCTAAATAATTAAATGGGCAGGCTATTTCGTATCAGTGCAATACGCTGCTTGTTAAAACAGATGACTTCCGCTCTTACGTGCACTTAGTGCTGCGTGGGTATTATGAACTATCGTATCTGTTCAAGTTCTATTTAAATTTTAAATATAAGTAATTTTTATTCAGTCGACAGAAATATCTTTGGTAGGAATATAAGTTAAATTTAGTAATCATTGCATAAAGTTTTCTTCACCATAGAAATTTAAAGACTAAATTCAAAAGTTAAATTTAGTCATCATTGCATAAAGTTTTCTTCAACATAGAAATTTAAAGACTAAATTCAACTTACATTCCTACCAAATATATTTCTGTCGACTAAATAGAACCTACTTATAACCAAATAGAACTTGAAAAAATATATTTTTTCAAATCTGACCACGCATTTTAGATCGACTTGAGACGCACTACATCGAGCCCGCGTGGTATTGTGCTCTTGCCTAGGAATACACTGAGTATGGCTTTACCAAAACAATCATTGATGACAAATAAAGTATCCATTATTCATAAAGCTTCAATTGGTGATCTGTTTTTCTGCGTTAACCTCATATTTTTTCATATTTCTTCTCAAACCAAGGGGGTGTGAAATTGGAATCGTTCGTCACAGGGGGTGTGAGGGTAAAATGAATCAGGAAGCACTGATATATATGTATGTGTGCGTAAATATAATATCTGTATATATTGTGGCATCCGGCTGGGGCTGGAGCCAGACCGCGAGGGGACGACCGCCCTGGTTATGTTGGGGGCCACGGATAAAGGGCTTGGATGCCCAGCCCTGTAGAGATCCGTGGCCACCGCCAGGCGGCGCCCCGGTGCCTGAACAACCCTGGAGTCCAGCACTTCCAAAGGAAGTGCTGGGGGGAAGAAGACAGGGGACACCTGAAGGGCTTCCGGGTGCGCAGCCGGCACTTCCGCCATACTGGGGTGTGTCTGCGGAGGAGTGCCGGGAAGCAGCTGGAGCCCATCTGGGTTCCTATTTAAGGGGCCGCCTCCCTTCAGTCGAGAGCGGAAGTCGGGTGGAAGTGGACAGAGCTGGAGAGAGTACTGGAGGCGGCCAAGAGAGAGAGGCACGAAGGACTGTGTGGCCTGGACTTTGGGGGATCGGTGCTGGAGGCACTGGGGGTGCACGTGAGGTCAATAATTGTAAATATTGTAAATAAAGGGTGTGTTGGGTGAACATAAGATGTCCGTCTGTCTGTGTCCGGGTTCAAGTCCACAATATATACAGTGGAACCTCGGTTCACGACCATAATTCGTTCCAGAACTTGAGTTGAGTTGGTCATGAACTGAAGCAGTTCCCCCATAGGATTGTATGTAAATACAATTAATCCGTTCCAGACCATACGAACTACATGTAAATATGTAAATATATGAAAAGATTAAGCACAAATATAGTTAATTACACCATAGAATGCACAGTGTAATAGTAAACTAATGTAAAAACATTGAATAACACTGACACAAAACACCCAGGCTCCCTGCTCAGCCTGCTCACGTTCTCTCTCTCTCTGTATCACACACACACACACACACATACACCACCCACCCCCTCCCTCCTCCCCCACCCTTTCCTGTCAGCAGCGCGTGCTTGCTGTCTCTGCGCTTGCTTGCCACGCGCTCGCTCTCTCTCTGTAGCACACACACACACACACACACCACCCACCCTATATCAGCAGCATGTGCAGCAGTTTTTTTAAAATGAATTTTAAGCACAGCAGAAAAAAAGGAACATTAGAACAAATCTGAACTTTAAAAACCAACCACAAGCAACCAAAAAACATTGCAGGAGTTCATGCTAATAGCTTTACAGCCCGATCACTGTAAACACTTTTTTTAAAATGAGTTTTAAGCACAGCGGTAAAAAAGGATGATTTGAAAAAAGAGAAAAGTAACATTGCAACAATTCACGCTACAAACTGAAAAATTTACTTTTAAAAAATCTGTAATACAAAAACCACCAAGAAAACTAACCTTGCATAAGTCGACTTCTGGCATGAAGTATTTTCCTTCAGGTGTTTTCTCTCTTGTGATTTCTTGGGTTTCTGGTGTTTTTAGCTGTTTAGCTGGTGGGAGCGAAAGCCTCATGCAGCCATTCCAAAAACAAAGTCCTTGTGACCCAACCCTTCGTGTTTGCCCTTCACATCACTGGCAGTCTGGCTTTGTTTACATTGTGCTGCTTGAAAGCACGAGGGTTCTCAGATTGGTAAATGAGTAAACTGGTAAACACTTTTTCCACCTCTTGTAATTTCTTTCTTTACTTCGATTTCAATTTTCTTCAAAACTTTCTTCTAACCACTCTTCACTTGCTTAGAAGCCATAGTTAACTGCAAAAGCACACGAAATACTGTAGAGCACAAAGAGAGTGCAGGTAACGCATGCACGTCTGACTGAGAACAATGAACAGGGCTCTTGCAGGCACACGGCTCGCTCGCTTTCTCTCTCTCTCTTTCCCTCTCAGACTGCCTGTGCCGGGGTGGAATTGGGGGGATGGTTCGCTTGCACATACTGCCTGCAGATAGGCAGGCAAACACATGCAGCAATCTCCCCCTCCCCCCTCACCAGCAGGCACGTGGCTCGCTCTCTCTCAGCTCAGGCAGGCAAGGGAAACTGGCTTGTTCGTATAACGAGTGTGTGGTTGTGAACTGAGGCAAAAGTTTGGCGAGCTTTTTGGTCGTGAACCGAGACGTTCATGAACCGAGGTTTAACTGTATATATACAGTATATATATATATATATATATATATATATATATATATATATATATATATATAGTTTCACTGTCAAATAATGCAAAGAGTATGAGACACGTGTTTCGCCTTAATTCTGGGCTCATCAGGTGTACACACTCACTGCACTCCCTCTCGGGAATCGAACCTCAGGCGTCAGCGGCGAAGACTCTAACGACAAGCCACGGCGTGTGGTTCGTTTATTTGGCAGTATGTAGATCGGGGTAATTACATTCAAGGCATTCATAGTCTGAATCACAATCCAATTGTATGGGTGGCTACCTACCAGGTAACGCTTGTGGTTGGTCAGCAAGTTGGCTAACGTCCGCCATGTTGCCCTCTTTCAGTTGTGAGAAGCAGATCATAGAATGGTTGAAATAGTTTTTACTGTCAAATAATGAAAAAAAGAGTACGCGACACATGTTTTGCCCTTAATTCTGGGCTCATCAGGCGTACACACTCACTACACTCCCTCTCAGGAATCGAACCTCGGGGATCAGCGTCAGAGGCAAAGCCTCTAATGTTGTGCCACAGCGTATGGCTCGTTGATTTAATTACATTCAAGGCATTCGTAGTCTGAATCACAATCTGTATATATGGGTGGTTACCTGCCAGGTAACGCTTGTGGTTGGTCAGCAAGCCGGCTAACGCCACTACGTGTGGTTCATTTATTTCACAGTATGTAGATCAGGGTATATATATATATATATATATATATATATATATAGCAAAATACCCACGCTCCGCAGCGGAGAAGTAGTGTGTTAAATAAGTTATGAAAAAGAAAAGGAAACATTTTAAAAATAATGTAACATGATTGTGAATGTAATTGTTTTGTGACTGTTATGAGTGTTGCTGTCATCAAGGATTTGATCATCATTATTTCTTTCAATCAGGTTCGTATTTGGAGGATGTGTTGTGTTCAAGTTACATTCCGTGTTTGTCAACCGTTGTAAAGATAACAGGTTTCATTTATCGAATCCTTTCTTACTGCATCAACAAACAGCTCGTCTTTTTCTTTATTTGAGACATCACACACTGCATGCATGGTTTTTTTTTTTTTACACTGTGTTCCTTTAGCTGGACATTGACTTCTTCCATCATGTGCTTTGTTTCTGCACTTATGAATATGCTTGTATGTGTCACACGCTTCATATTGTTTTGCTGCCTTCTCAATTGTGTAACGCTTTTTTGTTCTGCGCTCTTTGGAGCTCTTTCCACGGCTTTATTTAATGTTAGCTAAGATCCCGGCACTTAAAAGTTTCTCTCGCAGTTTCGCTGAGTTTGTGCCAAATGCCACCCTGACCATCTCATCTTCCTTTCCATGAGCACAGTCCTTTGCGGCAGAGTGTTTCTATTGGATTGCTGCTGACGGACGGCCTTATATGGGCAAGCATTCAATTATGTGGGAGGCGTGATGATGCGAGACGCAAGACGTAACTCCGCCTCACACGGCGACCGACTGCCCGCTATGGTCATTTACAGTATACGCAAGTAGGTTCCAGTTATGACCATTACGCGTAGAATTTCGAAATGAAACCTGCCCAACTTTTGTAAGTAAGCTGTAAGGAATGAGCCTGCCAAATTTCAGCCTTCTACCTACACGGGAAGTTGGAGAATTAGTGCTGAGTGAGTGAGTGAGTGAGTGAGGGCTTTGCCTTTTATTAGTATAGATATGAAACTGCTCAAAAAAAATTAAAGGAACACTTTGAAAATACATCAGATCTCAATGGGAAAAAAATCATGCCGGATATCTATACTGAGCTGGGCAATGTGTTAGGAATGAAAGGATGCCACATCATTTGATGGAAAAGAAAACTATCAACCTACAGCGGGCTGAATTCAAAGACACTCCAAAAATCAAAGTGAAAAAAATGATGCGCAGGTTAGTCCATTTTGCCGAAATTTCATTGTAGCAACTCAAAATCATACTCAGTAGTTTGTATGGCACCCACATGCTTGTATGTATGCCTTAAAATGTTGGAGCATGCTCCTAATGAGATGACGGATGGTGTCCTAAACGATCTCCTCCCAGATCTGGACCAGGGCATCACTGAGTTCCTGGACAGTCTGAGGTGCAACCTGGCAGCATTGGATGGACTGAAACATAATGTCTCAGAGGTGTTCTATTAGATTTAGGTCAGGCCTGTCAATAGTATCAATTCCTTCATCCTCCAGGAACTGTCTGCCTACTCTCGCCACATGAAGCCAGGCATTGTCGTGCACCAGGAGAAACCCAGGACCCACTGCAGCAGCACAGGGTCTGACAATGGGTCCAAGCATTTCACCCCGATATCTAATGGCAGTCAAGGTGCCGTGTCTAGCCTGTAGAGGTCTGTGTGTCCCTCCATGGATATGCCTCCCCAGACCATCACTGACCCACCACCAAACTGGTCATGCTGAATGATGTTATAGGCAGCATAACATTCTCCAAAGCTTCTCCAGACCCTTTCACATCTGTCACATGTGCTCAGGGGTAACCTGCTCTCATCTGTGAAAAGCACAGGGTGCCAAGTGGTTGACCTGCCAATTCTGGCATTCTTTGGCAAATGCCAATCATGATGCACGGTGCCAGGCAGTTAGCACAGGGCTCACTAGAGGACGTCTGGCCCTCAGACCATCCTCATGAAGTCTGTTTCAGATTGTCTGGTCAGAGACATTCACACCAGTGGCCTGCTGGAGGTTATTTTGTAGGGCTCTGGCAGTGCTCATCCTGTTCCTCCTTGCTCAAAGGAGCAGATACCAGTCCTGCTGATGGGTTAAGGGCCTTCTACGGCCCTGTCCAGTTCTCCTAGAGTAACTGCCTGTCTCCTGGAATCTCCTCCATGCCCTTGAGACTGTGCTGGGAGACACAGCAAACCTTCTGGCAATGGCACATATTGATGTGCCATCCTGGAGAAGCTGGACTACATGTGCATCCTCTGTAGGGACCAGGTATCACCTCATGCTAACAGTAGTGACACTGACCGTAGCCAAATGCAAAACTAGTGAAAAAACAGTCAAAAAAGATGAGGGAAAAATGTTAGTGGCTTCCACCTGTAAACCATTCCTGTTTTGGGGGTCATCTCATTGTTGCCCCTCTAGTGCACCTGTTGTTAATTTCATTAACACCAAAGCAGCTAAAATTGATTAACAACACCCACTATATATATATACAAATATCTATAAAAATATCTATATATCTATATATATATATATATATATATATATATATATATATATATATATATATATATATATATATATATATATATATATATATATATAGTGAAGACGGTGAACGCTGAAACCCTCTCTTAAACAGTGATACAATGAGAAACAAACACAGCTTTTCATCTCGTTTGTGGAACAGTTGTTAGCCTGCTGCTTGCTGCCATGCGTGTGATCTGAATCTCGCGTGGGGCTGTCCTAGTGTCTTACTGCCTTGTCTCTCTTTCCCCAGACATCCTCTGCTTTATTCTTTATGCTTTATTATGCTGTATTTGAATAACGTTTCTGTTCTGTTCCTGCTGGGCTTTGAGCACTTTGTGACTTTGATGAGCTGAAATAGATGAACCTAGGTTGCCATCATAGATAGATAGATAGATAGATAGATAGATAGATAGATAGATAGATAGATAGATAGATAGATAGATAGATAGATAGATAGATAGATAGATAGATAGATACTTTATTAATCCCAAGGGGAAATTCACATAATCCAGCAGCAGTATACTGATACAAAGAAACAATATTGAATTAAATAGTAATAAAAATGAAAAAATTAAAATAAAATTAATGTTAGCATTTACTCCCCCGGGTGGAATTGAAGAGTCGCATAGTGTGGGGGAGGAATCTCCTTAGTCTGTCAGTGGAGCAGGACAGTGACAAAAGTCTGCCACTGAAGCTACTCCTTTGCCTGGAAATGACACTGTTAAGTGGATGCAGTGGATTATTCATGATTGACAGGAGTTTGTTTAGTGCCCGTCGCTCTGCCACAGATGTTAAACTGTCCAACTTTAATCCTACAATAGAGCCTGCCTTCTTAACAAGTTTGTCCAGGCGTGAGGCGTCTTTCATCTTTATGCTGCCACCCCAGCACACCACCGCGTAGAAGAGGGCACTCGCCACAACCGTCTGGTAGAACATCTGCAGCATCTTACTGCAGATGTTGAAGGATGCCAACCTTCTCAGAAAGTATAGTCTGCTCTGACCTTTCTTACATAGAGCATCAGTATTGGCAGTCCAGTCCAATTTGTCATCCAGCTGCACTCCCAGATATTTAAAGGTCTGCACCCTCTGCACACAGTCACCTCTGATGATCACAGGGTCCATGAGGTGCCTAGGCCTCCTAAAATCCACCACCAGCTCCTTGGTCTTGCTGGTGTTAAGGTGTAAGTGGTTTGAGTCGCAACATCTAACAAAGTCTTTGATTAACTTTCTGTACTCCTCCTCCTGCCCACTCCTGATGCAGCCCACAATAGCAGTGTCATCAGCGAACTTTTGCACGTGGCAGGACTCCGAGTCATATTGGAAGTCTGATGTATATAGATTGAACAGGACCGGAGAATGTACAGTCCCCTGCGGCGCCCCTGTATTGCTGCACACAATGTCAGACCTGCAGTTCCCAAGACGCACATATTGAGGTCTGTCTGTAAGATAGTCCACAATCCATGCCACCAGGTGTGAGTCTACTCCCATCTCAGTCAGCTTGTCTCTAAGGAGCAGAGGTTGGATGGTGTTGAATCATCATCTTTTATTTGTCCAGGGATGCCCTGCTTGCATTGCGGACTGGTACGAATATTAGAAAGAAAAAGAATAGAAAGCATATGCAAAAATAAAGAATAAGAGAGTATACTGTATCAGACCCATAGGAGGGTTCTAGGGACTCACGGAAAGTGGCTTTTGGGACCCTATGGAATACGGCACAGTGTGAATGTAAGCTAGTCACCCTTGTGAAGTGGTATAGAAAGGGGCGAGTGGCACACTCCTATAATAATTAGAGGAATGGGGGTGAAATGGGAGGTCGAGTTTTTCATCCGCTGTCTAGTTATACTCTTGTCTCAATGGGTTGCTAAGGTGACGGAGACAATACCCTGGCAGATTGACGCATACATACCGTCTGATGAAGGGATCGGGGTAAAAACCTCCATATCCTGGACTCCACGGGGCGTATTGATGTAGGATTCTGCTGATGCAAATAAACGGACACAAAGTCACCTGAAGCTGTAATCCGAGGATAGGAGCGGACGGCGGGTGGAACGGGGTTTATTGAGGGCTGAGTCACTTTCTCTGATATCCTGCCGCTCACTATGGAAAAAACAATCATCAAGCCAGTCAAACAGTCACCCCAGAGTCCAAAAAACCTAATGTTAGAAGGATTATTTTAGGGGGATCACCAGGCTCCTAGTGTGCTGTTGGGATCGAAAGGCGGGTCCCCTAGAAAGCTCATTGAAAAGAAGACAGGATTATATTTTAAAAAGGCATGTAGGAAGTGGAATAAGGACAGTGGAGGTAGATGGCATAGTGGAAGGAACCGGAGATATTAGTGAGATACAGGAAATTAGAAAAATACTGTACAGAAATACACAGGTTTGTTGTAATGGAGGTCTTTATCGGATGGATATGTATGACAGATGGGAATTTGTTATTAAAGACCGTACGTTGGAAAAAGAACAGAACAGGAACTGAATGAGCTTTTAGCTGCCGAAGTTAAGACTAGAAAGGAAAAGGAAGAGCTGCTTATAGCTTTACAGAAAGTGCAGGCTGATTTGGGACCCCAGTCTGAAGAAAGGAGGAAAAGGAGTGATAAAAAAGACCCTTTATATCCCGTGCTCTTTTCCCCAACACTTTACCCACAACCCCTTCCACCGCCACATTCAATCATTGCCCCCCAATGGCTCCTGTGGTTACCGATGCTCCAGTTACTGATGATTTCTTTGATGAACAATATCAGTGCAACCCCTCCTCACTTACGGCTTCGGATGATGAGACTGACTTGTTAGGGACTATGGGAGGCTCTTCTAACTCACACAAAAAGCCCCCCATTTCACAACGTACTAGAAGCAAGACCCTCCGAGATAAGTCCCCTGAAAACCTTACCCCATTTAAGTCCCCAAAACCTTTAGCACCCACATTTTTTTCATGCCCTTTAATTGAGGTCCCTAACCCCCGACACGATCCCACACAACCCTCAGGAAATGATAGCCCCACGACTGTAATGATACATCGTAACTGGGATATTCAAGAGCTGAAAGACGTCCGAATTGCCCGATCCTAAGGTAATTGGTGGGTTGAAGTTTGTGGAAGAGGTGCAGCAATTAGACGACACGTGAAAACTGCAATAGCCGTAAAATATAAAAAGGGCACTTATTATCCCTTATTTCAGCTGCCAAACAAAAGAAAGATGAGACGGTAGATGAATGGGCACACCGAATTTGATGACAAACCATTCTGGCTTAGACAGCCCAGACGACCGTGCCAAGGCAGTTGTTCCTCCTTTTGTGTCAGGACTCAGAAGTGATATCCAAAATAAGGTATGCATTTCCTGTATTGGATGGGAAAGTGCCACTTTTGATGAAGTTCAAAGACACGCGGAGCATGCTGAACGACTAAGCAAAAAGATTCAGATACTCAGACCAAGTTAATCACGGCACAAATGAATCATTATGCAGGTGGAGCTGCCTCAGGCAGGGGTGGAGGACATGGATTTTTCCGAGGCCAGGGGAGAGGTTGTGGATTTTTGCTTCCTAATCCGAATTCTTCATCTGCTCAGCCGCCTCTCCCCTCAGATCAAGCACCTACATCTTATGCCTGTTATGGGTGCGGTGAGACGGGACACTTCCGCCGCAATTGCCCACATTAGCTTCCTCCCCCGCCACCCTTACCTGAACCTGAGGATATTTCTTGGTCCTAGGAATTAGCAGGGACCCCCAGCTACTCTCTTCAGTTGCCTTTGCTCACTCGCCATGTGGACACAGATCCTTTATTGACTTTGCTGGTGAATGGCACTGAAACTGCTTTTCTCATTGACACTGGAGCTACCCGTTCCACTTTTTCGCTGAAAGAAGTCCCTACCTCGAAAGATACAGTGACTGTGTTTAATGCTTCTGGACAACCACATGTTTTGCTGGTGTCTAAACCTCTTCGGGTTCAGCTTCCTTCCAGTGGTTCCACTTTGATGCACCGGTTTTTGTTAAATCAGCTCTGCCCTGTTAATCTGTTAGGAAGGGATCTGATGACTAAGCTCTCCCTCTCTATTTCTCTAACCGACCAAGGGTTTTACTGTTCTATTCCTAAACTCCTGTGCCAAACCTCCCCCCACACTAAGCCCTCATTTGCAGCCTGGACCCTGAACATCTCCTCACACACCATTCTCCTTAAAGCCCTACACTCTTTTCCTTCATGTCTTGTTCCCCACTTGCAAGTCCCCAACACCCTCCACTGCACTGCCCAGTACTTCCCTGCTGAAGTGGATACACCTTGGTTAGCATATTTTCTCTCTTCAGGTACTTGCCCAGACACCCTCCATATACCTTGCATTTTTCCTCATCCAACAAAGCTGCTGCTGTCAGTTCACCTCACATATTCACAAAGCATTTTCTATTTAGGAGGTTCGGTTCCCCCTGTTTCTTAGCCAAATCTAACACCATTCACTGGGTCAAAATTGGGGAATGGGTGGCACAATGTCTCAATAGGACGGACTAGCTGCACGTTGCTCTGGGTATCTTGATATCTCAGATCATTTGATAACTAAAGTTGTGCTTCAAAATGATTTTTTAGTAAGGCATCGTGCATTGTGCCGTCCTTTCCTTTCTACTTTTTCATTGCAAACCACCTCTCCCTCTTGACTTTCCGCACTTCCCGATGCACTTTGGTCCCAGGGGAAAATGATTATGGAAGGATAGCACACTGTGAGCCACTGGTGATTTACCCAAAATCCTCATTCCGCCCGCATCACGCCCAGTATCCTCTGTCTCCAGAAGCAGAGGCTGGCATCTCCGCCGTACATTCCGATCTCGTGAAACATGGAGCAATCATTCAAATTAAATACTCTCCAGTCAACTCCCCCATTTTAACTGTTAAAAAGGCTGATGGTTCATGGCATTTTGTTCAAGATCTTCGACAAGTTAATTCTGCAGTTTTTCCTAGGGCACCTATTATTCCTAATACTTCCACTATTCTTTCTACAATACCCCCGTCCGCCCGTTATTTCTGTTATTGACCTTGCTAATGCTTACTTTTCTATTCCTTTGCACCCCGACTCTCAAATCTGGTTTGCCTTTACTTTCCAAAACCGCCGTTGGACATGGACCGTTATGCCTCAGGGATATACTGAAGCCCCTTGTGTATTTGGACAAGCTCTTGCTCAAAATTTAGAAGGCTTTTGGCCAGATAAAGACAGTGTATTGATACAGTATGTAGATTCAGTACTACTGAAGAAGATTGTGCACATCATACTCAGAAATTATTATTTGTTTTAGCAGAAAATGGCCATAAAGTTTCTAAAACAAAACTGCAGTTAGTTCAAACAACTGTGAAATATTTAGTTCATGACATTTCTTGCGAAACAAGAGCTCTCTCTAGCGACCGTATAAATACCATTCAAAATCTTCCTAGACCTGTTACAAAGCAACAGGTTATGTCTGTATTGGGCATTTTAGGTTACTGCCAGCAATGGATTTTGAAGTTCACTGAAAGAGCACAGCCGTTGCAAAATTTGTCAAATACCCCTGGCATCCCCCTTTCTGGTCAAGTGGAATGGAATGATCAAGCTGAGAAGGCTCTAAAAAAAAACCAATGTGCTCTCCTGTTTGCATCTGCGTTAGAAACTTCCTGACTATTCTCGTCCGGGGGATATATGAATGCAGTTCTTACACAACTCCATGGAGAAAAATAAAGGCCAATAGCCTATTTTTCGAAAAAATTGGATCCAGTGGCTGCGGGACTTCCAACCTGTCTCAGAGCTATTGCAGCCACAACAGAGGCCATGCTAGCCAGTACAGATATAGTGCTCATGAGTCCCCTAGTGGTAAAAGTGCCTCACGCCGTACACTCCATTTAAGTACAAGCTAAAACCTCACATCTCACTACTGCTAGGGCAATACACTATCAAAATGTACTCTGTACTTTGTCAAACGTTACCATAGAAAGGTGCTCCACCTTAAATCCAGCTACTCTTCTTCATACTGAAGAGGGAAGGGGAGCCCCACAACTGTCATGATGAAAT